>NC_091097.1:15084526-15446193 GCF_024713975.1 Paralichthys olivaceus | reverse complement strand
GATATTAAGACCAATACATGCACTTAAGTTAGGAAAACAGCTGTATGTATAAAATGTGATTTCCGAGTGTCATTTAACTAAACACCTTTAATGAGAGAAAATCTATTCTTATTATTGATACAGAACCTGAGCTCCTGTCGTGAGTGATTGCTGCTGCGGGGGGGGGGGGGGGGGGGGCAATCAAATCACAGGACAAGACTGTAGGGACAGAGCCAGGACTGTGGGATTACCAATGGTGTTCTCATTTTGTGATAAGTCACACACTGCTACATATCTCACAAAACAGAAACTAGGCTAAGAGGTTTTTGAACTGAGACAGTAGATGGTGGAGGAGACGCGTGGAGAATGGTGAAGGGGAGGTTCCTGCGTTTCACCGAGTGTTTAGCAAACAAGTTCTGTATTGGCGTATATGAAGCCCTCCCACTAGACTCCTATTAGACGTTCAGTCTTCAGGGTCCTCCTGTCTGTCCGTCATAAGGTAATCAGTCAGCTCAAAGACACACAGGAAGCAAACCAAAGCAGAGCAGGCCTGCCAAAGAAGGGCGGAGAGAGGCAGCAGCTTTTACCGTAAGCCATGAGTCACTGCAGCCCACAGTACTGGACCTCTGCCATGCAAGCTCTCTCTTCATTTCTTTCTTTCCCTCTCACTCTTTGTATCAGTGCCAGGTCAGGCCCACTGAGGCGCCCAGCCAACTAACTAGCTCCATATTGCTCCTCCTCTTCCAAAAAAACAGCTAACACTGTATAGCTGGTCAGCAAAGCTTGACGAAGAGTAGGAGGATGACGAGGACAGGAAGGAGGAGGAGGAGACGAAGATAGGATAAACATCTCATCACCATGGAGACGGAGTTGTATTCAAACAGCATCAGAAGGGTTTGATGATGCTCAAACATACACTTCTGTAAAAATCTTTTCTTTCCCAGACAATTAAAAGTGCCCAAAAAAATGTAATAAGCTTTATCAAAGACCAAATAATAATTTATTAGGAAAGAACAGACCTTTACCATTTGGAAATACACGAGAACCCAGTTTAGTGTGATATGCAGAGCTCCAGGAAAGAAAACACACATACAGAGGTAGCCAGCTGTGTTTACTCTCCATCGTCTACCCCTGTGCGCCTCTATCCCCATTTCAAATTCCCAGCCAGGAAGAGGCAAAGTAAAAATAAACAACAGTCAGCAGTACCTGTGATGCAAGTGCCTTCATACTGTTCTACAGGTACACCACGCTGTTAGAACCCGGTGCCCAACAACAACAAAGGATTCTACATATTATTGACAGTATATTTAAAGATTTGTAAATTATTTGATTATTTGTTGAAAAATGTAGTAGTAAGCCAGAGTTAACATACAGCCTTGTGTGAGACAGCTGTGATATAAAACTGAAATTCACTGCAGAACAAACCTTACTGTCTGCGACTCCATATGATTTTCTCTTTACTTTCCATTCATTGTAAAACTGCACAACATAACTGCTTTTCTCTCTTTGTCAACAAAACCTGACAGGAGTTCTGTGCTTATGTTTAGTGAGAGCACCAACGTCAGGTTCAGTCAACTGACCCGTACTGTCTCAACAAAAGTTGTAGGTGCTGCTGTGCAGAGAGACAGATTAAAATGTGTAGAGTGAGTTGAAACATGTACAAGATTAATATAAGTGCACAGGGCCACCCAGCTTAAAACTACCCTATTTGCTTTTGAATTATTTTGAAGTCCTTCTCAGTAAAGGTAAAATCAAATATCAAAGGCACGTCAAGCCATTAACATTCTGGATATATTCAAGGTAACAAGAAATCCACAACTTTCTGCAACAACCCCCACTGTGACATATTTTACTGGCAATATGTCTATTTGCAAAAATAAGTGGCAAAGACAATTGGAAAAGAGATAGTGACTTGTCAACTGAGTGTCTAGGCTGACCTGTAGGCAGGCTGGCTGTGGAGGAAGAGGAGCAGGAGGGAGAGGAGTGTGCGGGTACAGCTGCTGCTGCAGGTTCAGTAGTGCTGGGACGTGTTGTGGTGGTGAGAAGCAGGCTTCCAGAGGGCAGAGGCTGACCCCTCTTCAACAGCTGCTTGTGCTCCTGCTGGCGGAAGCGAGGGGGTACCTCTCTGGGTGGGTAGCGCTGCTGGAGCAGAGTCTGGGGCTGCTGTGCTGTCTGTGGCTGACCTCCGGAGGGAGCGCGCTTGCCATTGCCACTGCTTGGGGCTACAGACGGGGCGGCACTGGGGTTGATGGGGGGAAGAGGAGGGGTGGGATCGAGCTTGGCAGAGTCTGGCACTGTGGAAGTGGGAGAATGGTGAAGGGGGGTGGGTAGGGAGGGTAACAGGGGAGCAGAGATGCAGGGATGGGGAGGTGGAGGTACAGGAGAATTAGGCAAAAGCAGATTTGTTGAATGCATAACAATGGAAAAACAATTATTGACTGACTAGTTAATCATTATAAGTTAATAAGTCCATGACAATGCTGTTGGTTGCATTTTTCATTAAATTTGATTGATATTTAATATTTGAGTAATGATAATGATAATAATAATAACTATTTGCATACAATGCAGCTCAGTGTGCTTTACATACAATATAGATATAAATTAAAAAATTATTTTAAAAGAGAGCAGATTTTAGGAAACATAAGAACATGTTAGAATAAAAAAGAAAGAGGGAGAAATAAAATTAAATTGAAAAAAATGCAAGCTTTGTGTTCTATAAAGCTGCTGTGGCTGAGCATCTCCACCACTGTTTCATTTTTAAACCATGGTCATTTTTGGATGATGAACAAAAGGCAAAAGTGGAGAGGAGTCTTTAAATTTACCAGATTCACCACCTCTCTTATAGCTGAGCCTTGATTCAAGGCAGTGGTCAGTCTAAACACCAGGTTGCTCTCTGGAGGACAAGAGGACTGTAATAATCTCTTGTACTGTAGTAAACCCTCAGCTTTCAGTGATGGCCGAACCACGCAGCTCTCAATGTCTGCCATGGTGCATGGATTAGAAGTGTTAAAGAGGTCAAGTAGCAGATAATGGACAAACACTGTTGTGGGCTGTTGTTTCCATCAGGACAGCACTGTAATGGGTGCCCTGCTCCATTAACATAAGGTATTCATGGTTTGTGGTAGGTTATGGCCCCTGAAACAATCACCTCTCCGTGCTCGACCAAAGCTCTATTAACCGCTTGTACGGCTGCTGAAGCCAAGTGCTCATGTCCACTAGCTTTAGTTACCATCAGCAACAAAGTCCCTCTCGCTTTCTCACTTAACACACCTTGGCTCTGACCCTGTTTCCCTTGGAGGGTTCTTTGCTTGGATTCTCTGTGTTATCTTTTTGTAACATTTCTGCCACGCAGCCAAGCTTAAGAGATGTACTGTGTTCACCAGCTAGTTGTTAGCTGTGCCTGTCTAATGAGAGGGAGGAAGTGTACAGTGGGTTTTTAGAGCTCCTTTGTTAAAAACAGCTGCGGCCAAAACCAAACGATAAAAGTGAAAACAGTTAAGTTGTAGGTCTGACTAAACAATGAGCTGAAATGTACTTTGAAGCTTTGCAAAGCCGAAGGGATCTCCAGATCCAAGCGACAATCCTCTGCAAGTTCATAACTATGAATGACACCTCTCACATTACATACCATCATTTTATACTATCTGCTGTCATGATTGTTTTAATTATCATTGAATCTGTTGATTATTGATTAAATCATGCCGAGTTGGTGGCTTAGCTGACCCTGAAGTTTAAACCATCCTCAGCAAGCAGGCAGACCTGCCAACACGTGTCATCTACATGTCTTCAGGTTTACCTGAGAGCATGCATCTTGTAGTTGGAGAATACACACTTAATAATATTAACTTTCCATTTGGCATTTAGGTTAAATGCAAAAAACCTTGATTTAAAGTCAATCATTGCAGACCTATAACACTCCACATTCAGATCTGGGCACTGTGAACATGAAACGTCACTTTCTTTCCTTTTTAAACCATGACAAAAAGAGGAGGAAGTCAAAGCTTTAGGCAAAGGTTAGAGGTCGCCACTAAGTCAAACAAGATGATCAGCTCAGGGTCACGGAGCCAATGCTGGGTGCATTATGGGACACAAAGCACACTGGATAATCACCTCAGTACATTTCATTACATAATAGAATAAGCTGGTAAACTAGAATGTAAACAGGATGCAAAAAATGTGTTTACAACCTAAACATGCTGAACAAGAACAAACCCAAACACCAGCTGATCGGACGTTATGTCCCTTAAGCCAAGATGATATTTTGAGTTCTCGCTGGTAAAAAAGAAACAAGACAGGAAGAGAAAAAAAAAACTGTAACGGCAGCAAGTACAAAAAAAGAAAATCTTTGTGTGGCCTAAATGAGTTATAAAGAGCAGTGCTTCGCCATTGGCTGCCATCCCGAGTGTGTGCAGTGAAGCAATGAATAACTTGCGGCCAGCCCGACACACTGAAAAACAAAGAGTTATGTAATGCTGAGGCCCACACTGAGGGGAGAGGGCAGGATGGTGTCGTGGAACATACACTCGCACAGCCTTGTAAATACTGACGGACGTGCTCACATAACTAACTGCTTCTCTGTCGAATCTTACTGTGTATGTTTATGTCTGTCATATGTGTGTATGTGGGGTGTAGCGTTCTGAGTAATTTATGCCCCCACTGCTGCAGCCTGTGTGAACTACAGCCACTGACTGCACAGTTTCACCCGCATCTGTCTGAGGGTCTCACTGCAGGAATCAGGGGGAATCTCTGGAGCTGGAGTTCGCCTCTCGTCAGATTTCTCTTCATCTGCTCCACTTCCTCCCTCTTTTCATTCTTCACCCATCCCCACCTATGTTCGCTGCGCTTTCACTTTTCCCTTCCCCTTCCTTCAACGTGATCTACTATTATCCTTTCGTCATTAGTGTATTAGGGCTGGCTGATGCAAGCAATCATTAATTCCCACCTGGTTTTAAGAGGTGATTCCCTTTTTTTTTTTTAAAAACAGAATTTTGTGGTTGTGCCACATTGTATAAAAATAGTTATGGAGGCGATCGTTATACAGTTGGGACTCTCTGATGTGTGACGTCGATTCTTCTCGAAGCTGGGGGAAGGGGGAAGCTGGCTGGATCTACTGTCAGCCAATCAGAGGGAAGAGACGAGGAGGGAGCGGGAGGGAGAGCGAAAGAGAGAGCTGAATGTACCAGAGGAAAGGAAGGAGGTAGAGCAGGGAGGGAGAGGGATGAAGAGAATGGTGTGTGTGTGTGTGTGTGTGTGTGTGTGTGTGTGTGTGTGTGTGTGTGTGTGTGTGTGTGTGTGTGTGTGTGTGCGTGCGTGTGTGTGTAGGACAGTCCCCACCCCCTTGTGCGATCCACTGTAAGATCGGGTCTCACTGTTTGAAACCAGCTTTGGTCTAAATCCGCTTACAATTAGACCACTATTTGCCCACAGTATTCCACGCAATTTTGGATTCTTCCTCTTACAAGAGAGATTTAAACCCTGCACATTTACAAACAACAATGATATCAAAATGACTGATACATTACAGTCAAATTGTCTAATAATTGTGAATATGTTGATGAAAATCATACATAGATTCTGGGTTAGAAAGGGAATCAGGAGTCAAAAAAAGAAGAAAATACCACACTGGCGAGGTTTATTAAGCCTCATTAAGTCGTACATGCCACTGCTTTGCAGAAAAAAAGTGTAAAAGAGTAAAAAGAGATCAGAGTCACTCTCTCTGACAGCCTATTTGCAAAAACACCATCCTCAGCTGTGCGGGTGCACCGGAGAATTCCCACTTCATCAAAGATGCACATCAGACTGTGGCTTTGGGGCTGTGTGCGCTTCACGCGCAGGAAGACATCCCATTTTCCACTTTAAAAGGAGTCTTAATTTTCTGAGAGAGAGAAGATGATAGCATGCTTGCCTGACTGTTTAAGACCTAGAGGTTGGGGGGAGGTTGTCTGGAACGATATCAGAGAGTTGAAGGTATGTGGGGGAGAGGAAGCTGAGTGGAAAGCATCAACAGTCTCTCTCTCTCAGGTAAAAGCAGAAAAACAGGCCACATGACCTTGAAGATAAAGGATCCTTCTGTGTACGAGCTTTATGAGCGGAGGTGCACAGATAGTTACTTCTCAGGACCCACAGGCAGGGAGGCTGCAAGAAATGTTGGGCCCTCTGAAAGAAAATAATACTTCGAGGGGGTGTTATTTTATTTAAATAGATCTGTTATGTCACATTGCATAGATTCTCAGCTTCCTAATGTTTTTCTCCATCTCATTTTATTATTTTATTATTATTATTATTATCATTATTTTTATCATTATGAGCATTTGGCATCAGGAATGCAACCCGTAATTCAATTTGAATCTACAATGGCCTCAATATGCTGTTATAATAATTTGATAGTCTTGAATTTTAAAAAAATGGCAGACACAATCACAAACACTGCAAAAGCTCAACAAACAACAAAAGGGAATCTGGAGGTTGCACAATTGAATTCAAACAAGAAGTGTGTCATGGTAGTGTGAAGTGTATCGTACTGCGAAACTGTCTTAAGTAAACTACTCAGATTTGAGTATATCCAGAAACATGGAAATTACTAGGTCTGTATCAGATGTCTAATTAAGAGAGGAGGCAGGAGAAAGAGCACCGACAATACGTGAGCGAGATAAGGGGCATGTCTTCAGGGTTCTCCATCTCGTTCCTCCACTGGGCTTTAAAATGTGAGCGGTGCACCTCATAAGAGAGGCTTAATTAGAACTGAATAAATATGACACTGTAGTTAAGAGGGAAAGACCTCCCTAGCTGCTTCACACACAACACAGATAAAAATGCTATTTAAAAGTACTTGATGTCTGACGGCACGGAGCTACAACACCACACACCTGAGCGGTGTAGTGCACTTCTAAGTCAACACCAGTCGCAGCAGCAACCAACAGTCTTGTCTTTTAATAGGCTTGTTTCTGAGACAGGCAGCTTCCCTGGACTCATTTCTATCTTGTCCCTGGCCCTTTGTGCCAACAGCTGCAGCCAGACCAGATTCCACTGTCTGTCACAATTTAGAGGAAGTGATGTGTGAAAGAGAGTGGAACGTCTTGTCTGTCTGACCTGAGTAGTGCCCACTGGACCAACACAAGTCACTGTGAGCTCAATATTCACTTCACACAGAAACTGCGAGAGGCATCAACCAACACCGCTGTTGAAAATATATTTGGAGACATTTAACAAAATTCTATCTGAAAATAATACATCATCCTACACATCACAGCTCTCAGAAATTCTCGTCACACCCAGTTTACTACTAATAAAACCACACGTATTTCTGACCTGCTAACCTCTTCGAGTTGAGTGAATGATAATTCAAAATACTGAAGTGTACCTATACATTAACTGGCACTGGGCTCATATACATAATTTATAGTGCATAACACTCCACAACAGCACAATCAAGCCATTACCTCTGTTGCTCTTTAAAATGTAGTTAATCATCACTGCTGCTGCATCCGTTTAAACTGTGCTCGCTGGGATAAGACATGTAAAAGAGGCAGTGACGATGACAAGAGGCACACTGGTATAAACTCCCCCCTGATCGCACCACAATTTATGACTCTCCAACACAAAGCGCTGGGCGTAATTAAGGGAATGTGAAACGGCAAATTAATCTGTTATGAAATTACTGCCGCAGCACTACTTTATAATGTTATCTTTTATTGCACTGTGTAAATGTGCGCCTTGAAGTGCATGTACGTTGCCCCCTTGTCTTTGATAGGGATTAAAATGCGCAGTGTGAACAGAAACACAATAGCTCATTAACCCTTAGACATCAACTTAAGTACAGCTTGTCGATGGCAGACGGCCTCTGTTGTGGGACACAATAACTCTGATGGGGCTGATGCTTTATATATTACTCTGTAATCTGGTACTTTTTAAGGAGGGTTGTTCCGTGATACAACACAGGAGCTGCTGTAGGGGTTGTGAAGAAACAAGTTGTCTGACACACACACTCACCAACACTTTACTGTGATGTTGACTTGAACTGTGACAGCGTGATGACAGACAGCGTCTCCACTACACACAAGATTCATTGGACGTATAAATTGATGTTACAACACTTAAGGGCTGTAAAATATTCCAGTGACTGATGGAAGAAAGCTAAGAGCCTTTCCATAGCGCTTCTTAAGAACACTGATTTCTGAGTAACAAGTGAATGACACTGACATTGAGAAGTGTGGAATTTAAGTAATATATTTGCATCAATACATGTCATGGAAAACAAATAAAAAATAATTAATCGTCTACCACAACCTTTAAAAAGTCAAATGCTGCACCTATAGTTCGCCTTTAAAGAAATTAAAAAACCACATAGATGCAATTTGATATATGTTTCAGGATCATACCGGCCAATAAACAGGACAATATTGCCTAGGATTATTTATGATTGTTTGATTATCATTTTGATTGAAAAAATAAATTACAACCTACATTCATAAAGCAGTAGAAAATGACAATTTAACGCAATATCATTTTTTAACCTCACTAAAGCATACAGCTTTCCATGTGCACAAGTACGGTCAGATAATACCACTTTTAGTTCATAGATATATAAATATGTATGAAATCCCTCGCTGAACATTTTGTGATCTGCAGATGGAATCAACACAAAAGTAGTTGAGGTTTTGAAATAATATAATGTTGAAGATCACACATCTACCAACATAAAGTCCTGTGGTCGGTATGTTTCACTTTCAAACCACGAATGAACTGCATCAGACTTAACTTGGGAGCAAAGTGAGACCCCCCCCCCCCCCCTAAATGCTGTCTCTGTTCTGCTGTTTGGTCTGCAACAGCGTTCCCTCCAGCCCACACAAACGAGACTATCACATCAAGTTTGAATATATTAAACCAGTTGGGTGTGAAAGCACCCTCACAGGTATTTTTTTATTAGGTGAATGAGCTGCATTTGAGAATGAAAAATCCCAACATGGTCAGTGTGGGCTGGTGTGGCAGAGGGGTCTGTGTAGTGTTTGTGACTTAAAAACAATATGTGTGTTTGCAGAGGCACACAATGTTCATATGCTGTTAATGTTTGCCTGTCATATCAGGGGACAGGGAGAGTGACACAGAAACGAGCCAGCAGAAATATTGTACAAAAGGCCCCCTCAACTGTCCCGGGGAGCAGGAAACTAGAGAGTCAGTTTCACATGGCTCTGTCTGTTTCTTCTGCTCTCACATGTTTTTTTCCATGCAGCTTTCTAAAATCAACTGAAGGCACCCTGTTTTAGCAGCCCCCCCTAAGCTTGCACAAATGTAACTGCAGCATCTTGTCCCATCTCCTTCCTTACAGCCCACATTCTGCTGCAACCTATTCCCTCTGCTCATTCCTCCTGTTGGTCCCAGGGTGGACTTCGCGATTAGGCCAGACGGGAGGCAGTGTAATGTTACTATAGTGCTCAAAGTCTTCCTGGAGATCTCAAGTGTATGGATGCCTGTTTATTCAGCCTCCATGCTAGTACTGTTTTCCTAATTAGTTCCCAGTATACCCTGCATTAGCATTCCAGACAATCTGCCTCACAAATGATTCTTCGTGAGTGAGTGATTAGTCTTTCTTCATTAATGTAAAACAGTCACATATGTGTAAACGATAATATTCATACAGAAGCTGACATCTTTCAACACCCTTACAGGTTTTTAATTAAAGTCAAATCCTTCATATGTTGAAGAAATCCAGTAATTATAATCCTCTTTTTTTTTCCCTATGGAAAACTGACCACACATGTTCAGAGTACACAAATATATACACTGTGCTAAAAGTCAACCATGACATTTAAAGGAGTGACGATCACAGTAAATTGAGGTCATGGCACGTTGCTGTTATTGGCAGCAGCCAAGAGAATAATTGTGCAAATCACAGCCTGGTCTCTAGATGAGGAGAAAAGTGTGGTGTATATAGGTCAATTTGCAGATGCAGCAAAACAACACAAAGTAGATAAGAGACAAAGAGAACACTAACATAGCTAATTCACATCACATTCATTAGTGCAGGAAACAGTGAGGGGCTAAGGGTGACTCAGACAAGGCGTAAGGGGGGGGGTACCTCAGTGACAGTACAGTCTCATTAACTCATCTTTCAAGAAGAGAATAGGAAGTCAAGGCGCTGACCCTTGAATTCACAGTTGTATGCAGCAACAAGGAGAGAACGACTTACTCCTTCTTTTTAATGATTAAAAAAAAATGTGTTTGTTGCGCTACCCTGTGGGGACAACTCATTGACATAATGCACTCACAAGCAGTCACAACCAAAGACATTTTAGGCACGACCTCTAGAAAATGTCTGCAAAAATATCCTTTAACATATGAAGAATGCAGCAGGAGATTGTGAAGACCACAAACATCCAGGAAAAACCGTAAATGGACAGAACATACAGGTGCGGGGGGGGCCTGAGCAGAGCATGAAGGAGGCAGGACATGATGGCGGAAATTAAACATTTTGGTTTGCAGCACATGGACCCCGGCGTCGCTCTTATTGACAAAAGCTCTCAAATCTGACTGTCTTTCCAAGTTGACATCTTTATCTGCTTCCTTTACATGTATGGCCCCTTTTTTCATGCTGGGATTTGTATTTTTATGTTTAAGTTTTTATCTGTCACATGATAGAAACGTCATCCCTCACTTGCTGTGAATTTCCCAGACTTTGTCCTGCTGTGTTCTCACATGCGTCCATTCTTTTGCTGACAATAACCAATCGGCTGATGCCCACCAGAAGTTCTAATCAGATCAGCCCTTGAAAGTACCCACCCACTCCCATCTGCCTCCTTAAAGCAGCAAGGGGATCTTCTCCTTACTGTCCGTATCTGCCTACCTGCCACTCTCTGGTCATTAAGAGCACTGGTTTGGTGGAGACAAATTGCAGAGAGTGGGTTTGCAGCTGCCACAGAGGACGAGTTAAAAACCTGCAGGCTAAGCATACTCTTTCCCACAGAAGTCACCTTTTAGTCCAGTTTATTTGACTCTCTCTCTCTCTTGTTTGTTCAATCTTGTTTTCTTCTCCTCTGATATTCCTCCTCACCTCTTTCCTCCTAGGTATGCCCAAGGAGCCAATGGGGAGGCCTGAGGAGCAGCTGCAAAATCCCCATGCTCCTTATTAGTCTTGTATGGGCACCTGGCCTCTTTTTTGGCTCATGTAGTATGGACCACCTGGCTGCTGCTAATGCATTCAGTTGAAGATGTTTGTATGCCTTCTATACAAACTGCTCAGCAGTGAACAGGGGGTAAATTGAGTCTCGGTGGAAGAAAAGTAATCCTGTTCAAAATCAGCCTCTGTTTGAAAACCTCATATTTGTAATTCATGGAAAACTTCACAGCAGACAAACCTTAGCCTGCACAGAGAAACCTTGTGTTAGCATGAACACACTAAACAAAGGAAGATCTACACTTGCAGGCAAAAAAAACATACTTGAAGAAATGATATGCAAAATACATTTTGCAAACATCTTAATAATTAACCACAACTCACCTTTGGTTATCTGTTCTGTGGCCTGAAAAGAAGAGAGAAATATATTAGCAATAGAACGAAAGAATAACTTAAGATGATGCAATAAGCATATTTTCCACGTATAAGTGAAAACTGTGGGCCTTAATGTCAAATCTTAATCAACGCTAGCTTTCCACCTGCACGACCAGGGAACATTTTTGGGTGGCTGGTTTTGCTCATCTGTTGAAATGCTAAGAGGTTCATGTTCATTCATAATGCTTGATGGGATAAAAGGGTTAATTTGTCTTGTACGTACAAAAATAGATTATATGAATGTTCCTCTCATAAGATACACAAACCTTCTTTTGGCAGCACCGAAAAAAAGATTTCAAGGATAATAGACTACTCAGAACAGCAGGCCAACCTGTTAAGCTAACGATGAAAACGGACACACTGAAGAAAACAGTGAAGAGGAGGAGTGGAAGTGGTAGTATACAGGGTAAAGATGAGGACAGCAACTACATTAAAAACACAAAATGCATGGGTTCAATATGCACGTGACTAATGTGATGTTACTGCAGCAGAAAAGGTGAGCAGACTGGGGAGCAGCACTTGATTATGCATCACCTGTAATGTTCCTGTTCACTGCAATGGCATGAGGTTGCAATTACACATCTCTGCAATGTGCTTTTAAACTAAAACAATGAATACAGGAAGTGCAGATGAGAGATGGGAACAGGTACGAAGTGAGCAGGAGCAAGAGAGCGTTATTTTAGATAGATCATTATTACCTATTGATATTCACTCTGACAACCCTATTCATCTCTGTACCCTCCCTATCTATGTGTCTGTCATTCATGTGTATGCGAGCATGCTCCGTCTTCCAGGTATAAGGTGAGTGAGTAAGAGGACACAAGCTTACCTTTTTCTGAGCGGCTTCTTTCTTTTTCTTCTCTTCTTGCTTTTTCTTTTTCTTATCGTCCATCAAATGGTTCTCTTCTTGTGAGTTTTGCTTCTTCTCACAGCTTAAATACAAAGAGAGAAAGAAAGAGATGGACATCGTTTTATAACCAAACACCACGAGAAAGATACCATGTCTCATCAGGGGATCACTTGCAATTTCTGTTGTTGTAGTAGTCTGTTGTTGTCATTGGCCTCTGTTGTAACACACATAGCCACAAGTGTAGTAGTAACACAACTGCCAGAGAGAATGTGGGTTTGTTTTGCACTTCACTCCCAAGCTGCATTTCTTGTCGAAGTGTAATGCCTTGACTCTGTGTGTGCACACGTGCTGTAGTTTGGTGGTGTTTGGGGTTGGTTCTGGAAACCATTAAGGAGGCCATGTAGGTTTAAATGGGACCAATGAGACGAGGCCCCCATTCCTAAGTCTCCACACCCAGCCAGTGCAACAGATCCCAACACAAGTAATCTGGGAGCAGACCACAAAAATAACTGGAGTTACTGCCTCATGGTTGTTTGCCTCTGCCAATTAATATGAAATATGATCAAATCTCCCCTTCTACATAGCATTTAAAATCGGCCAGTAAAGGCCATTTGGATATAAATGTCAGTACTTTTTAATTTTATCCCATGAGACATTTGTGGTAAATCTTACCATAATTAGTGTTACTCAATGCTTGAGTTATGGTCGAAATTGTGGTTTGTGAGGTCACAGTGACCTTGACCTTTTGATCACCAAACTCTAATCAGTACATCATTTAGTCCAAGATGTATTGAAATGTCCTCCGTGAGTTCCTGATAGGTCATGTTCACATAACTTGGATGGATGTGACACATGTACCTATACATAATGTACTTTGTTGTAGATGACTTTATCTCCACCTTTCACTTAATAAGTCTGCACCTCCACCTCCCTGTCTTGAAAGGAAACACACACAAAATACCAGACCATACCATGTTTCACTTGCAAGTGCTAAGAGTCAGTCTTTATAAATCCAAACTATTTACAGAGAAAAACTGACAAACCAGTTACTACGTTTTTGGGGGACTCAGCAAAGACCACATTTCTGGAAAAAAATACATACAACGGAATCATAAAAATAGCAAAACCATCATCCTTTTTTACTTCCAAGCCTTCACTACTGCAGGCAACAGTGGTGTGTGCCATTGCCTGGCAACAAGCGCTCCCTGAGGCCCTGGAGAGCAGTCAGGTGGAGACAGACAGTGCCCTTAAGCAATCTGTTTGGTTGTGGAGGTTCAAGGATGGAATTGGAAAACTGAAAGAAAAGGCAAACTTGGACAAGTGCTACACATTAAAGTACAAATCTTAGCACATAACTATAACCAGCTGCTTTTTCCTGACCTCAATGATAAATGTTCTCCAAAACTGCAGAGGAACTTTCCTAAAAAAAAGTTAGAAAATGACAACCTGTATACAAGAAGCACGCCTACACTTAACTGATTGAGAAACTACTTGGGCAACTGGCAGTTATTGTCATTAGACTGGTAGTGACTGGTTGAACATTTGAGAACAGATTTTCCAAACTCAACTTGCAAAGTGTGCAGAATGCTTTGTGATGACAGAAGCTGCTGCCACGGTCTCCAAAAGGCCACGTTCCCCTCTGCTCTTAGACTGTGTGGCTAACAAACAGGTGACACAAGGTCACCATGACAAAGCCTCACATTCACCTCAAATATCAGACCCCCGCCCTATTATCTGTTCTGTATATAATCTTTTACACTGCTATCAGATGTGAAGACACAGAGTATGTCTCCATGACTCATGTCAACATCACACCCACTTGGAAAAAGGTCAGAGAAATCTTTATGTTATGTAATCTGAGTAATCAGTCAAACAAACAAACAAAACACAACCTGTGTCCAGTCATTTTTTTATTTAAAATATCTTCAGTATCAAAAGTAATATACCAACTTCATTTCTAGACAATATCCCAGATTTCCTGGCTTCCTCAGCACATGCCTTCGATGTCTATAAGGGCTGAAAAGTGAATATTGCTGCACACCAGGCCTGATGGATCAGAGGAGCTGTGATGAAGAGGAGCAAGATAAAATGTGACCGTAGTCCAAATTATGGATGGAATCTGCTTTGACACATAAAACTTCCCGCCACTATTCACCTACCTACTGATTTTTACCTCCAAAGGGCTGGCATGCAGCCTGCTGGTGTAGCTGCAGTTCTAAATATATCGGGTGCTGCTTCTTTCAAAGGAATCATCAGGCTTGTGTTATGAAGTATCAGAGGATGAGAAGGATGCTCCACTTAATGTGAGCTGCTGTTGGCCTCCGACCCAGACGAGGAGAGCGTGTGCTGAGAAATGCGTCAAAATGATTTCAGTTTAAGAAACATTTGGTCCCTGAGCTGGAAAGAGAGAGTCTCTCTCAATGAAAGCTGCTGTTTCATTTCCAAACATCTGCCTGGCTTGGACAGATGTGTGTCCCATGGGCTCTTAGTGCTTACTGATGGTGAGGATCCAGAAATGGTACCTTGTGCCCACTTGCTGTTTCACCACTGGTAATATAATGATGCTATATGAATAAGCAGAACACATAACTTTAAATAAAATACTATTTAAAGATACAAACTCCACCACAGATTACTAAAGATGCTTTTAAAATAAAACCATTTTGAAGGGTCCAAGCCTTAACCCTAACCCTGAAGGCCCATTCACAATAATAAAACAGAGTCCATTCTTTAAATCAATAAATCAGCCAGAGGAGACAATGCCAATTCTTTTTTTTAATTTATATATTCTCGTAGTAGCGGGCTAAGCTACATCATGAGCAACCGTTTGTTGGAGTGAGGCAGGGTGAGTGTCGACATGAAAGACACGGGCCAATGAGCTCGGCTGTGTAGTTGAATTAAACCGTCCTGTCAGAACAACAGGATTAGAGCTTGGTGTCCGTCTCAAAACCAGACACTCATTTAACAAAGCGAAGCAAAAGGGGGAAAAAATGGGGAGAGACCAATAACAGATAAATGACAACAGGTATAAAGCTGGTAGAGAATCAAATGGAGAAGGAGAGGAAGAAGGGAACTGTCACAGCCAATGGTGCTGCTGTAAATGCCCGACTATCCCTAAATGAAGCACTGAGGATGAGGGTGCTACAACTGATGGGGCTGGTTTGTGTGAGCGATGGGGGAAGGGGTGCTAGACGGCAGTCGCTGGGCACATAGCCAGGAATGCCATGGCAAGCCAAACAAGAGCACGGTGAGCCCTTGGGAGATCGCTTGCTACCAACCACAGCAGCAGCCACAGCCACAGTATGGCAGGATGTGCAGCCCCCTCTGCTCGTCTGCACGTTTGGGCGACACCGTTTTTAAGCTAACTCTGTAAAAATAACCGTTATATGCCGCTTTGTACAAAAAGCAAAAGACCAAGCTGTCACTGCCACCTTTCAATTTGTGTGAAGGTTTAAAAACTGCTGGGTAAGCACTGACAAAGTCTGTGTGCTCTGCAAAGAGGATTGCAGTCTCTTAAGCACTTGAGGCTATTCTCAGTGTGGTCATGTTAATGCTTTCTGACCCAGGCTAACGACAACGAAAAAAGAAACTTATGCTGCACTCCTAGTATTCTGAACTGGCCCTAAAATAACTTGTATGGCTGCACTCCAAGGGTGCTGCCTCCAATCCCAGTGTCAGTTGTCTGCGCCAAATGTAGTGGGAACACTTTCACAAGCCTGCTTGACCATTTCTGGTCCAAGAGATCAAAAAACAACCCAAACAAATGTCTTATTTAACTACAATCACAAAGCTTTCTCACCATTTCCATATTTTTATGTAAACCGGTGGGAAATCAAGTATCCGCGGTAAGACCCTGTAAGAGAGAGCTCGTGTTTTAATTTCTGCAAAGGACGATTCAGAAAATGTCTTAGAGTAGCATCATACATGAAAGGTGCACGACTATCAGCCCTGAAGGAGTAATCTCTACAAATCCACCTGTGCAGTTTTCACATTTTTTTTGGCTAGCATTCTGACAAAACATCTTTTTTTGTTTTACATTTAAATGACAAACACGTTTCTTTGACCACAATAAATAGCTTTCACAGACTGCAAGCTCATCATTTCCACTGAGAACTCCAGCAAGGCATCTGATCATCGAAACCAAACAAACTGCCAAACCAAATGACACAATCTGGCAAAATGCCCCTCGGTCCTCTAGTCCAGCAGTAAGTAAAAGGCCATTGAGTTTTAAACTGAAAGAAGGGCTATGACCTAAGCTGTATAGTAATCACAGTATTTAGTGGCCTGTTTTTGTTATCAAGCCCCCTTTGGCGCCTCTTTACACACTGCCTCTTTCAGAGGCTTGGGTGCTGACTGGGGCCCCTGACCTGGCAGGGACAGAAAATACCCCCCAGCCCCCCTTCCCTTTACCGCCACCACCGCTTCATCCCTTGCCAGGCCCAGCCCCAAATTAGGGACTCTAACACATCAGTAAAACCAGCAGGCCTCACCGCTTACGTCAGCCTGCCCTCTACATGCATGCACACAGGCATTCCCAGTCTACACACACACACACACACACACACACACACACACACACACTGCCCTCTCCATGAGGAGAACATGCCACTGCAGGATGTTGAGCTGCCACAGGAGCCGGGCAGCGATGGCCTGTCTCACTAAGAACATTACTGCCGGTAACAGGTTTTAATGCTCTGGCAGGTCAGTGTCCTTTTTAACTCAGTCGGATTTAAAACTTTATTGTCCGATAAACTTATGTCAGAATTGATCTTCTACGGATGTGTGGCACATAAAAAAGACAAGAATGTAAGAACACACGACACATTACCTGGACTACGATTTCAGAAAAATACTAAATACTGTACAGTACAGAGTTAAATAAGCAATAAGGCTCTGGATATTTGAAAACTGAAACTAAGAAATAAGAACAGTGAAGAATTGACTGAAACTTTAAAACAAGCCATGGATATTGAGCTGCACAAAATTCTGGTTTGTCAGGGTTTGCACAGCTCAAACTGTGGACTGACAAGATGCATTTCAACCAGATTACACTTAATAAAACCCTGAGCAGCCTGGGTACAGTTCCAACAACCACCCCGGGGTGATGTCACGTCTCTAAACTCATTATTTGGACTTTCTGCATAACACAAGCAGCTACTTTCCCAGCGTGTCTTCTAGAGTGAGGGCCAGAGACAACCAGCTGGCGTCCGCGAGTGTACACCTGTGATGTGTAATGATGCAAAAGCTGCACATATTCTCAGCAGAAGCAGCTGGAGAGACTCCGGGGTGTTGGTGGGTGAGCTCGGCCTGACAATGCGTTGCGTTCCCCGGGTGGAGGTGCACGGTGGGGTCCGATCCAACCAGCGTCAGCCGATCTGCCACCAACACAACAAGCCTGCAAAGCAATGACACAGCCCGGGTGCCCTTGACTCACTTGAGCTGCAGGTTAGTTCAAGTTAGCTCTGTGTGACTAGCATCAAATCAAAACAGCCCGTGCTAAGGTCGGCTAACCTGTGCGCTACCGACAGCTGCTGCGAAACAAGCGACGACAACCCTGGATGTGTCAAAGTGGGCTGAGCCGGAGACGTTC
The DNA here is from genome assembly GCF_024713975.1 of Paralichthys olivaceus. Classification (NCBI taxonomy): domain Eukaryota; kingdom Metazoa; phylum Chordata; class Actinopteri; order Pleuronectiformes; family Paralichthyidae; genus Paralichthys; species Paralichthys olivaceus. The sequence continues at coordinate 15,428,226 of NC_091097.1, read as the reverse complement.
CCCGCTCTCCTTCTCCCAGCTGCCATTTTTTATTTTTTTTCTTAGACTCTTTCAAAACAACCCCCCCCCCCCCCCTCCCCTCCTGCGTATTTTCCTGCAGCGCGAAGCTGCGAAACTGTCGCGCAACAACAATGAAGCCGAGGAGCACAAACAACACAGATTCTACCGTGAAGCGTTCAGCGGGAGCTCGTCGGCGGCGGCGGCGGAGCCTCTGCAGCCATTTTGTAGTAACTGACCGGAGCAGGGAGCTCGCGACGGTTGAATCGGTGGTAACGGGAGGAGGGAGGGGGGCGGGGATTCATCCTGCCACGTGACCGTCAATAACAAAACAAACTGCCCCCCACCACCACCACCGCCGCTCCCCCTCCTCACCCGGCGTTTCCATGACAACTGCAGCCCCTCCATCACTGCCCTCCCATCACATGCCGCCCACCAACGTAACTTCCCCCCCCCCCCCCCACACACACACACACACACCACCCTCCTTTACGTTAAATGCGTAGCGACACAGCAACGTAAGAAAGTGAGCAACAGAAACATGTCGCGTGTTGATCAAGAGACTGAAACACGATGACGACGTGTTTCAGGATCTGTCAAAGTTTTACAAAGCATTCGATTCCTGCCGAACATACACTCGTCTATTTTGTATTTTATTGTATATATACATACATATATATATATATATATATATATATATATATGTTTATATATATACATATATATATTCCATACAGGAACTCAATAGGACTTCAGATTTGAATGCCATCATCTGTATTTGTGCTTGACTTGACTATGTATAAAATCTATAGTTGTGCATATTTAGATTTATCTAGATTATCTGAATATGTTCATATTCCTTCGACCAAAGAATAGCACATTCAAATATTAATAAACCGTGTTTTTAATTTCAATCTAAAGTATGTGAGAATGTGGATGAGGATGTGAATATGGGTCTTGAATGCTACCACCTGTATTTGTGCTTGACTTCTTGACTTGACTTGTTCAGAGTATTTCCACTTTGATTTGTATTCATATTTTTACTTTAACAGTTATTACACTGAAATAGGAATTAAAACGTCAATTGGTACCACACAAATGTATTTATTTATTTCAAATTAAGGTTAGCAGTTATATAAGGGGGCTTCCATGCCTTGTTTACTACAACCATAAGAGTTCACTTGAAATGTTCTCAGTCACAATGCTAAAAACATATTGAGAATTACCTCATATGTCCTAAAATATCTCCTCATGATTTCCATCTTTTCAAACCCAATTTGCACAAGGTCACTGATGAAATTTGTAAACAGCAGAACCAGAATATGAAATTGAACTGCAGTCACCAGGGACTTGAGTTCTGTCCAGACACAAACAAGGAGTGTATCCCACCTTTTCCCTAATCAGAAGTGTTGGTATTTATTCGTCATTGTTTTTGAGTGAAATGTATTTGTGTTGTTGTGTTTGGACCCTCAGGGCCACCGTATACACTGGTGATAAACCAACAATTAGAAATTCCCATTGCACACAGTGCTGAGAGGAAACCTTATCTCCGGCACAGAATCCAGGAGAAATAAATATGACTGGAGCGAATTCAAGGCCAATATGTCACCACTCAATGAGCCAGATAGCTGAATAAATACCCTTGTCTGCATTTTATTAAGAGCCAACGAGGTCCACTGTAAATGAGACTCCAGTGGCATCAGATAAGGAAATGAATCTGGTAGAAACATCAAACGACGAATGCCCACAAGAAATAACTATGAATCTAATTATGAAACATGATGATCACCAATGTGTGCTTGCAATTACGGACCCTTCTGCACTGGGTGTCACCAGAACATGTATTTTATGGTATCCCCCCCACATCTGGATAATTGCAGAAATATGCATTGCAGTGATGATGGCAAAACACAATTATTCAGTCTACAAGATGATGGGGTGTGAGCGGAGAGGAGGGGAGACACTAATCACGCACCATGGTGATGAATCTTCCAGGAGATATAAATAATCTATTGCCTGAGTCCTTTTCAAACTTTGAGTTTGTGTGTGTACATGAACAATGTGTAGATGCTCCAATCCAAGAGACAGGCCGTGTTTTTGACAGGCTGGATGGATGGAGTAACAATAAGTGGTAGTAAATGTCAGTGACCTAGGATATAAATGTAGATAAGTGAGAGCTATATTTGGCAGCACGGTAACTGTTAGTCCGACATGATTGACAGGTTTGCAAAAAAATGTCTCACATTTTACTTTTACACAAAAATACTAAAACATCCATGTAAATATTTCGACACCACTCCTTACAGCGTTATTATGTGAGTTAAATAAAGCGTTCAATAAAGACAGTGTGCAGTGAGTCTCTGGGATCCACGCAAGAAAAACTCTGACCTTTTGTCCCCACTGTGAACGTTAGCAGCATTGATTAGTGCACACAGCCAGTCAATGAGTATCTGAGGAATTAAATCACGACCTCGGCCACGCTGACCTGTCTGGTCGAGGATAAAGTTCAGCGGTCAGACTATCGTAACCCAACCCTGCGGGAGGTGCACCGGGGTCAATCAAAGAGTCATTTGACACCGAGGACGGGGGCAGGACTGGACGGGCTCCTGGGAGCAGAGAGAGAGAGAGAGACTGGTGTTGATTCAGTTAAAGGTGTTAACTGAGTTGGAAACACAGCTGACGTACACACACAGTCCGGTTTACACATGCTGTCTTTGTGGGCTCATGCTTGTTGAAGATTGCATACGTGCAATCGCAAAGCTACATAAAGTGGATTACAAATAAACTGCATTTTGTATTGCTTATTTATAGAATATCTGTAAAATATCATTGGTGGTGAATTCTGATGCACTGAAAATAAATACCAGTTTTATTAAATATGATCCACTGTTACAGATCCAAGCATTCTACTTTAGCTTGAATAATCGAAGCTGCACAAGTACAACAGTTATGTTGCTTTAGATAATGCATTAGATAAAAAAATCAAATAATAAAAACCACAAGAGAAATCTTTAGTTTACTTTAGGTACTATAAGTCCATTTAGCTAATAAAGCTCATTAAGATTTAGTTAGATTTTTCTGAATATGTTCATATTGCAGTATGACTATATCTTTTTTTTTTACAATTTTAATCTAAGTATGTGATGTGCAAAAAGGTGTATTGGCATTCCCTTAAAAATAGTCTGAAGGTCCAGGACATGAGTCTGATGTGATGCAGGACCAGTTTTCAACATCAATCTAAATCAATACCATCACCTGTATTTGTGTTGACTTGGTAACTTATCTTCTTTAGCCATAGATTTTCAGGCTTTAACTCAGTCATCTCCTCTTCCATTACAGAAGGGCTAAACCTCAAGCGATCAAATACAGGGTTGTGTTCTCAAAGAGGAAATGGAAGATCTTGTTGTAAGAAAGAGGAGCTGAGGCACAAAAGGCACAATGATCCATGATAGTGAAAAACACAACATTACAAGTATAAAGAATTTCAGACGAGCCTGACAAATTGGGCCGTGCACAGTCTAAAAGTCCCTCGTTCAGCTCGGCTGTTATTTCAACATTTCTGCCACTGATGTTTGCTTTCTAAATAAGAGAAGACTGCACAATTAGTTTGAGCGATACACCATCATAGTTCATTTCATAAATTGTGTGGTAATAGAAAGAGAGATAAGTGATGGTGCTTCGCAGCTAATCAGACGTGAGCTGTGTGGGTGGGCATCAGCCCCCCATTCAGCAGACTGCGTAACGTTTGCAGAGCGGCACTCCGCGCTAATCAGATTTATAGCATGCATAAACATAATTGTGTACCTTTATAGATTCAAATGATTCAATTGAACAATTAAGCTCCAGCAAACATTAATTTGCATTCTCAATGTATTTTGTTTGCCTCCTGTCTCTGTCTGATTTTCAGTTTATGTCATACCTATAAGATCATTTATCATTCTCTAACAGTATGTTGAGTCCGTCCTTCCTCTTATCATCAGCGTTACGTCTTCTCAATTATACTCAGTTAAGTACACGTACACACACACACACACACACACACACACACACACACACACACACACAAAGCACAACATCTCTCCCACAGAGAGAAGACACAGGGAGGAAAAGATGGTGCAGTCACATGCTATGAAAGCTGGTCCGCTCGTCATCCTTCAAAGTCGGCGCATCCCATCACTAACTATGCCTGCCAAGGTCTCTCTCCTGTTTGGGGTGGGGGGTGGTGGAGAGTGGCAGGTGTGCAACAGAGCTAAAAGTGTCACCCCACCAACAGCCATGATTGTTTCTATTTTCATTTGAGGAGAGATTAAAGTCCTTGGGGGCAGAGATATCAATCTGTTGTAACATAATGAGTCTTTTCTAGTGAGCAAATAGACACTTGGGCCAACAATGGCCATGGTCGATATTTGTCTGCCACTCATGATTATATTCACAGAAAGAAGGAGAGAAACTGAGACTGAGCACAGAGAGAGGGGGAAGGAGAGCTAGATGAGAGGAGCAGTCTTTCACCAGAGACAAAGAATGTGTTTATTGTAAAAGAATCATATCACTAACTAATTACAAATTAACAACAGCATCACACAGAATACAAAATAAGCTGAGCTGTTTGTTGCAGTGCAGGGAATGACGTATACCCTGCATATCTTCACATAGGGATTTCATACTATTAAGAGCACAGACATACTGAGTGGAATAATAATGTAATGGTAGTAGTTGCCCTACACACACACACACACACACACACACACACACACACACACACACACACACACACACACACCATCTCTTCCCCACAGCATCCATGTGTCAGAGTGATGAATGTCTCCTTCCTGTGAGTGACCTTCAAGGTCAGTGGTAGTGGAGCAAATGTAGCCGAGCTGCCTCATTTCCCCCAGCAGCCTCAGCAAGGTAACAGCTCAGGCATAATTCACCCCCCCCACCCCACACCCCACCCCCGGCCACGGCTTTAATCGCAAATGTAATCCAACTGGCCAAGGTGCTACAGGCTGGAGAAGCAGAGGGGGGTGGTGGTGGTTGGGTTCGGGGACAACATGGTTTCATTGTTTATGAAGCTAAAGCATGCACGTGTCTGATGCAACACATTCTTCTTAATCTGCATTCAAATCTGCACCGAGATGCCTCGTAAAAAACAATCGTAAACACGCTACACAAGGTCTGACAGGGCATCGTGGTGCTGAGCATTGCACTTATGGTTTATTTGGCAGACCACACTCTAGCAGACTGTCAGAAATACAGATAAGAAAACACACTGGACATACTCCATGCTTCAGTACACACACTTCAGTGAGAGAGAGAGAGAGAGAGAGAAATAAAAATGCATAATCCATCATTCTCAGCCTATGGGACAACACTGTAGCATTTCAAAATAAAATAGTCCATATGCCTTGTGCCAAGAAACCCATTTGTTCCATTCAGTCACGTATGCCACCTCTGCTTTGGGATGTGCCTGTAAATTATACATAAGTATGTCATTACGCATAGAAGCCAATGACAGTGGCTTAATGAATATGGGCAGTGTCGCAGTCGGCAACATCCCCTCGCTGGAGAGATCCTATCTGGGCCACGGCATCAATCTTCCTGTCAGCACCGTCGCAACCGCCATCTATGCCTCCCCATCATAAACAGATATATTATTCATGAATTACCATTATTGTCCACTTAATTATTCAGCAGGTCTTAATTATCTGGCAGATAATCTATTCCAGGTCGTGGGAAATTAGATAAGGAAAGACAATGTTGTTTCAAGTGTCTCATCATCTTGGGTCGAGTGTTTTCTGCTCAAGTGGTTATGAATTTATGAGAGGTTATAAGTGCATGATGGGAAGGGTGTTTTTGAGAGAATTATTTCCATTTTTAGCAAAACTGGAAGGAAAGGAGAGATAAAGTACACGAGACACAGAACTAAACGAATGTATTTAGAATTATTTAGATTAATGGGATAAGAAAAGATGACTTTAAGAGGATGATGAATTACAATTACTACCCGGAGGACTGTGTACCCTAAAGTAGTAATGAGAACATCAATTTCAGAAATCTTCCGTCAGTTAAGGTAAAGACTGTCCTTAAGGCCCTATAAACGTCTTTTTAATGAAATGACATTTTTTACATTGACATGTGGTCGATTCTGACAAAATAAAACACCTCAAAGAAAATCCTGTTTGTGTTGTTTAACCTAAAACCTCATAATGTGCTTTCTCTTTCATATAGTCCCCGCTGCTGCTGCTGCTGTTGTCCTCCACCTCAGGCTATACGCTCTCTCTCTCTCCGTCACCTCATCTTCCCCTCCTGCTACCACCTACCTTACCCTTGCTTTCCCTCCTTATTGTCTAGTCCGCGCACATACACACCACAGAGGAGCAATGAATCATTCATAGCAGCACATAATGCCCTCAGCCCTCTCCCAGGGGAGGGAGAGACAGACAGAGAGACAGTGAGTGTAACAGAGACAGAGGCAGATAGAAAGAACAGGGAGGCAAGTCAGGCAACTGAGGAGCGAGGAATGAAATAACATGCAAGACAATACGGTTTGAAATAGATTAAATAGATGTAATCGATTAGAATAGCATGTAAGTGGGATGCTGTTTAAGATATCTGACAATTTAATAAGGTCTGACTTGGGGATGTAGACGGTTTTCATAAAGCACATGCGGTGCAGCTGACATGAATTTATGTGTTTCATAAAAGAGTCACAGCACTTTACCGCTTTGTTAAATGAGATGTGTATCTGCTTGAGAAAATGTGGAATAATTGCAGACCTGGGTTAACACGATAATACTGTTTTATCCATAAACTGTAAATAAAGATGGACGACGCGTCCCCACGATCCAGTAATGAAGCCAAAATATCCCAAATCCAATCACTGACATCTTGCGCCAATCATGACGTTTCACCTCATTTTTTATAGCATCTAATAACTAATTTTTTTCATACAACTAACCTGAGACTTATCTTTTGAAATCTATTGAATCGGTAAAACTTATATATTAAATATTCCTAATAGCCAAAATATCAATCACAGCAGTAAGTGTGAATATGGAAATGCTGCTCTGGAACCACAGTGAGACCACAGATACCAGTTCTGGCACGCAGCAGCAGCCCTGTGTGTGCACTACAGCATCTGCTAAGTGCAGTCTAATGATATCTATTCCTCTAACTCTGGTCAGAAGGCCTGTAAATCACACAGCTAGTAATGCACTTATCGTCTCCTGAGACCGCCTCATGTGGAGCAGCAGGGGAAGAGAAACAACACAACGACTCACTGACAGAAGTGAACACAACCGCACGAGCCACGCGGGGAGGGGGTCTGCTTTTGGAGATTGTCCTGCAGGATCAGGAGAGGGGAGCTTGGCAGGTTGAGAGGCAGACGAAAGAGGAGAGGTTGGATAAAGCCTCGTAAAATCGTCTTCTTTTTAATTGGCTCTGTATGGATTTTCCATTCACCCAGTGTGAAATCCCCCTGTGCTCTTCTCTACTTCCTCGTGATCTCTCCATTTTTCTCTCCACCTTAACCTTATTTACCTATCACAACAATAAAAATAAAAACGATCTGTTTGACTGTATAGCATTAGAGCTTCACCAGCTCATTTCCCTCAGGGCAGATTCAGCAAAATCAGCTGCTGCGGTGTTTGGTTGAAATAAGGAGTGGAACACTCGCGGGTGATGATGGGACACAGTTAAAAACCACCAAAGGTCCATTTAGAAGAGCACAAAATGCTCCAAATAGGTATGATTAAAAAAAGCTGTTAGGAAGTGCCCTGGCAACAGCCCAGCAGATCATATATCTCTGTCTGCGCCCTTAAGATTTTAAGAGCCATGACTATGTCACAGTAGAAAACAGAACTATCTTCCACACAGACTCATTAAATCTGATTTATGAACCAACACACTCATTGTGAGGCAATGAGCAGTAAACCTGTTTGTCATATTAAATCACATTAAAGACGTGTTTGTTTATCAGCCTAAAGTACCTCCTCAGACTGGTTGATACGTCCGCCAAGGAAGTTGATCGTTGATCGTTGAAAGATGAGGATTAGTGGAGGTATGCACTCTAAAAAGTCAAAGTCAACCTCGAGGGGATTGAAATGACATTGATCCCCGGTATCAATAAAGACTCAACATATGAGTACAAAACATAATAGGTACTCTCTGAGCGTCATACTAGTTTTGCACATGGCATGTAAGTAATCATTTACAGTAATCAGGAGTAAAACCTCAGCAGCCAAAGTGACGAGGAAGAGCACACAAGTGCAGGAAAGTACCAGAGAGTTACAAGAAAGATAAAAAGTTCTCTGGATTCCAAAGTATTTGTCAATGACGAGTTGTTTGTCTGTTTGCACAGGTTGTGTTGTTCTTCCGTGTTTGTGTGCCTTCAATACGGAAAGAGCCAGTATATGAGAATTTGTGATCACAGCCTGCAGAGCAATCACACGACCATATTTAAAATTCGTTCTGTCATGGCGCTTTTCATATCAAGAGTCTTACATCATACCAGCACTTATTAAAACAACTCAACTGCTTGGTTATTTTTGCTGCTTGTGTCTTGGATCGTTGTCTCCTGCTGTGAGAACGACAGAAAAGTGAAATGCGCGCTGAAAAAGGCCGTGATTACAAACACAAAAGGCCACAACATGACAAGCCGTGCATAAACAAGAAAAGGAACAAGTGCTGTTAAGTCTTCCATTATCCTGCACCCTCTGCAACCTACAAAAGCTCATTTTTACATCTCAAGGATCCCGAGTATTTTTCCTTTTAATGCATCCACTCACCACGTCCTCACCCCTTCCTCTCCTGTCCTCCCCTCTCTCACATTCAAATGCTTTTGATGTCTTCACTGGGAGTCTGTGTGTGTGTGTGTAAGTTGCCCCTGTTTCTCCACAAGCTCTCCAGCTACTAATTGCTGCACTTCAAGCAAGGCTGCTGGGAGCCCCCCCCAGACTCTCACCCTGTTTTCACCCCTTTCAGTGATGGTGGGAAAGAAGGGGAGAGACAGAAGCAACAGCAGTGATGGAGAGACAGATGTAAAGTGAGAGAGGCAGTAATGAGTATCACACAGGTTGTAGAATCCAAACAAAAATATAATAGAGAAGAAAAGACAGACTGATGCTGAAAGATACACGAACAACTCTTGAGCATCTTGTCTTCATTTCTCTGCAGACAGATTCCTGAGGTCCTGTGCTATTGCTATACACTCATAAATTCCAATTTCAGCATGAAATAACTTTCAAAATGCACTTCATCTATCATCTGGGTATCATATGTGCCATTAATCTCCTGAATGATGTAAAGAAGGAAAGTCGTTATTACCTGGAGGATGTGGAGATCTTTACACTGAGTGGAAACTAAAGAGGGTAATCATCAAGACCAATCTCCACAATGTGGGCAAATTGATTACTTGCTCAGCTCGTGTAATTTCCTCACAAGCAGTTTGGTAGATTAGTTCTTCTACTGCTGGGGAAATGAATGAGAATTTGTTTCAATAAACCCAGATGTGTGCAGGAGGGACAACCATTGTTAAAATATGCATTTTCACCAAGTAGCTTGCTGGCTCATAATTAGAGGCTTAAATACAATTAGTTATTATAACCGTTTCTATTTACCTTATTAAACGGACAGTAAGGAAATCCCATGTGCTTTCTTGTCAGCTTTCAGGAGCAAGCAGCCGGCGAGACACTTTGGCCCAAGGGGCGCAGCTAACTCACTCGGTTCAGGCACCCACTGCCCGTTGCCATAGGAATAACAGGAAGGAGATACAGAAGCCGCCAAATGGAAAATGTCAATTACTGTAGATATGTAGATACAGGCAGGGAGAGAGGTGCATTCAGGTGGGGGGCCGGAGGAGCGGCTGACGTGATGCTGCTGCGTCCATCTTCATTTAAACATCACTCATCAGTACATGGCATCTCTCTCTCTCTCTCACACACACACACACACACACACACACACACACACACACACACACACACACACACACACACACACACAGGGGGGTCTGGGTGTAAATGTGAGAGGTGTCAGAGAACTGGGGGGTTTCTGGAGAAGCACTGTGGAGTGAACTCCCCCCTATAATCCACATATTGATCCCTCAACTCGGCCTGAGCCAAGATCAATACTGGCAATAAAACCAAACCAAGCAGCTTCTCTGGGTAACTGTGACAGCCCCTCAGGCAAGATATACATGTATGTTTGTCAGAAATGGTGTGACGTGATAGTGTGTGTCTCTCTCTCTCTCTGTCTGTGTGTGTGTGTGTGTGTGTGTGTGTGTGTGTGTGTGTGTCCCAACATAAATCAGTCATCTGGACAGCCCTTGATGGCTGTCATGGCTGCTTCCCTCTCGGGACACTCTGAACATTCAACATGACAAAACAGTCAGTGTGCTACATTAATGACCAGAAGCTCCAACCAGAGAGGAGCTGCTGTACAGTTACTCATGCACACACATACAGTGGATATATACACGTGTATTAACGTGTGTATCTGTGTGTGTACACACGCTGATACACTGCCACCTGCAGGTGAAACGTACACTCACCACTCACAACATTTACATTACCATTATGATGTTTGGTCACAAATATGCTCCCAGTCCAGACATTTTATATCCCACATTACTTCTACTTATATGTTCATGTGCCTAGAAAATTGGACTGAGACAGGCAGGTGGAAGCAAACACACAGGGGCCATGAGCATTCACATGCAAATAATAAATATATAAAGTCATGCATGCAACAATATTAAAAAAAACTAGCAAACACAGTATCCCTTAGTTAGATAGATAGAGAGAGAGAGAGAGAGAGAGAGAGAGAGAGAGAGAGAGAAAGAGAGAGAGAGAGAAAGAGAGAGAGAAAGAGATCATTTTTCTAACCATGAATAAAAATATGAATTAACTACGAAATGACATCAGGGAGGATGTTTATAATTTACTACACATCTCAGGGTTTGTTATTGCCCCCCCCCCCCCCCCCCCATCATCATTACTTTTATTGTGGCTGTTAGCGTGGAGTCATTAGCATACTGTACGGCTGTGGGTTAGGGGAGACCTGAGGTGAATAGCATTGCTCACAATATTGTCACCATGGGCCCAAACTATTGTTACTCAGGCAACACAATCACACAAGTTTGCATCTTTTAATATCTGCTGGAAATTACACTGTTTCAGCTTTAATCAAATTCATGAGGTGTGCAAGGGGCATCCGCAGTGTGGGTTATAGTTATGGAAATCAGCTCATGAAATCACATGTGATTAGACACCTCCCAGAGCACCGTTAACACCATTAGCAGCAAATATTATGCATCATTTGAATGTGGAATCTTATTAAGTGAGTTTAGTCTGGGGGAAAGACTTTTGCAATTAACACACAAAAAGACAAGGGAATGAGATTTAACCTGATGATGGGTTCCTGTCCACTGTGATCGTCAGCAGCAGCAGAGAGACAGAGGGAGGGAGGGAGAGGACGCTGCACAAGAGGAAGGGTCAGAACTGAAGGATGGAGAGTGAAACATATTTCAATGAAACAAATACAATTGAATGTGAATAAAATTAATTTGAAGTTCAGATGAATGTTCACACAAACTGAGCTGTGATATCAAAGAGCTGCAGAGCTGGGCAGAGGAACCAAGGCTGCGATAACTTGACAAATCCCAGAGCTTGTGCTCTTGGGAGGATTGTGCTTCATTATGAGATAAAGAGCAGGATCAGACAGAGGAGAAGAAAGAGAGGGGAGACGGGTTCGCTCTTTGTTCCTCAGTCTTTACTAGTTTCACTGTTATCGAGCTCAGGGAGCTTTATTTAATGACGTGACCTTTAAGTTGCAGGAACATGAATTGACGATGAGCACATGTAAATAAAGAGGATTTAGACAGTAGTTTTACATGGGACACTTTTACCTCCACCCTGTCGATCCTACAGGGAATCACTGGAGAGGTCAGATGTCAGACACACCAGCCCAGACATGAACCCTGACATCTTAACCTTCAGCTGATCAATAGCTCTGGTAGACAAGCGAATGGTGCTGGGTTGGGAGGGATGATCACAACTCAGGACTCCAGAAGGAAATATGGGGGAGAGGAGTCTCTGTTGCCTTCACATCAGCATTTGCTGTTGACTGTCAACTGACACATAGGTTTCACTTTGAAAGATTGAAAGACTGTGGTGTTTTAGCAACGAAATAAAATATACATGCAGAGATCGTAGTTTTCCTGTTTTGTGCAGTTGTATAGAAAGCTTTCATTTTTTACGGTAAAGTGTGAAAAGGCAGGGAGTGTGTTGAGAGGATGATGAACAAAGGGGGTTATTTATACACCTCGGATCAATGGCCATTACAATTTTAATTTTGTTGCAACCAGGGATACACACACACACACACACACACACACACACACACACACACACACACACTTTATGCGTGTGTTAATTTGCAGCACTGCGCAGCCTCTCATTGTGGTGATGAATGGGACGCTGAGGTCTTTGTATTAAATCAGCTCTCAGGTGATTGAGAGTTCCTCTGAGAGATTTCGATTTGACGTCGTATAAAGGCAGGAGCAGACGCGGCTGATGCTCAAGACACCAAGTTGGTTCAAAGGTTGGCGGCTAAAGCTGCCATGTTTTTACCACTGTCATTATGTAGCTGGTGGTAGAACACTTATCCAGGAGCAAACTGCATTTTATATATATATATATATATATATTTATATATATAGGATTTATAACCTATACTGCAGGCAGCCAACAGTCAAACTTTATTTTAGCATGCTAACATGCTAAATCAAGATGGCAAACCTGCTAAGCATGTTAGCATGTTGACGTTAGGATTTGGCTGTAGAGCCTTATGTTGCCAGAAATGCAAAGAAATGAACGTCTGTTTATTGTGTGGGGTAATCTGCCTCCAGAGGTCAGCTGTTATTTCTGCAGAGTGGAAGGAACTGCAGATGAGGCCCTCTTGTATCTGCCGCCATCAACAACTCCTACTCACTGAGCGCATGTTTCACCACTTAGCCTCCAATCAGCCACGATCCTCTGTGCTCTGCCTAACCCCTGATGCACAGAGGCCTGGGTGGGCAGCGAGTTAATTGCCATGTTGTTCGGCACCGCGATGGAGACTGCATGCTAAACAGAGCAGTTTCCCAGATAACCACGTCAACCACAGGTTATTTCAAGGCTCTGTCTTACAGGTAATAAAATATGTTCGATGGTAGATTGCGATGGTTGGTGTAAATGTCCTGTGACGGACGTCAATTTCCCCCGGCAAGCTCAGAAATGTCTGGAAAACCCCTGAGAGCCCCAGCGCTGAAACCTGAAACTGAGTGATGATGAAATCCTGGTCTAGTTACACGTTTGCCTACAGAAAGGAAAGTTATGAGTTAATCTTCATCTCTCTCATTCTCTGCCTGATCAAACATGAACTCCATGGGGAGCGCTAGACACACACTGAGCCCACCTGTGCTCCATACATTGCACAGTGTGTGTGACAGCTTGGAAAGATGCGGAAATCCACTCCCTGCCTTTGCACAAAAGAAATAGTCCGTCCACCAATTTAAAAGGACTGACATCTTGCTGGGACTGAATCTGTGTCCACATGAATCCAGACACAGACTGAGGTTGAAGAGAGGATTATAACCCAGCAGCCTTTTCTTCTCCCCACAGCCAGACAGTGGGCCGGCCAGCCGAGATGAGCTCTTCACCATTCCTATCTCATAGCCGCAGCCTCGCAGGCTCATCCATCTCTATTTCCCTCGCCCTGTCGTCACGTCTCCACCACCAGCTCAGCCTTAATCAATTTAATTAGCCGGTGCAGAAGAGAACCAGGACCCATCTACCTGTCTGCGAAACCTTCCAGAGCCCCTCCATGCGTTCGCTCTAAACAACCTCCCCCCTGGGGTCGAGCTTCATTAACAAGAACCTGGTTATCTGATGGTTTGGATTGAAAGAGACAGAAAATAGATGAGGAATATCAGCAGGATTTTAAAACAAGAGCTTGAACCATTATTGTAATCGCACATGAACATTTATAGGTTTCAGATTTTTAAATATCTGAATTTTAAATATATTTTTTTCTGAGGAACTGATGACAGAATTACAAACTCTACAATTTATAAAAAATGTGTAACTAGGTTTTTTGTTTTAAATTGGGTCATTATCATAATATCTTTCTTAACCCTTCACTTAATTCACCATCAGTACTTGCATATCTGCAATACCTGAATATTTATTCTTCCAAAATAAAATATTAATTAAATACATGTTTGTGGATTGATTAGTTGCAAATACATATAAATAAAGTTGGTTGTAAAAAAGTGAATATACAAGTTTCCAGCAATTTTTTTCATCTAATCTTTGGAATTAATAATTAAACAATACCTTAAATTAAATATTAAACCGAACATTTGATAAATATTAACATCGCTTTAAAATGCAGTCCTTGTTAAATATTCAGTAAGTAAATGACAATGATCTTAGAAGTTCTCTCCTACAATGTACTGATTGCCACAAAGGACCCAAATCACTTTCCTACCAGGTCTTTAATATAAAGTGTGGCCGAGCGAGAAGAGAAAATTAGTGTTTGATTCCTCTCTCTCTCTCTTTCTCTCTCTCTCTCTCTGTGTGACAATAGCGAGCTAATTAAAATCCTAGCATTTCATATTCATGACTAATTAGCTAAACGAGATGGCAGCTCCAAAGTGGGCTGCTCTTAATTAAGCTGAGAATTTGAGTTACACCTTGGAACGCGGGCGTGTGCCTGTATATGCAGTGCGTGTGCGTGTCTGTGTGTGTCTGTGTGTGTGTGTGTGTGTGTGTGTATTCATCTTGTCGAGTGTATTTTTCAAGAAGCTGTCCCCTGTCTCAGAGGAGGCAGAGGTTGTTAAATGCTGCCTGGTTCTACTGTATATTACTGTATGTTGTTCTATAGGATCCGCAGCTCCATTTCATGCCTGGCTAATGATCAAGCTGTTTTCATACACCAAGTTTTTACACAACAGCTTAAATGATGTCATGGGCCAAACTAGTTTGTAGTTACCAGTGTTTGTCTAAAGTGACCTTTTCATTTGTCATAAAAAGAGGATTAAACACCGATAACAAACAGCATCAACTATAAAATATGTTAAACAATGAAATCATTACAGTATCAGTAAAGCAAGTGCACTCCCAATGCCAATCACAGTAAAGCCAGGATCTGTATTTGTTGCCATTGATTTAAGATTTGGATACTGAACGGCTTATTGTTCCTGACGTTTAAAAACCCTGAATACTGTGATGTAAAGTTGTCCAGAGATTAAAATAAAAGGAGCGACGCACACCGGGTCTCACCAAAGAGTGACAACAACAACTTGCCATTCCTCGGGGGTTACATAACTTTCCCTTGTTGCTTGGCAACTGCTCAACAAAATAGTCGAATAGGCAAATTGTCATTTTTCTCTCTTTGTTTCGAGCATTGTGAACAATCCCATTAGGGCTGTGAGAGTCTGCGATCGCATGGTTGATCGTAAAGGAAAACCGATGTTTCTCTCCATGTCCATTAAGTGTGTGTCTGTGTTAATTTGGTGTATTACACACACAACAAGTGTTATTCACTGTACTGTTGAGCTGAAGAGAGGCACGGGTCTCAGCAGCTTGGATAAAATATGGTTCTCAGACATGTGGCCCCCACTGTACATCGACTCTGGTCCGTGATGTGAGAAGCAGAAACCCAGGGAAGAATAGAAAGTGTGAAAGATGGATAAAGGATAAGCAGTGAAAGGACAGGCCTGTTAGGTTTTCTCTTCGTCTTCTTATGACCTCTTAACAAGGTTGGCTGTCACTGTACGATATACAACAGTAAAGTAGTAAAACACGTCCATATAAAACAGGCGCCTGGGCTGAACATGCACAATCCACATACACAGAAATGCAGGCGACCGCTCTGACTCTTAATATATAACTCTAATTTCATAAACCCTATAATACTGTTGCAGCACAATCCTGTGGACTCGTTGGTGTGAATGTTCGTATACGTGCAGTGCCTCTGCATGTGTGAGTGAAAGGTATTATCCATCAAATGTTATTGGCTGCTGAGGCTGGTGGGCTCTAATCCACTTGTTTCTGCAGTGTGTAGATTAGCAGCAGGTTAATGGATAGGCTGCCAACGAAACACACACACACACACACACACACACACACACACACACACACACACACACACACACACACACACACACACACACACACACCTCTATAGAGTGAGACACCTAATACACTAGCAAACAGCGCTCAAATGATCAGGATCTGATCACTCTTTCTCTGTAGCTGTGGTTATACGTGAGCCTTCTACTGCTCAAACCTCACAGCCTCACATGGAAACAAAAGAAAAGAAGTCCATGTCATACACCAGGACTCACATCAGTGAATGCATCAGAGTGGAGACAGGAACAACGAGGAGGAGGAGTGAAGGCGGAGGATCAGCAGAGCAGCTCAGAGCGACTCTACCCAGGGACTTAGTGCGAGGGTCTCTCTCCTCTAATGAAGAACACGCTCTCCCTCGGCCTCTCGCTGCAGGCTCAGAGACGCCTGGCTTTATTGGTTCATATCTGAGTGAGTGAGTGAGGGACTGCTGCAGCCACGGGGGGGGGGACTTTTTTCACATTCACCAGGGAGGTGAAAGTGATGGAGTTCACAGTTCGGGATCAGAAGAATATCTCATGTAATATCCTGAACGACTTCCCGATGTGGGATTTGTTTAATTAGGCGATTATTTGAGGTTTTGTGGGGGAGGGGTTCATCATACAAGTCAGCTTGTCTGACTGACAACCAATGGGGGAAGTCAAGGACACATGCGCATGCATACCTGTGCTTGTCCTCAGTGTCTCTGATGGCAGTACCATTACCTGTTTGTCATAAAGAGGGACACACAGCCAGGACGTCATGTTAAAACTCACCTGGGCTGTTAAGAGGTCAACGACTGGAAAAATAAATGGCAGGGCCTCTCTCCTCACAGCTTCCTTCCTTCTGTGCTGGATCCCATTACTCAGTCCAGACAATGTTTTCACACTGTCCTTCACGTTTCTTTCATCCACCAATGTACTTTTTTTCCCTCTCCAATCATCAGCACCACAGTGGAGGAGGGGTTGTTCCAGTGTAGCGTGTGTTCATTCGAGCGTCCACGCCTCCCTCGTCCGTTTCACCACTGAAACTGATGTGCAACCATGGGGAAAATTAATTTCTTATTACATGACCCTCCTCTCCAACCCACGTCCTAACTTCCTCTACCTGCCCGTGTCCTGTTACAGCTTCCATCTCTGCTCTACTACACACAAAGCACTCCTCTTTCTCCTCACTCCATTTATCAACAACCCCTCAGCCCAGGCTCCAATCATTTCTGTGCTTAACCTCCATTACTATTCGCCTGCAGCCTCACCTGGCTGCATGCATCAACCTGGCTTAAAGGTCCTTTTCTCCACAGAGCCTGCTGGCTTTATTCGACCCCTCTCTGATAGATGTGGCAGGCTGTCAGGAGAATCCAGCAGGAAAAGTCAAAACGCCAATCTGGGAACATTTCATTTCTACCGGAGCTCATTTAGGATTTTCCCCCCGGGCACCTGCATGCACAACGATTGTGTCCTGCACGCAGACGACATATACACAAGAACACTCACTAATAAAGAATCTCTCTAAAACACAATCCAGGTTTTTTCTTTCTGCATTTAGTGGCCTAAACTGCAATCTGGACCTTGAAGTGCACCTCTTCTTTTAAAAGCTAGTACCGAGGCTAACATTAGCATTAAAGGTCCAGTGTGTAAGTTTTAGTAGAAAAGTATTTATTGGCAGAAATGTAATATAAAATGAGCCTAGTGGTGTTTTCACTAGTATGTTTCATCCTAATTGTACAAATTGTAGTTTTCTTCACCCTAGAATAAGACCTTTATATTTAAATACTTTATATTTACATTGGGAGCAGCTCCTCTCTATGGAGGCTGCCATGTTTTTTACAGTACAAACTAAACATCTTTTGAGTTTTTATGACAACTGAAGGCTACAACAGCTCCTCTCATGTTTTGAAGGGGAGGGTGAGATGAGGGGCATTCAGCTGCAACATGCAACTTCACCACTAGATCTCACTAAATTCTACAACCTTCAAGAAAATAAAATCATACCCATCTGCGTTCAGTCACTTTTACACGATAGACAATGAAATCAGGCAACAACCCCGAAAGTGAAAACTGTTCAATGTGCAACATGAACATATGCAGATGAATTATATTTCATTCATCGTCGTCCAGTTTGGTGACTTGACCGAGACACTAAAATCTTAAATGAGTTGCTCCGACTGCGACAGAAACTCCTCATGATACAAACCCCCTCAGATTACAGTGTCCACTAGGTGGAGCGCAGCAGACGAGACAAAGACCACAACCAGAAAAAGAGGCTCACAGATTCTAGGCAGGCAAGCGTTACATATTCAACGTGTAAGCATGCACAGTTACAAACACACACATACAGGCGGTCACGGTCAACTCGCTCGCTCACGTTCGTTTCTGTAAGAGCAGAATTATGGCTGACATACATCTGTGACTAGTTTCAGTACTCACAGTAATTAGCCAGAGGCAGGAGCTGCTCTCCCTCTCAGTCGCACCTCTCTCCTTCTCTGTCTGGATCTTTCTCTGAGTGTCAACCAGCTCAGCAGTGTTGTTCACGGAGCACTCCTACATTCTTATTCTACCACGAGTGACTTCAAACAGCTTGAGGAGTTTCTTTCTGTGACCAGTTAAACCTTGAATAGAACATTTTACATCTCTCGAACCCCCAAAGACACAATTTCCTTGTTTTTCAAATCATCCCCCCCCCCCACACTGTTTTTGGGGAATGTTGTCTTTCGAAACCTGCACATCACATCAGTGTGAGGAGCAAACCCCATTTCCTCCGTCTGCTAATTGAATTTGCAGCTGACTTTTAATTAACAGCGGGTCTGATTTGCATAAAGTTGGATCATTTGCATGTGGCTGGCACCTCCTCCCCCTCCCCTAACATGTCTGAGAGCCTGGCACAGAGCCAAGCGCGGGGCTGCAAAATGACAGAGGAATAAGGAGGAAGGATAGAATGGAGGATCAGAAGTTGAGGTGTCCGCCAACAAAGGAGAGGAGAAACAGCAGATGTGGGAGGGGAGACAACAGCTCACGCCGAGAGATGGGGGAGTAAACAAAGTAGAAACGTACACACACAATTATGCATGAGCACAGAAACAACACACCCCAAACAAAGCGAGTCACTTATTAAATAAAGGGGAAAATAACACAATGCATAGTTTTCACTCATCTTACAAACAGATGTTAATCGGAGGCACAGGATGGACTCGATAACGAG
Source organism: Paralichthys olivaceus (assembly GCF_024713975.1). Taxonomy (NCBI): domain Eukaryota; kingdom Metazoa; phylum Chordata; class Actinopteri; order Pleuronectiformes; family Paralichthyidae; genus Paralichthys; species Paralichthys olivaceus. Next base: position 15,408,880 of record NC_091097.1, on the reverse strand, counting down.
ACGTAGCTACAAGGTGAAATGCATTCGTCAGCCAACACCTACCATGACTCACGTGCACTTTCCATAGTGTCAAGAAGTTTACATTTTACAACTGGCTTTGCTAAATATGAAGATGATGCTTTAACCACCTCTTGCATATTCATGCAGCAACACATTAACTAGGATGAGCATCCATCAGAAAGCTTCCTGTTGAGGGCTCGCTCTGCCCGGATAGATCTTATCCATCACTTCGTGCCGGGCCTGACCAATGAGCATGTCCGTACCTATTAATCCCACATCCCATAATGCCTCAGTTGTCTGACCTCTACAAACAAAACTTGTTAAGGTGTGTATGCTGGTGTTTGAATTCTTGCAGGCCGATCAACACAATCTGCAAAATGTAAAACACTGAACATTTGACTAAAACTCACAGTGCCTATAAACAAACGCTGCGCCGATCGAACACAGGTCCTTTCTCTGTCTTTGTTGCCCGACTTCATCAGTATCCAGAAAGAGCACAAGTCATTAATGAGTGTCATAAAGGCAGACGGAGGAGCGTTGGGCGGCTGCCAACGAGAAGGCGGCTGGGCGGGGTGCAGGGAGGGGACGAGCAACGGACAGAAAGATGCAGCTGCTTCTCTCCCAGTTGTTGCCTGGAGGAGATGGAGGGAGCTGCGGAATAAAAGTGTAAGAGAATGTGGGGGGTCTCAACTCTCCTGAGTAAAGGATTTGCTAGAGGGTCAGGGCCATGGGTGTCACATCTGAAAGTGGGGCGTGGGAGACGCCATTTTGAGGAGTCAGCGAGACGCCATTTTAAAGTGCTCTGCATGATGATAATTGAAATGATAAAAATGAACAGATCATCAATCACCACATACAAATAGCATTCGGTCTCTTTTTTTGTTTAACATAAAAATATCAGGGTGGTTTGTGACATTTATGTAAGAAACTAGAGGGTCAGGGGTTCTGCTGCCAATGCTGATCAACCACTTCATCACCACATTGTATCGTATTGGGATCCGACACCTGCCCAGAGAAATGATCTGCAAACTGCTCACATGAAACACGGGCAAGAATGCCCCCCCCCAAAAAGGAATGTTCCTGGATCCACCCCTTGATCGGCATCAATATTTAATTGTTTCGTAGTGAACTTTCTTACAACAAATAAACAGACGGAGGTGAAAACAACTGAGGTAATAATTGAAGCCATACTACAGTATCATCTTAAATAGACTGGAGCATTTTGCATCATTTAGTTATCGTTTTTTACCATTCAAGCCCTCTATGCATGATTGAGAGACTAAATCTAATGACGTCAGTGATTTCTCACATTACTGGCCGATGTCTGCGATTTTTGATAAACGTGAAATTCAGACATGAAATAAAACTGTAGCTGTTTTTTACTTGGCACCAGTTGGTTTTCTCTGCGTTCTGCTGATCCAGCACCTCAGGACGCCGACGTCTGCTCCTCCTTACGCTGATCCGAGGATTTGACTGGAGCTCAGGACTTATCATCTCCTCCCATCTCACTTACTGAGGAAGAAAACAGGCACTCGGGTATTCAAGTAATTAGTGCTAATCAGCCATCCACTGACCTAGCAGGCAGCCATATTGATTTTAGAAGCTAATCAAGGAAAAGCTTAATGGCAGGACACTTAAAGAGCTCCACCATGGGATCCAGTGTAGTAGAAAATGATCTCAAATATTATTCTGAGCATATGAGTTGATGACATTAACAGTGGTTTGTTCATGTTCTCAATGTGGACAAAAAAAGATATTATCTTTAAAAGAAAAAATGTTCAGAAATACAGGAAACTGATTGTAGAAAAATCTAATAAAGTAAATATTTACAACTTTAATCTTTATTTCTTTAAAATAAGATAAAAGGACATTTTTGTTAATAATACAAGTAAAAAAACGAATCAGAACACAGAAGAATATACAGGACAAAGCATGACAGTGACAGCTTAGAGAATAACATATGCTTCAAACAGACAAAGATCCTTGGTATATTATGGAAAACAGAAGAAGTGGGTCGGTTTCCCGCTGGATAAACGAGGGGAAAGGACTGAAAAGTGTCGACTGTAATTGAAAATGAAAAAGTTAACTTGGCAACAACAAACCTGCTCTCTTTCCAGTTTCAGTCAACATGCGAGCAAACACCCTCCAATAAATAAGGCACTACGATGGGCCCAAACACAGGTAAAGTATGAGTCTGTGTGTTTGTTTGAATAGTCTGAATAAGTGTACCACAACTCATGGCATATGTTCACATTTCATCTCGTGCATAAATACTTATCCATCTTAATCACTCTTAAGATATTTCTATTAATAAACAAGGAAATGTATCACCAGGAATTTAAAAAGATGTCCAGGACCTGACATCCATATTTAACATGGACACAAACGTATAACAAAACAGATAAAGCAAAACACATCTTGTGACAAAAAAAAAAAAAAAAAAAGAAACTCAAACATATGATGTGCTATTTTACGACCTTTCTGTTTAACTATTGGGTGGGAGCTGAATGAGTGTGTGTGTATGAGTGTGTGTGTGTGTGTGTGTGTGTGTCACATGTTGGCAAAGTGCTGCACAGCCACTCACCAACATATCAACACACAATGTAGTGATCAAGTGCAATAATCAAAGTCAGAACGTCAACGACAACAGAAAACTTCTGTTACGGCATCAATTCTTACAAACGCTGCTAAAAACAATCAAACTTGAAAAATAGGTGAAAGTGGACAAGGTTAACATGTTACTGATAAAGGTGAAGCTGTCTGACTCATATTGCATCGTGTCAGTCCGTCCTGTTTGGCAGATGCTGAAACTTTGGCACCACAAGTACAAACCGCCGAGGATAGCTGAAATCTGGAAGCAGGTTAAAAAAAAGTCAAGCTGCAGCGAATCGTGAAGAATCAAACTTCTCCTCACTCTCCGTCAGCGATCGTGAAGGGGTAGTGTTTGCTATAGGGGCAATAAACTGATGTGAACTGTCCATTAAGCCGCCAAAAATGTTGGAAAAAAGGTCCCTCTGGCGAGCTTTTAAGTTTCTGTCCCACCTGTGAGATGGGGGCTGGCATGGAGGGGGGAGGCTGTCAATGAAGGTTAAAGTCTCATAGCAGGTGAGTTACACACAGCTGAGGTCAACAGCGGCTCGGCAGGTGGCGTCTACATCTCATGGGCGGCAAGATGATGCTCTGGGATACCGTTGGCGTGAGCCGTCACTGAGTTGTTCTCATTGAGGCGCCTCACGCGGTACATTTCATAGTGGATGCTGCTGGTGATGTCCTTAATGTTCTGCATATGGGTCCTGAAAAGCACAGACACATGAGGAACCAGTAGATAAGATGGGAAAACCTTTGCTTTTTACAATATTTAAAATCTCCTTTCACTTAACAAATGTGTTTCCACATTGTTACGTAAGGAAAACATAAATACAACCAAATATATCAAATCTTTATAATGTCTTTTCTGCTAAATTAAAAGGTTTCATATTGGTGCAAACACAGATACGGGTGTGTGGGAAAGGCTCATGGAATGTTTTCACATTTGCCTGGTGAAAAATGAGTGAACACACACTGACACAGGAAACAAAAGGCAGAATTTACAACAAAAAGTTCACTCACCTGATGAGGAGATCCCGTAAATAGGCAAACTCACAGTGGGCTATGTTCTCAACTGAGAGAGAGAGAGAGAGAGAGAGAAACAGAGAGAGGTTATGAGTTATTAAATAATTATAATCGAGTTCAATAAACAACAACTGGCTCAACTGGTTAAAAAGGGATCAAAACAACACAGCTGGTTACTGGAGTTTCCTGAACAGTCCACCAGGTGGAGTCAGTGAGTGGTCCAAACTGACAACTCAACATTGAGAAACCCTCACTCACTTCACTGTTGATGACTTCTTCTACTCTGAGTCAGAAGAGGTAAAACAAAACAACACAAATATGTGTTTGTGTGTCTGGAAATGAAACCTCCGTTATGAAACACTTGATAGAGGGGTGGCGGCGTCGGTTTGGAGTGGATAACATAATTAATTATTAAATGAACACTCCTGCAGTAAAAATGGATGTTAAAGCACAACGCTGGCCAAATGATGAAATGACTTTCAAAAATAAAGTCGAATAAACAAAAAAGTAACAGCTCACACAGACAACTATTTATTTACTGAATACTAGATGCAGTAAAAAACAAACGTTTTCTCTTTACAACATATTTGACTTTTCATGTGAGCATCTTCCATCTCTTTGCGTGCATGGGGGGGGGGGGTCAAACTAACAAATCAGGCCTCTTCAGACAGACTGTGTCTGCCGGAGGCCTGAAGCAGCCTCACCAGTCTGGACACTGAATGAAGCATTGTTCTAATGACTGTCGAGCTCAGTGAGGTCTTTATCCATCTTGTGTCTTCTAAACCAAACCACTTCCAGCTAAGTTGTGTGCATAATAAAAGACTCTGCCCTCAAAGAGTCTCAAAATACATTTCAGTGAAAGGATAAAAAGATGTGGAGGGGCGCTGCGTACCCTGTGTATCCCAATCCCAAGTTTTTGTCCTTTATTCGTCAGCAGGATTAAGCAAAAACTTCTTAACAGATTTTCATGACATTTTGTGGACTGATGGGACATAACCCAGAAGAACCAATTCAATTTAGGAGCATTTTTGCATTTTTGATGAAAATAATGTTTAGACTGAAACTTATAAGTGTGTTCAATTTGGTCTAGATGCCTAAAAATACTGGTTTCATAAGGGGACTGTAGGCTGAGGTATGCAGTGCAGTGTTCATACTGCAGTAACCCCATTTCATCATGACATAACCAACATCACGTGACAACAAATGATTGGTTAATGTAAATAAGCTGTAGATTGCATCTCTAATTTTATTGATTATGATGCCATTTTCAGAGATATCTTGCAAACTGTATTTTTCTGACCACATTTTTGTTGACAATGACCTTTGACCAATCAGCTCCAAAAGTTAATAACCTGAAGAGATACACAGCCAAGTAATATTCACACCAAATTTAGTGCAAAGTTAAAAAACTGGGTAAACAGGCAGTGAAAGACGATGAAGGAAGGGGAGAGAGTAGCGAGCTGTACCTTCAATGGTTCCCCACTTGGTCTTCCTCCCCAGCAGCCTCCTGCCATTGACCTGGTACTCCTGGTCACTGCCCACCACAGCAAATGGGATCATCTCCTGCTCCAAGGTTAAAGGACAACAGACAACTGAGTCAGATATAATTCACTTTAAGTATATTAACCATGGCAGGTAATGGATTTCGGTTGACGGTGATGTCTAAGCCTCAATAAGGGGGACTGAATAAAATTATATCCTCACCCTGATCTTCTCGTTGATCATTCTGTCCTCTGCATCCTCGTCAAATTCCTTCTGAGGGTAAACATCAATCCCGTTGGCTCGTAGCTCTTCCCTGATCTGTTGAGAGCGTGTTCAAACATAAGCAGAGAACAAACGTTTAACCAACAGTTCTGAAAGGATTCAAATGAAGGCATTTAATTGAAAGAATAATGAGGCAGACATGGTTAAAGCAGTCTTTAGAGAATTCAAACAAATGTACCTAAAACTGGCTAATGCACAGATTAGGGCGGTATTAACACTAATCTTCTGACTAATCTATTCCAAAAGTTTGGGCTTAGTAGTTAATCACTGTCTCTACACAAACAAAACAGAAAACCTCACAGAATCGGTACCTCTGCATAAACCTGTGCATGCACGCACACACATATAAACCTAGGGGAGTTTAGCCACCTCACAACTAATGAGTCAAGGGGAAATCGTGAATACAATGCCAGTAAAAACAAATGAAAGGCTGCAGCTTTATTTACTCTGCAGAGGAAGTGCAGAAAGCAAAGGATAAGAGTGGGAGAGAGAGAGATGCTCTTGCTGTAACGTGTCCATGTTTTGCAACTGTCCTATATCCAACTACAAACATGACAAAATGCAAAAATGGACTTTGAGCAAAAAAGGGGATGTTTGATGATAAAGACAGACAGATGTTACCTTCTTCTTGAAGAAGTCCCTCTCCTCCAGGGTGAGAGTATCTGCCTTGGCAATGACTGGGACAATGTTGACCACTTTACTGAGACGTCTCATGAATTCTACATCAAGAGGCCGCAGACTTGAGAGAAAGAGGGAAAGCACACTTTAGATGCAGAGACGAGATCATGAAATTGTGACACAAAACTCCTCCACCAGAGGGCAGATGTTCCTAACATCTCCCACATGGAACTGTCAGATACAGTATTTATAGTTCCAACTTTACACCTTCAATTTACGACCTAATTACACTGTACACTGTGTTTGATCAGCCCCATGACGAGACTGAAAAGACACGCGGATGGTTTGAGGACTTTTTCCAAAGTTTAATGAAAGCATGGGCCTGTAGACAGAGCAGCTGAATAACATACAGTTCAACAAAGATCGGTCATTGTCAACAAGGAGGGCCTTGTGCACTCATGCAGGAGCCATTCAAAAGGACAAAAGTGCAACAATTGATTGCGCACACCCAGACACCCACACAGACTCTGTGTCTCTCTCGTCCTTCCTGCCTCTGTCCCATTAGGCTCTTAAAGGCAAACCCTGAGCAGCTGCTGGCCAGGCCATGTGACATCTGCAGTGTTGGATCAACATGAAACGTGGCTGATGGGGCACAGAGACAGGGGGCCATTTCACACCAGCCCCCTGCCAAAGCAAAGACAGACCATGACACAAAAATTAAATAGAGGCGCAGCACTTGAATTGTGATCAACTGTGAGACTGAAAATCCACAGCTGCTTTCAACATTTTCCCAAGATCTGCCACTGCACTAAAGTTACACAAATGCAAAAGCTCTAAAATGCACGGTGAACCTATGAATCTAAGAACCCACCCCCTAATTTCTCCTGCTAGTATTCCCCAGCCAATCCCCCCCCCCAGCTCAGAACAGTGCGGGCCTGAACAAGCAGAGAGAGAGGACAGTTTATTCAGTTCAATCAAACACAGATGTGTGTGTCTGTAAGAGATCCAGGGAAAGAAACTTGGGACTGTGTGCTGCTTCAGGGCCTGGCGAGAGTGGCCTGTGTGTGTGTGTGTGTGTGTGTGTGTGTGTGTGTGTGTGTGTGTGTGTGTGTGTGTGTGTGTGTGTGTGTGTGTGTGTGTTGCGGTGCACTGGTGTGGAAATGTTCGGGGACATGTTTGTGTTCAATATAAGGGTTAACAAAGATTTTCCAAGCTGCTTCACGTTGAAAAGCTTCAGAATAAACAGGAAATCTGTATCAATGTAAATGACCTTTTAGCACATGAACAACACACAGTGACAACAGAAGTTTCTGGTTCATGGAATGCTGTCAGATTTTTATTTGGATTAGCACCAAATTGCACAAACTCATAAATATCAGTTTCCTAAACATGCCTGACTTCTTTATCAAAAATGTTAAAATCTTTCCGATGTTTTTTTTAATGTTAAAGGTAATAAAAAAGTTCCTGGATTAACTCCCAGATCTGGATGAGCACCAAAATATAAAGCATTCTACCTCAGTTCATGCCCCACCCCTTAGCAAAGTTTAATTGAAATGGGCTCAGTTGTTTTGGCGTAATCCTGCTTGCAAACCAACAGACTGGGGTAAGGACATAACTTCCTTGGTGGAGATAATAAGGTCATTTTAATCCTCGTTACTTTATGACCTGACAGTTATTCAAGTTTTGGAAAATACACTTTCTCACTTTCCTGTTGAGCATCAGCCATCACCAACATGTCTGAATGCACAACATGAATCTACAGCCAGCAGCTAACTAAAGTACCTTAGAGCAAAAACTGGACTGACTGCTTCTCCCATTTCTGTTTCCAATCGTGATGCGAAATCCTCTCATCTACAATAACCTTCAGCAAGAAAGTGAAGTTCATTCCTCAAAATGTTGAACTTTTCTCACACCTCATTTCTCACCTGAGTGCGACTGAGGGCAGCAGCGACATCTTTTAAAGTGTTGTTGTGTTTAGTGGCTGACAAACAAGGTAGTATTAATATTCAAGCTGTCTTATCTCTGTGTGTTTTCCTTTTTGCACCATATTTAACCATGTGTGCACATGTTCTTACCAGTGTCCGGTCGGGGGGATGAAGTATATGCAGCAGTGAACTCTGGAGTCTGGGATCCTTTTCTTCCTATTGATGTTGATCTCCTCCTGCAGGTACGCCTCATACTGGTCGTTAATGAACTTCATGATAGGCTGCCAGCTGGAGCACAGCAGGTATGTATGGAGGGAGTGATGAGGGAGGTAGAGGAACAGAATGAGAGATAAAAGAGGAAAAAGGAGAAAGCAGCATTGAGGTAGAGAGATGGGAGGAAGGAGGAGCGCGCAGAATGAGACACACAGAGGTAGGAGGAAGAATATGAGGATATAAAACAACAGAGATGAGGAAAAGGAAAAGATGACAGGAAGAGAAAGGGGAAAGGGTGGAACATGTGGTGAGACACATATCAACTCACAGGGTTCATATAGTTAATGCAGTGATGACAGAGTAGTTAGGTACCAGTTCTCATTGTTGATCTGGTCGCCGAACCCTGGAGTGTCAATGACCGTCAACTTCATTCTCACTCCCTTCTCCTCAATGTCTGCACACAAATGAAAACACAAGGTCAGTAGAGCAGTAGAGCACTGTACACCTATGATTACATTTACACCCTGTAAACTACAACTACTGAACCTGGTGTCGGAGATAATGTGATCATATAATGGCACTAAATGTCACCTGAAACACACAGAAACTTGATAGAATTGTTGATAATTAATGTGATAGAGGGAAAATACAGCTGCTAGCTTTAAAACTATTACTTTTTCAAGGTTATGAAAACATTAAAATGTAGTTGGAGCAGAACTGGCGTCATTTAAGACATATGGATGTAAATAAGCAAAGTAAGAAAAGTAGATGTATAAAAGTACAAGACAAATGTTTACTAGAGTGACTTGACAAACACTATGTGACATGATAAAGGGAAACAGTAAATACAGAAGAGAAGGAAAGAAAAACAAAGTGAGAGATTATTGGTATATTTTGGCAGATAGACGTTCAGACACAGACAAACACAAAAACAGACCAAATAAAAGAACAGAGAGAAGAATCAAGGGGTGAAGGAGGGACGTACCGTGACTGATGGACTTAATTTCGATTGTTTTGGGGATCTTCTCCTGGGCTGTAGCCAGCACAGACTTACGGCTGACTTTCGACTTGAACAGCGTGTTCATTAGAGTAGACTTTCCCAGGCCACTCTGTCCTGTAAGCAAAAAAAAAACGAGAGACAGTGAGACACACAGAGAAAGATAAAAAAAATCTCTATAGTGGCTGCTTGTACTGTAGGCACCTCACAGTCCAGAGAAATACAGAAAATAAAACATGACAAGCTTATAAAAATAAAACCAAAAGGATAAAAAACATGAAAATATTACAAATCAGATAAGTTTTATTTTCTTTTAATCTTTATTTGGCCATTTTCAGATCAACCAGATGATCAGTGGATAAGAGACAGTGAAACTTCATGGCAGAAGTCCATTGTGCAAATATATGTATGGATGCATCTCCTGCCACTGCACGCCACACGGTCACCACCACAGGTTAATGAGGAGGAGACTGCAGGGGCCCAGTGGGCAGCGACTGCACAGTTCAGCTTCAGGTTGAGTCAACATCGAGAAATGAATTTTGTAGAAGCCCATTCAAACACAGTCAAAGTTACAGGCAGTCAGTGGCGCTACATGCAAACACATTAACACCTAATTCTTTTGAATAAAATATAAAAAAATGACTTCACCTGCTCTGTAAGCTTCAGTGTTAAGGATCATGCAACTGCAATTTATGAATACAAAACCAATATCTAAAACACTCAACTTGCACTGTTGTCCTTTTTTAAGTGGTTGAAAATAATTTCAACTGAATGAAAAAATGGCTCCACAACCCTGAGGCTGTTTCTTAAACAAACTTTTTTATTTGAGGATGAAACACAGACCGACAGGCCCAACGTCACCAAGTGTAGACATAAGAGAGGTGGTGGTTTTATAGTGGCCCGTCAACTATGGAGGCCTGAGTGTGTATGTGTGTAATTAGCTCCGGTTTAAAAGGTGTCTGATCACAGTGATGAGGGCTCAACCACAAAGCAAGTTTAATTACTGTGTTTGGCAGCTAATTAAAATGTGTTTGAGGCATCAGTTTTCTCACAAAACCTGATTAGAGAGAAACCAGCATATGTACCTGAATGACAGTTGGCCTTGAGGTCTTTTTTGAGACTAACACAATTCAAATGTAGGCTGCACTTGATGACAGGGAGCTGATAAATAGACAGCACTCACAGCACTTAGGTGTTAAGTGTAATTAAGTGGAGTGCAAACCTCCGCCAGGGCCCAACAGCCCCTTTATATTAAAACAACTTACCCACAACCATAATGTTGAGCTCAAAACCCTGCTTCATGGCCTTCCTCCTCATCTGCTCCAGAATGGCGTCAATACCCACGTAACTGAAGTCCACCACAGGGCCACCGACCTTCTCCCCGTACAGGCCACCCACCGCTGGGGACACCACAGCATCGGGCATAACTGCCTCAGACATGGTCGTGCCACTGTAGCTGGAAATCACCTCTGGCCCTGGTTTAATGGAAGAAGACAAATACAGGGTTAGAGGGAAGTGTCTGAGGAATACTCATTTTCAGACATGAACTCTGGATGTGGACCGGAATTTGCTTCTTGCATCTTAAGTATGCAAGAGACTATGCCGGTCAGACACGTTCACAACAACATAAAAATGTCTGGGCGAGGACTGGCGTCTGAGGAGATGACTTCCGTTGTGGAAATCCCATGTTTTTGTTACTGCACACCACCATCGGCCCTCATCACCTAAAGCTCTCGATTCTCAATGTCTTAGTTGACATCTTTGTCGCAATTGTCTATGTGTCTGGCACCTCTTTTTTATGTTAAGTGTATTCTTATTATTTTAGTTTTGCATCTGTCGCATGTCGCCAATGTGTCCACTTATTCTCTGTGGATTCTGATTAACGGGGGTGAAAATGTGAAAACCAAGGACTTTGAGCGGGGAGGAGCAGAGCTGGGAGCTATATCAAAACACCCACAGTTCCTTAGACGTCACTTTTTTAAGGAGTTATTGCAAAACACAACTACATCAAAATTAATTCACGTGATGAAAATCAGAACACGCATAATTAAAACCTTGGGAAATCCCTGCTTTTCAATCATTTGGAAGTACCTGCTGGAGAACTGGCACCAAAGTGCTGATAGATATGTTTGGTTGTTACAGCCTGCTCTATAATCACCACACAGGCCATGACTTTTAAACCCAGGAGACGGCTGGTCTCATGCCAAGGCAGACTCTTGACTCAACAGAAAACTCAAATACACTCTGTAGTATTAAAATACTTTTCACTTGGCAGGAGGTTATCCCTGCAGTTTGTTTTGCTAATGATATGCTCAATGTCCTTCTGTGGAATTCCCACGGATGTGTGTCCAATCATAAGCTAAAGATTCAACTTTTAACATGGTCTCTGTTGTTTTACTATGTTCAGTTACAGTGTCTTAAGTGAGTGCAGGTGAAGAATTTACACTGTTTATGTCTACGTCTCTATGTCCAGTGGATGAAGTAGAGAATACCCCTCAGAAGGCCCCACTTTCCCTCGCTCGCACAGAGCAGTGTTACTGTCTTGTTAATGTCAAGGGTGGAAAAGAGAGAGAGAGACGGCTGAGGCTGAAACCTGATCCACTCGCACATAAACACACACACACGCTCAACACACATACACACACACACACACAGAGTACATGCTCATGCATTCACAGTGGCCTCGCACCCACTCAGCCTTTCCTCTTTGTGATCACATAGCCGACCTGTAGGTACAAAAAGCTCGTGCAACATGAACACACACATAACCAGCAGCTTGGACTGACTGCCAAGTGTTTAATAGCTATTGGATTCCAGCTCAGACACAAATCTCCCCCAACAACACTTGGCCAGTCACACAGAGAAGTCCACGCAACTAGATGGTTCACTTGTATCACTCGGGGAATTAAATCATCGGGGGAAAGGCACCACTGCTGGTAGGAGCTCCATGCACGTCAAACTGACAGTGCCGTGATTAATGGGAGAAAATCAGTGAAGAATAACACGGCTGTGGAAACTCAATATTCAGCATGAAGAGTAACTTTTATAATAATGTGCTCCATTGTGTATGTATGTGTGTCAGAGTCCCACCTATGGAAGCAGCTCTCCTGGTCTCCCTCCTTCACCACTTCCCCATCCTGTTCCAACAGTTAGTCAGCAAACTGGTGCAGCTCACTGCCCTCCATCTCTCCTTTGCACCTCCCACATTCCCATACATCTGCTTGTGTCAGCCTCACCCTTTCCTCCCTCCACATACTGATTCTCTCCCATCATCAGTTTCCCCCCTCTTCCCGTAGTCTTCCATTGTCTCTCCCATGCAACTTTCTTTGAAATCACTCCTTTACTGCTCCTCTGACGTTTATCTTGAAGGTTACATTGGTTTCATCCCTTTTTCAGATTGCCTCCTCCTTTGTCTCACCTCACAAAACCCATGTTCCTTTATCCTCTGCTTGCCACCGTTCACGTCAGCTTATTTAACTCTGCTTGACCTTCTCTCCGGTCACATGTGCAATAAACAGATCACTCGACACGCAAGGCTACGTGTGCTTCATCCAAGACAGAATACCATCAAATTGAATATAAAGTGAATGAGGACAACAGACAACTCAGATAAAGTCAGTTTCTGTTCTCAAATACCATCAAATAGCAGTTGCACCTGTACTGTCGGCCTTCATTTCTAATCTGAAGCAACTGAACGGTCGATTGACAACTTTTTATGGCTGAAACAACGACTGGATGGATAGATTATCAGAAAATTAATCTATAATGTATATAATATTTGGATCTATTAATTTTATAAAAAAATTTTGAGTGGTAACATGATGTGCAAGTTTTTTCGTTGTGTCTCATTAAATCTAGCAGCTAATCCGAGTGGCAACCCACCGTGACATCACCCATTGCTCTGCTATTTTGAAGCCTTGAGTTTGATGTTTTGACCACGATACCACACTCCAACCAATGCATACTGTGCTCTATCTTCTATTTCACTCTTAATGGGATCATAATTTACAAAATGAGCATCTTGCTGTATTGCAGAAGAATTGAAACCAGAAATTGAGACCATAAACTCTTTTGGAAACCAGTGGCGTCGCCCTCTGCTGGTCATATTCACATTGGCTTCACGTTGTGCGTCTATGTTTATCTTCATATCTCAGTCTGTGACCTGATCTCAGGTCAGTCTTTAATGTTTTTCTGACAGCATTATGTGTAGAAACAATTTCAATACCTGCATTTGAGCTCAGTTCCTGAAATAGGTGCCTTATTTCCTTCTTTAAAAACAATGCTGCCCCTCATCTATTGTATTAACAAGCTGTCTGTTTTGTGTAGCAAATAGTAAACACACACTAAGCTCCTTGTGTGGGTGGAAAAATACAAAAGCCACCATGAGACAGGGTGAATGGCAGACAGACAAATAGAGGAGGAGCTGTTTGTATCCTGCATTTTAACTTGCAGGGTTTCCTGGAAAGACGCAACAAGACTCTTCATGGGCATTGTTATCCAGCATTCAGGAATATACACAGCCTTTTTGCCCAAGTCAAAGTAGTGTCAAACACTCTAAACTACTTGGCAAACAAACACCAAGTTCTGGACCACTACTGTGGGAAACCCAGCTCTGCCAAACAATAAAAATAAATCACTTTCTCTCGAGGTAGTAAACTGTTTCAGTCCTGTGTCATGAATTTCAGTAAACTACAGAGCCCACGTTGAAGAGGTGTTGATATAAGATTGTCAAGCTGTGAGTGAAGTGTATTGTGTAAACGCTGTTGTTTTGACAGTGAATAAAACCAGAGCGGTGAAAGCCTCAGGAGGAGCCAGTTGTAAACATCTGTAAACACTGACCATTAATCAGACGAGGGGGGTTTTCAGTGCCCTCACTTCTTCCATGACGTCCTACCAAACAGGTGTTTACTTGCCGGTTGGACCACGACCCTTTAATGTTAAGACTTGACCTCCATGTGAAAAATGTATGACCCTGGTGGTTCAGCAGCTGGTGGACATTTCCCCAACAAAGGGGCTTAACAGACCTCACTCAGTCGGAACATCAGGTATCTGAATGTCTCATGGCAAGTGATGTTATTCTGTGTTAACACTTTGGGAAAAGGGTTAAGAGAGTTTCTCTGCATCATCAGATGAAGCGTTAACCCTCCCTCTTATTCGTGCAAGGATTTCCTTTGTGTCAGATCTAGTTATGGGATGGTTTGGATAATGTGAGTGTGTAGATGAGCAAAATTAATTTTAGAAATGGGAAAGCATGGAGTGAGTCATTTGACTTGCTGGGATGCTGTTTTCAATTATAGGCACAAAAGAATGTTTTTTTCTTGCTTCCAGCAGTGTCAGATTACTTTGCTTTTTTGTCAAAAATGTCCAGCAGCCTCCCAGACCACAAAACATTTTGGAGGCTAGAAAGATGTGAAACAAAAGAAGCAGGCATCAAGTGAATGTAAAAAGAAATGTGGTGAAGAAGAGGAGGAGGAAAGCAGGGAGATAAAGAGAAGAAGCAGAAAGAAAGAGGACAACTGAGGAGCTGGGATTAAAAAAAAGATAAGGTCAAGAAGAGGAGGACAGAGGAAGGAGTGTTGAATGGAGGAGGAGGGGAGGAAAGAAAAAAACTTTATGGAGAGTACATTTTGTGATTTATTCCACGTTTGGGCCTGGGGCATTCCTCACTAACTACACACAGGCCTCCAAACGGGTGTAAATACAGTTGAAAACCAGCAAAACATGTCCACATTTGTTGCAGTCTTTTAAAAAAAGGAACCAAAACTGCCAAGAACTGTGAAGAGCGCTGTGACTGTAGAGACGTGGTCAGAACCACTGAGCCATGCCTCTGCTGCCCAGGGTGTTGATTTTGACAGCGTGGCGTGCAGGTTAGAGGTCGTGTTCCCAGTTTAGCTTGGAAAGGAGCCGTGCTGAGGTTATGACAAACCATCGGTTTGACCCCGTGCAAAGAACTGACTTGAATCACAAGAGAGGAATCCAGAGAAAGGAAGGATTGGAAACTTGGCTCAATGGAAGTGTGTTTGTTATCTAGGAGAGTGACTCATTCACCAAAATTCAGATGCTAAAAATGATTTCTTTTTATTTAGACACTTTTAAGACTTTGTAAAACTCATGCCATTTCAGTGCATGTCTGGAGCTCCATGTCAAACAGACATTATAGGACTAATCCACTAAATGGGCTGTTTGCCTCTTTGCTCTGGTCTGAAATGTTTTTATGGGCCCTCTTTAAAAGCATTGGCTCTTTTTGTTCTTTATTTACATTCCCGCACAGGACAAAGCTGGTTCACAGTTGAGTTCTTCAGAAGACTTTGAGCTGCTCGAGAGGCTTATTCTTTGTGTTAAAATTAAAAAGAATAAATGTTTCTGGGAGGTCGTGGCAATGATTCTCACAAGGTTAATTTCTCATAAGATAAAGAGAGGCTGCAAAGACAACTGAGAAAACTTGTGCAGAAGGAATGAAGTCCATGTAGCCATTAAATTACTTTGAACTGGGGTTTCAGCACAGCCCTCCAGCACAGAATCAATTAAAAACCCCGGACCACTTGGGTTCGCAAAAGACCCAGGGGAGGGACATGTATAAACACTTGTGCACACACACAGACAAACACTTTTTTCCCACCCTTTGACAGTGAATCCCTTATTAAAAGGGGGAAATTGGAGTGGTGGCAGTGCAAACATGGTCTGTTGTGTTATTAAAGTCAGAGTGTTTGTGCAGCAAGGCCCAGTTCCCAGAGTCCCCATCATTCAGCTCTCTGGAGAAATGTGCCCTTTGACCCTTGCAGAAGCAACTCGCTCATCATGTCACCTGGCATTAGACAGTGAGTGTGTATGTACGTGTTGCATATCTTATATTTAATAAGATGTATGCCTTTACAGTATTGTGTATTTGTTAAGGCATGTAGGATAATGTATCTCTCTGGAGCAAGTATTAACTCAGTCTCTTGCATTCTTACTACAATCTTGAACATGCAGAGTCAAACTATCAAGACACATCCATTTGTCCGTGCAAGTAGCTTCAGAAGCTTGTGTTACTTTACAGACAGATGAGAAATGTTGGTAAATTACAGTAATGACAGTAGAAGCCCACAGGTTTGTCTAGACTGCCAGAGGAATTTGTTCAGTCTCCACACTGCGGTGGTGTACAACAGAGCTGTTGTCTTTCCAGGCTCTTTTTAACATGCAGCTCACAATGAACATTTTGCAAGGTTGAATGCTTATATTACAAAAGAAGGGCATGTATGGATGTGATCCGTGGCTCATTTATTTGATTTCTAGCTGAGCATCTACATAGGACAGCAATTCCTCCACAATACAACACTCCTCACATAAGTTTGCAATTGAGTACATTTTAAGCCTTTCACATCAATATCCTCACCCAAAGCAACTGTTAAACATTAACCCCTTAAAGTGTGTTGACACAAAAACTAAATTAATCAGAAAGTTGCCAATATTCTGAGGCTCTTTGCAAAATAATTTAGCAAGGTATTATCTGCAAGCTGCTGACAGGAGCTGTTGGTCATTGTGGTAGCGAGCTAGTGTAGTTCTTTATCTTAGTGCGCAGGTCAGACTTTATCAGTGAAACGGTTGGCTGACAGCGGGTGTGGGTCCACAGGGCCAGAGGGCTCAGGAATCTGACCTCTGTCCACACGCATACCTCACCTCAGGGACAACATTCAGAAGCTTTCAAACTCATAAAACAAGATTTTCTCCATGTGTCTACAACTGTCAATAGGACTCGTGGCAGGTGTGTGTGGCTGTGAGTAAAACATATCCAAGATTGTTGTCACTGTGATGTTAATAGCAGATATTCCATCATCCACACTGTAACCACACTTAACTAACTAAAAGAGCATCAATTCATATGAGGCGGACGGTGTGTCAGTGTTGAGAGAAGGCTGGGCTGAGGTCTGCAAGGCCACTGATAAAATGTTTCATTGCATGTGTGAAGGTGTACTATTACATGTCCATGCTTCCATCAGTAATATAACCAGGAGTCCTTTCAGACATAGCTCACAATCTGTGTGTGTGTGTGTGTGTGTGTGTGTGTGTGTGTTATAAAGCCGGTCACTCTGGTCCTCTCCAGGCTTCAGCAGCAGTATTTATGGACTGTGACTGACCCACATACAAAGCTCAAGCATACAATAGTAGACAGTACTTAAAGTAGACTTCACCACCGACTACA
The DNA here is from genome assembly GCF_024713975.1 of Paralichthys olivaceus. Taxonomy (NCBI): domain Eukaryota; kingdom Metazoa; phylum Chordata; class Actinopteri; order Pleuronectiformes; family Paralichthyidae; genus Paralichthys; species Paralichthys olivaceus. The sequence continues at coordinate 15,391,569 of NC_091097.1, read as the reverse complement.
ATCATTAATTAGGTCTGAATATCAGTTGGATATAATTGTGCGCACTGTGTGTTTTTTCCACATTAAATTCAGGTAAAATTTCGGTCCGTTATAAAAGCCTCCTAATCACTGACGTCAGCTTTGAAATCTTCTATAGTCTGATGTAAGATTCAGTATACAGTAAACTTAGATCAGGCGAAGTAGATTGCATTTTACCTGAAGTTTTTGAATTTTACAAAAAAATGCAAGTTCTCATGCACACACTTAAAAACCTGCGTGTCAATTTACAGAGCTGAAACCTTATCAGTTTTATTTTACGCAGCTGCAGCATGCATGAAATAGTTTGCATTTCAAGGTTGTGATTCTGAATTCCACAATAGATACATAATCTTACTGCTGCGCCAACTCTCAAAATGCACAGACACAAGATACAGAAGGTAATGATGACCTTTTCAGCGTCCCGTCAAACACTGGTGAAAGGCCACTGTCTGTTCTCGCTTGGCATTACACAGGGGCCACAACAGAGCTCCTTTCAGCAACTGTGTATGAAAGTGTGTGTGTGTGTATGTGCACATGCTTCTGAGGCAAACCAGAGGCTTGTGACTCTCGGAGAAGGTGAAGGGTGGTTGCTGTTTTCCATCGGTTTGAGATTTGCCCCCCCACCCATTCAACCCATACAACAAAACCTGGATGACACAAAATTCCAGTTGGAGGCACAGGTTACCTAGAATCCACCACAACCACAAAATGACAGAGAGACTAATCAGAAAGGAGACTAAAGTGAAGCTGGACAGGGTCAACACAACATTTCCAACAACAGAAAAAAAGAACAGCCTTTGATTTTGGTCAAATTTGATCCATAATGTTTTCCACTGGAAAGAACAAGGACAACTTTCCACCAATTAACATCAGCTACGTTGATTCCTTTAGTGCATTTTCCAAAGCAGACACAGAATGAAGAGATTCCCTTCCGCACTCTTTCCTACCACATGTGTGGAGGCTAACCTTTCACTTTGCTGGACACACACACACACACACACACACACACACACACACACACACCTCTTAAGTGCTAACTGCTAATCTGGTATCGGATCAATATCAGAAACAGCACATGAAGGCAGTACAAAGCTTGCCACAGAGCAGACACACACAACGTGGAAAACAGAGGGAATGTAAAACCTTAAGAATGGTAATTACACACACGTAAATGGAAAATATGCAAATAACTGAAAACTGAGAAATTCCCTCCTATACCGGAACTCAAAAGCATCTCCCAGGTATATTAAACAAAACTGGAGCATGTCAACACTTATTAACTTATGGGCTCAGTCAGGTATGAGCGGCATGCCGAAGAGATATTTATCGAGAGATATTAACATGAAAATTAATTGAAAACCACAGATGATCAAAGCTCTTTTTCCATGGGAAGAACAGAGTAACGCAAGGAAAAAAAACAGTGAGAGAAAAAACATTTACTTCCTTTTGTTTTGCTTTCTTGCAAAACACAAACACACACACACACTCACACTCACACACCCATGCATGCTCTTCCAGAATGCAAAACACTCACCGTGTGTAAAGTATGTGTCGTCCCCTGCCGAAGTTCAGCCAGTGTGTATGCACTCACAGTGAAAGAGGCCAAACTCTGCTGTGGCTCTGGAGGCTCCCTGGCTGTCCCTCCCACCCATGCCTGTCATGTGACAGCGTGCAAGGCAACAAGACACGCCCACTTCCTTCAAATACCCCCACCAACCCCCGCCTCACACAGTAAAAACCAGAAAAAGCAGAATAAACTTTAGTAGAGGAAAAGAGAGCACATGTATTATCTGAAGCAAAGAATTATCTGAGTGTGTGTGTGTGTGTGTGTGTATCTGCACTGAGGCTGACTTCTAGCTTCAGGCCAGCTGAATGTCCGTCTCCTAAACTCCCAGGATTATTTACAACCCTAATCTAATTACCTGGCCTGACCTTCTCATCTCTTCTCCAGGCTCTGCATTCATCACATCCCACTCATTCCTCACACACAGACACGTCAGTATGCTCTGTTAAATTTTTAAATTCTCATGATAATACCAAATATGTTGTACAACGAGTAAGGGCTGCTAAATGTATTGCAAAGATTAAGGTATTAAGCAACATCTTCGATTTCAAAATCTGAGAGGGAAAGGTTTCATGTTTCAGGTATTTTCATTTGCTGCAGGGTGAGCATAGGATGTGTAAGAGATTTGTTCTCTCCCAAAAGAAGAGAATGATAAAAAGCTGGGGGTTGAGGTATTGCTTAATTCCTTCACAACCTAAGAGTTTTAAAATATTTCTGGCATGATGTAAAATGTATTTTTACTATCACTATAAAGCCATGATCAATTACAGAGCCAGCCCGGGAACATTTGATGAGGCAGCCATTTGTAATCTTTTAAAAACAAAGCAGTAAATAAGGTTACCAGGTTTTCCAGCATCTATCTATCTATCGTCTTCAAGGGGGGCAGCCAAAGATAAGAATGACAGTTTACTCTTCAACATAAACAACTAAAACAATTAAAACTTAAGTGTCTCGTCTGATGCAGATTTTTAGCCTTCACTTATATTTTAAGACCTGAGAACCAACCAATTACTTTGGCTGATTACTGTTCTTGGAGTATATTTGTGTGATTAAAGAGGAGAGGAAACAGCTGTCTCCAGCCTCACAGGAAGTGTAATTATACACCAGTACAATGCTGAAGAGCGACCTAACAGCCGCGTGTACACACATACACACACACACCTTGGGATGAAGGGTCATATTCCTTCCAAAAATGTTTGTCTCATCTACATGTAGGATAAACCCTTCTCCCAGTGCATAGTATAAACCCTTTCTATATTTCTATATTACTATATACTTAATATATATTATAAACTTGTGTCTGTAAATTAGGGGTGTCTTGTAATCCAAAGAAGGGATGGGCCAAATGCATCGGCATGACACAAATATGTATATATACAAAACACAGTAAATAGGCTTTATTTCCCCATTTTATTCATATTCACTCATCCATTCATCGTTCATATGAGCTTTGCTTGTTCTACCACACTCCAATAACACACTGTCCACACAGCTGTCAACTTTTTGGGGTTCAGAGGAGTCACTGATCGAACCAATGACCACCTGGTTAGGTGAAAGCCCACTCTATCTCCTGAGCCACTGTCACAACACACAAGCAGGAGGCCCTGTGAGTGTGATCGAACCAGGTTTTACGTAATATGGAGTTAAAATTAAACCTTTGTTGCACTTAGTTTTACAAAGTGGGAAATGGTACATTTCCCTTAACTAAGGGCCCCCCACTCTTAAAACCTTTCGCTCTAAGCCTCTTGTTTTTATCTCCCTTCACTCTGAAATTCTACTTTGTTGCCCCAGTAAAAAGCCATTGTTTAAACTGAACGTTCATATGCAGTTATAGACTGCTACAGTTGATAAAACTATCAGTGGATTTAAAGGCTGACAGTTTGGGTTTGCTGGTCTTAAATCACTTCAGCTCCAGTTCTGTGAACTTAACAGCACATCCCCAGTGCAGTTATTGAATCAGAGATCATTTTTTGTCCTCTTTACAGTACGGACATGACCATAGGAGAATACACTCACTGCTACCTTTCTTCTTTACAGTCCCAGAGATAAAACAAGCCACAGTGTAATGGACTGAGACAAAGAAATGAAAACAAATGAAACATGCTTAATTCAAGCCAAAACAATTGAGACCCAGATTTAGTGCAGTGATTTTATCATGAAATAGTTTCTTTCTCATTCAAAATGGGAAAATGTTACAGGGCTAAACAGCCTGGTGCAAATTAAATCTCTTGCCAACTCTGAGCTCGAAACACAAACATTTCCTCATGACTGCCTCTGTGGAGCCTCTCTCTCCTAATGTTTCTCTACAAACCTTTGAGTTACCCAGTTTCTCTGAGCTGCCCACAGTGTAAAACATACCCAACTTACAGCAAGCTTGAACTTTGTGTCAACTTTCAAACTAAAGGCATTATCAGACGTGACCTCCTGAAAATGTCCATAGAAATTGTTTCTGGACATTTTACGGAGTTTACTTTTCACATATAAAGAAGGCAGGAGTAAAAACACACTTCTTTCTTTGCAGCACATCAACACCATTGTCGACACCAAAAGCTCCCGAATCCCGTTGGCTTTCCAAGTTGACCTAGTCACGGTATCTTCTACGTGCATCTTTTTCATCCTGGGATATTTCATTTTTGAGAGCTTTTGCATCCGTTGCATGTTAGACACATTGCTAACATGCACAGTTAATTTTCTGGACATTTTCCTGCTCCAGAGTTCAGTGCATGTCTGAAAGCAGCTCATGAAAGGTGACACACAACTTAACAGATGTTATAAATAATTTAAGATAAACCGTGAAATGATTTCCATTCCATCACCTTCGGAGCTTCTTCCTAAAGCTACTGACTCCTGATTGAACCCGGCAGTGTGAGCCAACCATCATTTGTCTGAGCCGACATAACTTGGCTTGCTCCTTTATAAGAGAGTTGCTGCCCTGCTGGGGACATGGTCTTTTCGGATAAAAAAGATCTTCATTTTGAGGAGACGGGGGGGATGTGGTGACAGAGAGCCAATGGCAGGAGCTGATGTTTCTGGAGCCAAAATGGTGTCACATATTGGCAGGAGGAGTATAGGGCTGCCTGGCTGACCCCTGCCAGTGTTCCTAACAGCTGTCCAAGGTCTTTTATAACACAGAAACATGATGGATAGTATAGTAGCATGAGTCACTGGGTGCATTGGATTTAATGCATCAGTAGCTAGTCTTATTCCTCAACAGAAAACGCACAGGAAAGGGAATGCTATGTATTAACATTTGCATAATGTAATTGTTGAGGATTTTTTGGAGTACAACAAGAAAACAAAATCCCAAACAAAGCAATGAGAGTATTGTTACACAGCATTTTGTGTGTACATGATCTGAAGCTGCATATGTGAAAGATGTGGGTGGTGACCACAAACTATCTAAATGTTTCCTTTGTATGTTTTCTGACTCCCTTTCTGTCCTGACCAAAGGGAACACAAAAGGCTCCATTACAGAATATCCAAAGTAACGTGTGTGTGTGTGTGTCACGTGAATCCAGTTCTCTGGGAAAAATTAGAAATACTTGCTTGGTGTGGAGGATACATAGTAAACAGCTAAATGAGACACTGTCGCTGCTCTGAAAACAGCTGCTGCAGCCTGTGTGTGTACAAACAAAAAGCCTGACAGCCTCTTCGGCATGTCTCTGGACTATAATGGGCGTTAATGCATCACTGACTTATAACTTTAACAAGCCTCAGGCCAAGTAACCGACCAGGTGAGTAAGGGCAACTACCTGTGTGACAGCATCTCCTGCTGGTTGCTGTGAGAATTGCAGGCTGAAACAACTATTCCATGTTCCACTGCAGGCAGTAGCATTAGAGCTACAGAGTTCAACATGCAACAGTATCAGTATTGCCTTTCTATAAACATATTTATCCAATTGTGAAACTAATGTTTTCTCGTTGTTATAAAGATCAATTAAAAATGTGAAACGGGGTGTCTTTGAAAAGTTTAAGCCATTTACACTGACTCTTAATTGATCAAAAATATACTGTATAAAGCAGTAAAAAAATTGTAACGATACACAGAAAGAACCACAACAGATATACAGTAAGAATAGATAGAGTGAATAATATATTGACAAAATATCATATACCTGAAAGGTAACAGACAGGGGAAAGGGGAAATAAGGAAATAATGAATAAATATAATTAAAAAGTGATTGATGAAAAATGTAGAGGCGCAACACTTTTTGAACTTCTTCTCCGTTCACTTAATAACAGGATTTCCTCTCCAATCAAACAGGAAGTAATGTCTTTAATGTTGTTTGCAACAACTCACTCGCTGTGACTACAAGCGACGGTTGTTCTTCTGGTTTCATCTTCAAGGAAACAGCAACCTCAGGGGAGTTGTGACTCTCACACAAACACAGATCAGATAACGAGCAGCAGCACGTTAAGGCAGGTGAGTACTCTCATTTTTTAACCACTATTCTTGGATTTAGTTTTCACTTGACACGATTGTTGAGGCATTTATATTATCCCAGTCTTCTTTGTTAGGTGTCTCCATTTTTTTCTCTCCTTAAATTTAATAGTTTTCGTCCATTGAATATCACATCATTTGTTCAGTCGGTGATGCTACACCTGGTCGGTCATCTTTGAAATCTTTGTTGTGTCATAGGAATACAGTTATTTACATATTCCAATACCAAAAATTATTATTTCAAAAATACAGCAAAAACAGATACACATAATCAGATACATATAATCTTTTATCCACTATAGCCTTGAAACATTTACCTACTTTGTTCCATTTCCTGAATAGGAACTGTGATGTGATCATTTATAATCATACAAGGGATTTACAAAAAAGTATTTATTGTCGTTACTGTTTGTTATTTTCAAGTGATACCACACACAATATTTTCAACAGTTTGATTAGAGCCATTAAAATAATGTTTTTGCCTCTCTGTATGACAAGTCGTGATTTTTTTCTGACTTATTACAGACATCCATGTGAACATTGAAACAGGTTTCCCTTGTTATTCTTCTTCGTAATCATACTAGCAATTAAGAGATGCAATTTATGATGCAGCAGTCGCTCCATATGGACTCCACCCTTTGGTCTATTCCCCATTCCTGAGTGAAGGTGGAACGCTTCTTAAGAGACAAAATGACAAACAGCTTAACATTCTGTAGATCTGAGGTAGATTAATTATGTGTTATACTTCCTCACTGTGCTTACACAATGCATAACCATTATCTTAATATATATTCAACCTTTATTTTTTTGCTATTGATGAAACATATAGAGTGATTATTATTATTGAGATTGTTTTATTGCCCACCATGCCTAGCCCTAATTGATACATTTTTCTTTATCATTACAGGATGATGAGGATGTCGGGCAGACTCATGAGTTGCTCTGCAGCTCTGTTCCTTGCACTGGCCTCTGTGTCAGCTATACAAAAACTCAATTCAATTGATGATTTGAAGAAAATCAACTTTGGCCAATCTGTGCCCAAACACACTCTTCTGCTGCTCCACTGGTTTGCCAACGTAGTTGATATTGACAGCAACAACATCATACAGTTGACCTTTGACCCAGACGATGACGATTATGGATCGCATCATTATGGCAACTTTGACAGGCTGCTGCAGTACACCCCTTATAGTTGTGCCAAGTACTACACTGTCGGCAATATCCTTCTAGACGGACATGAACAACTTCCAGATTATGTCACCCGACCCCGGGCAGGGTATGAGGGAGGAAACATGGACCGGATCATATTCCGAGTCAGGCAGCAGAACGAAGGATGGCAAACTTCACAACAGATAGATCAAGTGTACATCACACAGCATTATGGGATCCCGGGAAATAAGACATATGATCCTGATCATACCTATGAGATCACGACTAACCTCCTGAGACAGATCCGAGATTTTTCTGTGGGAGAAAACCAACAGTCACTGCAGCAGCTCAGGAATCACTATGGAAGTAACATTAGTGATTTATCACACATCAGAAACATATGGGGGGACCTCGCTTGTCTTGGACTGCTGTTGTTTATTGTGATCCAGGAAAGACACAACTATATTCAACAAAGTGCCAGCCTTCAGAGTAAGACAAGAACAAACACAGCCAAGGTTACAACACAACCTCATTTTCAGCCACCTCATTTTCAGCCACCTAATTTTCAGCAACCTCATTTTCAGCCACCTCATTTTCAGCAAAGGCACTGCCAATCAGCCAGACAAAATCCGGAGAATGGTGACATTTCAACGGCCTTAGCGTGTTTTCTTTTTTTCATTGTAGTATTTGTTATCATCCTTATTGAAAGTGTTTTAAAGAGGTAGGGGAAGATGACAAGAAATGAGAGAGAAGATGTTGTCCAAACCAAAATATTATGGGGCTATTTTTATGTTTGTTACTTTTAAGATGATTGTGAATCAAGCATTTAAAACTGATCAATGGACCTGGATATGGGGTTATTCTATAAACTGGTGTAAGTTTTGTTTTGCTTCCATGTTAATTTGGTGCTACATTATTTTCTTAACACTGTTCTGGTAAATATTGAGATAGAGGTTGTGTTAATGGACCAAATACCGAAAAATTACTTCAGGGTGTCAGTTCAGGTCGACCCAATCAGTCAGCACTAATTTAGGCCATAGCCCCATCGTAAAAATGGGATCTATTGGCAGAAATTGAATATAACATAATCCTAGTGATGTTTTCACCTGTGTGTTTCATCTAAATTGTACAGATTTTTGTTTCCTTTACCATAGAATTGACCCTTTATATTTAAATACTTTATATTTGCATCAGGAGTGGGTCCTTTCTACGGAATGGTTTTGTATTCTTTCTATAATATTGTAAATGGGGTGGTCATTGAATACACACTGCTGTTTGTTTGTTGTGTAAATAAAAAGTTTAAAAGACGACATCTGTTCATCTCTTCCTTCCACTTCCTCAATTAGTCAACGTGTGGGAGAACAGTGGTCTACAGAAAGACGTTTTTATTTCTGACACAATATAAGATCACTCAGATATAGAAGAAGACTCCTGTGTTTATTGAGTGTTGATAGTAAATGTACTTATTCAACATATGGGTTAAACTGTCATCTGGATAAAACCTGTAAAAATGTCAAATTCAATTCAGCTGAAGTAACCTGATCAGTTTGTGTTAAGGATATTCACTTTGAACAGTTTAACTTTTCTGTTTTAAAAAGACAGTCATGCTAAAAATAAGATAAATCAGTAAATATTGAACAGTGGTCATCAGTGAAAATGGAGACACTCGAACTTGTTACAACATGTCTCATGCTATTTGGTGGAAATCTGTGAAGCAGTTATTGCGTAACCGTGCTAACAAACAGACAGGCGAAAACAATCTCCTTGGTGGAGAAAAATAAGGCTATAAAACAAACAAGTACTGCCATATTAAACTAATGTTATAAGCATAGTAGATAATAATAAAATATGCTTTATTAGAAAGCCTGCAGTCCAAAGGACACCTGGTGTCAAATACCTGCACAGACCAGTTCAACATAAAATCGGAAATGACTTACGGAATAACTCCACTTTACAGAGTTATATCTCTTTTAATTCAAAACGCAAATATACAGCTTTTGCATGTTGGGCTAAAGCCCGACAAAACACTGACAGAGATTAATAATTAATAATCTTTTCAAAAGGACATTTGATCCAAGCTGCAGTGCCTTTCTGTAACCAGGCAACAGTTTTGTTGTTGGTTTCATTTCTGAAGAAACAGAAAGCTACGGGTAGTTATAACAGCTCACACACTGACACAGAACTGATACCGAGCAGCAGCACACTAACAAAGGTGAGTGCTCTTATTTTCTGATTTACCAGAGTTTTCTCTCATTTCTCATTTTCTCTATTTGAGGGTTTTTAAATTACTCAGAAGGTGAAAACCATATTTAGAAGGACAGTTGAATGTTTGTTCTGTTAGATTGAATTTGGAGAGGTTTGTGCTATGTCAGTCTTCTTAGAATGTATTTATTTCCCATCACTTTTTATTGTATATATTATCTTACATAGTTTAAATATTTCCTTGTGTTTATATTATGTTCATTTAATTATTACTTTTACTGAGTTTATTTTCTAAACTCCATTTTCTGCTGTAATATGGCAAATTTACCCCCCCCCTCGACTTATAAAGTATTATCTTCCTCTAAAAAGTACAGTTTGTAGAATTTGGGATATCTAGTGTTGAAATTTCATGTTAAACCCCTCACCTCACCCTCTCCTACCAAACAGGAAAAACAACCTGTGGTAGCCTTTAATTGTCATAACAACTCAAAAGGTGTTTAGTTTGTCCAGTCTGGACTAATGTAAAAAACATGACAGCCTCCGTAGAGAGGGTCCCCTCGATGTAAATATAAAGTATTTTAATATAAAGGGCCTTTTCTGGGGTAAAGAAAACAACATTTCATACAATTCAGATGAAACGAACTAGTGAAAACATCATGAGAATTGTTCTACACTAAATTTTTGCCCATAGATCCCTTTCAGCTAAATCTTACACACTGGACCTTTAATATAATATTAACATAATATTTCCAAATTACGCAACAACACACAAACATCCAATATACAGCCTTGAAACCTTTAAAGTCCCCCAAGTGAAAATAAAGTTTTTAAATGTTTCTCCTGTTTTTTATACGATAAATAACATATTTTGAGTGAATTGTGTTGTCAGCATCAGGCCTGACTGTATTTCCACTTTTACACTGCAGTGAACAAATCCCAATCTGAAAAAAAGGGAGAAAGAAACCAATCCTGTCAACTTGCGGGTGGGATGCAGTAGCTGGGAAAGGACTGTGGAGTGTGACTTAAAATAATATATTTCCAAGCTAGAAAGTGACTGCAAACCCACTTTCCCATTGATTAAATAAATAATGTGTAATCTTGTAATTGTTAATTATCAAGACGAAATACAAAAACATATTGTTAAAATGATCAATGATGGGAATAAGCATTTGGATCAATCTTTTGTTAAGAATACAAGTATGGGTTGAGAATTATCAGTATGAATGAACAATCCAGCTAATATTTTTTTTAAATTTCATTACAGGATGATGAGGATGTCAGGCAGAGTCATGAGTTGCTGTGCAGCTCTGTTCCTTGCACTGGCCTCAGTATCAGCTGTACAAAAACTCAAGTCAATTAATGATTTGAAGAAAATCAACTTTGGCCAATCTGTGCCCAAACACACTCTTTTGTTGCTCCACTGGTTTGCCAACGTAGTTGATATCAACAATAACAACATCATTCGCTTGACTTTCGATCCAGACGATGAAGATTACGGCTCGCATCATTATGGCAATTATGAGCAGCTGCTAGACCCACTGCCTCACGGTTACCAGTACTACACTGTTGGCAATCTCTATGAACACAGACATGAACAACTTCCAGACTACGTAGTCAATCCCCAGGCAGAGTATGCAGGAAGAAACATGGACCGCATCATATTCAGAGTCAGGCAACAGAACAGAGGAAGATCTATGCAGACAGATCAAGTGTACATCACACAGCACTATGAGACCTTCGAACAACAGGGGACAAGGTATGACCCAGATCATACGTACCAAGTCACTACCAACCTTCTAAGACAGATCAGAGAGTTTTCTGAGGGAACGAACCAGAACACACTGTGGGATCTCAGAGATCGCTACGGAAGTAACGCTGATGATTCCCAGTTAAGGCACATCAGAAACACATGGGGTACTCTGGCTTGTCTTGGCCTGCTGTTGTTTATTGTTATCCAGGAAAAGCACTCCTCTTACCAACAAAAGAAAAGCACTCAGCCTCCAGCGAGAAGAAAGACACAACCTGATTTTGTTGTCAACATGCCAGAAAACCCATCCCGGACACATCCCAGACAAAATAATTTTTTAAGACATCTACCTGAACAGAGGGATGAGACTCAACTTACAGTGACGACAGGCAACAATGGAAAAGCCAGGATTCATTGGAAGAATGTTACTAGAGATCGTCTAAACAATGGAGTGATGGTAGTGCTTTTCAAAAACAATGAGGACCAGGAAGCAAGCAGCACTTATAAGTGCATCGAGGACAGTCATTCAGGCAGTTGGGACACCTCAGTGCCGCTAAATGAAGGTCTCCAGGCTCGACTACATAAGGTGAGGAGACAGTACTGCTTCTGGAGAGTGGTGGGAGAGGAGATATGCAGAGGTCCTGAGTTTAAGGATGACAGAAAAGACACAGCAGTCGATATAACTGGTTACAATGCAAAACTCCAGCTCTTTGTAAAAGATGGCAAGGCGTGTGCTCGCTTATTTGTTAGGAAGAACTTTGGTAATTGGAAGTTGGAATTTGACAATTCTTGGGTTGGGTTCTATGCCTCTGCAAATAAAGGCACAAATCAGTATGAATGGCGACAGTGGCAGTGGGCAACTAAATTCAGACCTAAAGCTGATGTTGAGGACTACTTTTATGATGTGTACGAGTATCACTCAGGTATGGCAATTGCCCCTGGAGTCCAAGCACGATTCATAGACTGGGGAAAGGAAGTTAAAGCACGCACTCCAAGCTGGAGGTGATGAAGATGACTGGAGATGCACTGCGGACAATGTGGAAGTGGATGGAAAATCAACCCTGCCTTCTGCACTTATTGTTTATTTTGATCAGTCTGATGTTTATGTCTATTCAAAATGCTGTTCTGTTATACGATTTATTTTTCCTTCGTAAGTTTAATTTCAGTGAGTATTGGATGTGTCAATTTCGTTAACATTGAAACATATAACATATTTGTGATGAAACAACAAATACTCTGAAATCAACCGTTTTAAAATGTGTCAAAAAGGGCAGACAGTCCTCAGGATTTTGTTGCACAAGTTCCCATTTTTCGCTTCCTGATTCAAATGATTGTGATAACTGGACTTTGCGTATCAGCTGATACCAAGTACTCATCCTAACCAGTGCATTCTTTTTTTAATTACACCTTGTAAAGTATTTTAACAGCTGTATGCTACTAACCATGTATGGATGTGAAGATTGCCATCAATGTTGTATGGGCTGACTTCAATTAAACCCTATGGAAAACACAAACATACAGAGAAGAATGCTCTTCCGATCTAGTTTGACAATCATAACTGAAAAAGAACAAAAATAAATACAGACAAGTTGTTGTGTGCCACCACATGAAACCGAGGTCTTTATACAGTTCATGAGACAGTTTTTGTTCAAATTTTAGCTAGCTCTGTATAATGTATAACAGGAAATAACTTCTTCCTCAAAGCTACGGTAGTACACCGATGCTGGTATCAATATCAGAACATCTGTTGTTTGCTTGGGCTGAAAAGCCTCGGTCTGCTGTAAATAGCTTTTGAATGGATCTCACCAGTCGGAATTTATTACCACACAAAATATTAAAACAACAGCAGTTTCATCAGAACAAGAAGTAAAGTCTGAGTGGTTGTAGTTCACTTAAACCACTTATGGACATTATGAGCTGCTTGGTTGTACCTAAAAACCTGAAATGATTTAATAACAGTGCAGGTCTTCTCTGAAATGTCTGTAAATCCTAATGCTTTGCTCTGGCATGGTCATAAAGTTCCAGGCTTTATTCATGCAACAATGTCATGCTCCGGCATGCCTAATCTAAAAGTAGTGACTCACTGTTGCTTCATCCTGTGTCTCGTATGGATGAAGAGAAAGCACATAGCTCTGATGGATAAATGAAACAGACAGTGAAAGAAACTATGATCTGCTCTGATAATGTACAGCTTTTAGAAACTCGATTTTATTCCAATAAAGGTTTTGTATTCTTCCTGTAATGTTCAAACTTGTGTAATGATAAAACAAACTGTATGTGTCAGATCCATGTCAGTGTTTTTATTGCAAGTTGAAGAAAGAGTGTTTGGGTTGAGTGCATGTGTGGCCCGTGATGCAAAACACGAACACAGATGAGCAATTTATTCAAATATCATTTCTAACCCTTGTGACATTCACAAGTCCATGTTTTTAACCAAGTCCTGAACAGACCTATGAAAAGGCCTTTATGTCTGTGTCGACGAGATGAGTACTGTTCTAATGTGGTGAAACTGGGTGAGCACTCAGCAGGACAGCCAAGCAGGTCATAAGATGAGTCATTACTAATAAGTGTTGCAGATTGAGCTTTAATAAAATACTAATCAAAGGTTCCTCTCTGGAATGATAAAGTCCAGAGCCAGGTGTGAAAGACAGACACTGCTATTTGTTGACATATTCATCATCTCAATATACAAGTCTAATACACTGCATCAAAGAATCAGCTCTCCTGCCACAAAATAATACCAAATATTTTTGAGAGGTTTTTTTTAGAGGTTCTCCATTTTTGGCAGGGAAATAGAACAAATAGAACATATACAACAAATATTATATAGCAATTTAAACTATCACAGCAATACAACCTAGTCCAATATATACTGATATATTGCAAATATTGTGCAATCAGAGTAAGGAAATATAAACATAAAATTGATCTGCCTCAGATACGTAAAATATTTTGCTGTTAGTCATTGTCTGCTTATAAAGAAATGTTTAAAACCAAAGCCTTCACTCAGAAGCAAATATCAGTCCAAACATTTATTTTGACATTTTTTGTTACTTACTGGCAAAGGACATTTTTTTCATCTTGATCTAGTTTTTGGCCATATGGCCCTGCCCTAGATAACAACTGTTCTCATGCAGTATCTTTATTTAAAGGTCAAGTGTGTAAGATTTAGGTGAGAGGTAACTATTGGCAGAACTTTAATGTAGAATAATCCTTATAAAATATTTTCACTAGTTAATTTCATCTAAACTGTATGAATTGTAGTTTTCTTTACCCCAGAAAAGGCCATTTATATTTAAATACTTTATATTTACATCGAGGGGGTTCTCTCTACGGAGGCCGCTAATGTTTTTTACATTAGTCCAGACTGGACAAACTAAACATCTTTTGAGTTTTTATGACAACTGAAGGCTACCACAGGTTCACTTTCATGTTTGGGAGGAGAGGGTGAGATGAGGGATATGCAGCTGCAACATGCAATTTCAACACTACACACCCTACGCACACAACACTACTACACTACTTATCACAAAACTCTACACAAGCACTGACTTGTGGTATGTGTGATAAGTGCCACATCCACCTTGTCCAACTCTGATGAAAAGTCTAATCCAGCATGCATGTTTTAATACTGGCAATAGAAGCTAACTGCAGATATCAATTAAAAAAAAATGCCACTACAATGCCACTGAGTAGAGCGCATACCTCCACCAAATCCCAACAGTACCTTTAAATTCACGCTGCACAAAATTACACACAAAGTATCAGTGCCTGATTTTTTTCCATCAAGATCCATGAATTATTCCCTGGGGAAGGAGTGAAACTGTCGCAATGTTGAAGAAAGTGGAAAAATAAATTCTGGGGTCCGCCCCCTGAACCAGACCAACACCAAAATTGAATGGGTTCTTCCCTGACCCACCACATCCTTCCACAAAGTTTCGTGGGAATTTGTTCAGTTATTTTTCTGTAATCTTGCTAAAAAAACAGAAAAAAGGACAATGGTGAAAACATAACCTCCTTGGCTGAGGTAAAGAAAAAATATTTTGAATAGAAAAAAAGATCAAACTATGCCGTCACTTTTACTGGTTTATCGATTACAGTCCGTCAGGGATTCATACTCCCAGTGCCTCTCTAACCAGATATTAAACTGACTCTGTAATATGTCATCACAATGACAGCAGACAAAGTAAATCAAGCTTTGAGGCATGGTCAGGAAACTACGATGAGCTGTGTACAGAATGAATGAACGTGTGTGTGTGTGTGTGTGTGTATATATACATGAGATCACATCCTGTGGAAGCGCCACAAGACTGGACACAGCTGCTCTTAGTTACAGCCGACAAATCATCCAAAGCAGAGCATGTCATTACAGCACCTTGAGTTTTACACAAAAAACAACCAGCTTATCCGCATTTTCATCAGTCAATCTCCCCTGAGTGAGACATTCTTAACCTCATCATCTATTTGAAGACACATGTGCACATCAAATATCTGCGAGCACAGACACACAAACTCAGGCAGGCTGATCATATCACATAGGCCCTTGAACATAAATAACAGAAGTACACAACAAAAGATGTGAAACAGAAAAATATCATTTTCTAATAGAAAACAGGAAATAGTTATGTAAAATATATACTTTAAAGAATCTCTTCTGTGTGTACTCATGGAGGAAATAGAAAGTAAATTGTAGTTTTAGGAGCGTCGTCAAAATGTGGTCTGTCGGTTTAGCTTTACTCCCAAATGCTTGGAGGTTAAAGTGGACTTTTCTCATTTTGTTTCCTCCCTGTAGACAGACTTTACAGGAAATCACACTCCTCCTCGCAGGCTTTATTTCTCTCACCATTTTTTCTTCCTCTTCCCTTCTGCCCACTAAACCTCCTTTCTCTCTCTCTCCACCTCTTCTGAGAGTTTTTTTTCTAGTGTGGCGTCCCTCCCACCACATGCGCAGGAAAGTGGTAATCTGAGCCAAATGTGGCAAAAGTTTAGTCCTAATCCTTTCACTTTTCCTTGCTTATTCCCCTTCTACTAACACAGGGCCTCATTTAAGCTTTTTCACGCATATGCTTTCTGGTTCACCAAGGGTGGTACATGTCAAACAATAGAAAAAGAATAAAGTAAAATCATGAGCTGTTTGCAGAAGACGTACAGTGGACAGTGAGGTTACACACAACTTAAAAAGTGAAAATTGGAGGTTTTCTATTTTTATGTAGAAAGTTTTATGACCTCCAGATTTGGAATGTATCACCTCCCAGCCGCCTACGCCTGAATACTACTCCACCAGAGAGAGCAGCACATGAGTACAGCTGTCTCCAGATAGCAGGGACACACACACAAACATGCAGCTTATCTGGTAGAACCAGTCAGAAGTGCAACAAAATGATTAAAATGAGAGATAAGATAAAAACACACTTCTATAACTTCCTGCTATTCACTGCAATGCAAAAACCAAAAATGGAAACAAGACTGTCCAATTGCAGAGAATCTAGCAGCTCCAATTTATTATGTCCCATTGTAGCAAAGGAAGAAATTAACATAGATTAGGTATTTGGAGAAATCCAGCTAAAATGCAAAGATTGTCCTCAGGCTGGTGCATTACCATAAATATTAGGTTTCAGCCACTGAGGATAAAGAATATCCACAGTGCACTTCATGGAAATGGGACAGTTAATATTAGTGATGCCTTGTCATGCACTATGGTGTTTTCTGTGGAAACTGGGTCTCAAAGGGTCACAAATAATTACAACAAGGAAACCCAACAAGCTGGATGGACGAGTTATGGGATGAGTGAATAACTTCCTCTCTTGACGTGGTTGCCCTGACAGATTCATCCAGTAGGACAATGACTCATTGGTGTGCACTACCTTGCCACAGTTATGGAGCCGCCCTTAAAGTTTTGCCTCTGTTAAACCAATACTTATGGTCTCTATTTGAGTTTGACATCATCTCTGCACCACACCTCTGATGTTGGTCAGTGAAGGAAGAGTATTAAAAACCACCTCTGCTCTGTCTAGACAATGATAGATTTTGCATTCATTTATAGCTCTCACAAGTAGAGCAGTCAACTGAGAAAACACACTCAAAGCCAAAAACACAAGTAAACTTGCTGTGTCACTGGCATTTCTACATTAACCAATTACACTCACTTAATATAAAAGTACACCACCACATAAACTGCAGCCTCTTAATCTCACACATTCTGAATTTACAGGGATTTTACCCTGTCTGAGTCCAGTGGTTGATTTAAGATCATGCAAGCTACTCATTCGTTTGCCTGTATGAGACATTTTTCAGCTGCTGTCCTGGGAGTAGCCCTGCGATTCTCATCATCACCCTCGCTGACCTACATTCACAGACAGTCTAGACTGACAAGCTCACAAAACTCCAGCTTGAACTGTCTTTGGTTGGTTCCGTCATTTTTTGGCTGCATTGTAATGTTACGTGGAATAAAAATAGAGGATATCCTGAATAAATACAAAGCCTAGTTTTAAAAAATGTCTGTGTGGATGTGACGAGACAATGGTTTGTGAATGGTGAGAACGTGCAGCAAGAAAAGGTCAAATGAAACTGTCAGAAAAGAGAAAATGAATAACAACATGGTAAAGCAGTGATCAAATGACTTCATATGAGTAAACAGGCAAAATCTCCACCTTGAGAAGTCTGCTTCAAACATACTTTACCCTGAGAAGCTGCTATATTACAATTAAGATGGCAAACTTGAGGTACTCACTGTCTGTTGGTCGGGCCGTGGGTGTCTCTGTGATGGGTGACTGCACCCTCTCCACCCGTGGCTCTGCCAGGGAAGGCAGAGGAGCACTAGGTGCAGGAGGTGGGTGGTTGTTGTTGTTCTCCATCGCGCTGCCTGGCACTAAACCGTCTGGCTGTCTGAAGACGGGCATATCTGGCCTCCGGGAGACTCCATCAGCTGGGCTGAGGATGGGGGATGGGGGCTCTGCTTTCCTCTGGGGGGGGTCAGGAATCCTAGAGACTGGGGCAGAGGACAGCTGGGCATCCATCCTCCTCGGAGGGGCAGGGGGTTCACTTGACCGTGCCATGCTGAGCTCTGCACGCCTGTTTGTGGAAGTGGAGATGGAGTTGGAGGAGCTCTCAAGAGGGGTGCTCCGACTGCCCAGGCTTACCTCTGGTCGTTTGAGGCCAAAGCGGGCAATGCCAGCGCTGGGCGAGTTGTCAATTTGCTTGGAGGAGACCTCAATGGAGATTTCTGTGCGGCGGGAAGAGGCTGTGTCGGGGTTACGACCCCCTGATAGCTCGATGCGCCTCATGCCGGTATTTGGGGAACGTGGATTAGAGGACTCGGAGGGGGAAGATCTGGAGGAGGAGTAGTCAGAGTTGCGGGAGCTCAGGTCGTAGCTCCGCTGGCTGGATGTGGAAGTCGTTGATGAGCGGAGAGGGTTGGTGGTCCGACGAGACAGGGGCGAGGGGTGTGTGGATGAATCCGCCTCCTCCACCTCAAACGACCGTTTCAGTGCTGGAAAATAAACAGAACAGTAGGTCAAACCAGGGCTGTTTCAACAGGGTAGGTTGGGGTTTGCATTTACACTTTACTGTTATTTGTGTGTCTGCACAATATTCACTTTGTTTATAATCATGAAACGAAATGAAGCTTTGAAAATTTGAATGATGTGGAATCATGTGTTTCTTTGTTGGGAGAGGAAGAGGATGTTTGGTTTGGTTCAATGTAGGGCCGTCCCTTGAAAAATCAAGAATCTCAGATTGCTGGAGCTAAGAGTGACTACATGGCCTATTTCCACATTTATTTATTTTTTTTTATAAGTATATGAGTAAAACACAGTGGAGCAGCATGATGAGGGATTGCATTAACTACAGTAAATGCATATGGATGTATGGTATGGTGCATGATTTCTATGGCACTTTTCTATTCTTGAGGACCATTAAAAAAGCTTCACTCATTCTCACAACCATACAGCACAGCCGCCTGGAGAAATTTGAGGGTTCCAGCATTTTGCCCAAGGACACTTCAGGGATCAAACCGCCGACTTTCTAGTGGGTGGATGACCCACTCTATCACCTGTATTGTCTATATGACGTAGAAAAGTCGCTTTATGTCATCCAGTCAGGGTGAAGGAGGAAAGTTTAGTTCTTGGATGAATGAACTGATCACCACCATTTTTTACTACCCACTTTATTTCATCTTAACCTTTATTTGACCAGGAAAAGTCCTATTGAGATTAAAATTACTGATATTACAGCACATTGGGCAATAACAGAAAACCTTTAAGAGCAGTGTTGTGGCAGTGGAACATTTTGAAGTTGTTTTTTGAGACTGGTTTAGTTAGTCACCTGGAAACTCTGAACACACTTAAGTATAATTATTGATAATGAAGCAGGGTTTAATGTCACCCTGCTTCATTATCAATAATTATACTTAGCTAATACGTGACAGGACTGGTTCACACCCTTTGCGATGACATGGAGATTTTATTTTAATCACAGTGACGCTTCACACCCGTAAATTACTTTAATGACGGTGGCTGTTACTTCAATTGAAATCCGCCATTAAAGTCATTCCGTCGCTGAAGATGGTTGACCTCAGTGACACACGCTGCTCTTACCGGATTTGACGCGCTTCACGTAGCCCGACAGCTTCATGGCGCCGGTACGCGTTCCTTGGAAGAGTTTAATTATCGTCTCGAGCGAGGAAACGTATCTATTCAATATAACCGCGCCGCCATCTTTGTCTCCTCGCACACCTGTTCACCTGATGACGACACCCACCTGACCCCCCTGCGACGTGTGCGCGCACGCGGCCGACGCGCGACCCCTCAATCAATCGATCTGGGTGATAAAACGATATCAATAAATGAATGAATAATGATAATAATAACCATAGTTATAATATAATACTGATATATATATATATATTGATAAATATAATAACATTATTAATAATAATGATTTATTTAGTTCTTTTTAAAAACTGAGTTTACAAAGTTCTTGGACAGCAAAGCAAGAAAAGTAAATATAAGAAGTAACATTGAGCAGGATGCAATCTGAGGCCAGACAAACATGTCTAGGTGGTCGAAAAAGAAGGGAGGGTTCCAATGAAATGAAGAAATATGTCACGTGGAAACTTTGACCCATTAAAGCACTAATGTGATTATAAAATGAATGAACAGTGGAATAAAAGGTGAAAATAAAACGATAAAAACACAACATCACATGAAAACAGGTCTATAAAAATGGGTTTTAAGAGGTGATATAAAACAAGTCACTGACTCTGCGAGCCTTATCTCCTCAGGTGGGTTAATGATAATGAATAATAATAATATAATAATCCAATGTGACAGAAGTCCAATATATGGTGATATAATGCTCTGTATGCAGGTACAGTGAGGAATATAACACAAGTGTTTGTTGTACTGCCCATAGAGAAGAGTTCAAAAACATTCACTCAGGCGCAAAATCAGTTTTTATACTAGAAATGAGGGTTCTCCAGTGTAGAGCTGGACACAACTGGCAACCCACAATTAATCCTTGTATACCTGCAGCCACACTGAATCTCCCACTGAACTGCACCTTTGAGCCTCGCTAGTTAATATATTCATGCTGTAATGTCCTCAAATGATTTGGATGTGGTTGGCCCCCAGTACATCCTCTGGAATACAGAATACCTTTAAAACTGATTCCTGTGTGTTCAATGTGTGGCAATTTTGGCACTTCTTCATTACCATTGCGAAAGACAGGAGAGAGACGATAACAATGAGCCTTCTGACTTAGATTTAGACTTGTTACACATGTACATCTCCACCATGACAGATAGTTTGAACGGTTTTATGACAATCATCTCTTTGTATCGTTCAAATAAAACACAGTAATTCCATGTGAAACTGCCCTTGAAAGACAACGTTGTCAGTGTGCTCTGTTCTTCTAGAAGTGTCAGAAACAAGCGAGGGACCGACACTCATTAGTCACATTAACGTTAAGTGTAACATCTCTCAGTAAGGACAGGGAATGAAGCATCTTGAGCAGTGAAACTGAAGAGGCCAAGGCACAGTCCAAGTGCCACAGACCACTTAGAACTGAGATTTCAATATAATGACCCGTTTGCGAAGAACTGAGCTAACTGTGTGGCGTGCCTGCTCTGTGGTGACACAAGAGCCCGACACAGTGAAGTCCACACAGACACGCTGGAGACAGAGGCGCTGTCAGTTGTGCTTCCATCCGTTCCTGTGAGCGTGTGTGTGTTTAAACGCAGCAGTAGTAAAGCAAACACAGCCTGGTCTCTGCCTCTGTGAATGTCACTGGACACATTAGGTGTGTGTGAATCTTTTTTTAATGTACCTGTGGAAGTAAAAATGCAAAGTTACACAAAGAGGAAGGGCCTCCGATACTGCCGGATTGGTTATCAGTGAGTACACAAAACTACTGATCCAAATCAACATTCTTAAAGTATATTAGTTTCAACCAGATAAAACTGCAATTTTGTTTTCCCTGAAGTCACTTCTTATTCTACACTGTACTGCCACTTACTGTGACGAAAAAGCTTCATGAAAATATCATATTATTAAAGGTTCCTCTTCATTCATCCTCTGTATTTATTGGTTTGTCAATGGGTTTAACCTGAGCCAGGTCATACAACAATGATGGCTAACCACTTCCATACAGAGTAAGGAGCCTACAGCTGTTACGATACATTATAGAAGTTATCTCTTTAAATCCACTGGTATCAGATATGGACTCAGTATTGTCCGATACATGAAGTCCAGGTACCAGAATCAGGGTCGAGAACAGAAAAGTGGTATCAGATTTTACTTCCCTCTTTGCCTGTCTCAGTAACATATTTGCGTACAGTGCTGTGTGTGTGTGTGTGTGTGTGTGTGTGTGTGTGTGTGTGTGTGTGTGTGTGTGTGTGTGTGTGTGTGTGTGTGTGTGTGTGTGTGTGTGTGTGTGTGTGTGAGGTGATAGCAGTGATCACAGACCTTCCAACCAAGCTAAGATAATACTAATGAGCACCAATGTGAACCAAATGTGAACCTTCCCTTTACCTCTCATTTGACCTGGAACTGAAACCGAATCTGCTTTGAAGATCTTTGTGAACTGCAGTCATCTTGGACTCCATTCTGACTGATATACTGTAAACTCAAGTCAGCAGACCCAACCTGCCAAATAAGGAAGACATAGCAGCCGAGCATGATGTTTTTCAACGAACACTCTGTCAGACTTGCATTGAATCCATGTAGTGCACTGAAACATGGTTAAACTGCCAGGAGAACACATGGTGTTGCTACTCTGCTCTCCAGTGTAGCATGTAGTGCATGAGCAGCACATGGACATACCCTGTGCCTCTCTGAGCATGACGGTAGATAAAGTGAATGGATCAACTAAACGAAGTGACCGTGAAAATGTCTAGAATTTCACACCAATTCTTCCTCTAAATTCCGTGGTAATCCTTCCTGTAGTTTTTGTGTAGTACTGCTAACAAACAGGTAAGCAAATAAACATACATAACCTTTGGTGGAAGTAATTCAATTTCAAGATTACAATAACTGACAGAATTAGCCATCAAAGCTAATGATTTACACTAATGGTAACATGTGAAGCTTCTGACCTCTACTGGTGCTATAGATTATGGTTTTTAAATTAGCAGAACAGCATTTTTGTGAGTGCGCAAGAGGAAACACTTGAACAACAATGGGGGAACAAGTGGAGAAACAACAATGCACCAGAGATTGATATCAGAGCTCTTTTGTGTCTCTGTGAATGAAAACCAAAGGTGTCCTGCTCACTGCTTCACATTAAAAGCACTGAACTGACAAAACACTAGGGGTGGCTTTTATTGTGAAGCAGTTAAATGCATTGAATATGTCACTGGGTTTAGCACATATACAGCTGTCATCACTGCGCACCTTCAACTCCTCAGCGGGTAAACAACAAATGTGATCGGCTGCACTGTAAAATGATATACAAGAATCTCGATGAGTTCTTGCTGTTACTACAACAACCACGAGATAAAACAAGCAGAACTAAAATCTTGTGAATAAAATGTTCCATTCCTTATAGAAACAAAAAGCAGTTTCTGCTTGACGTTTCAAAGAAAATCTCTCATCACAGCCCAGTTGTTTTCAGCCACATCAATGAGCCTGCTGATAACTCTGGGATCTTGCCTGGGGAAACCTGCACAGATGCCAGTGCAGGTTTCGCTCCACGTGTCCGACAAGGGAGAGAAACAGCGAGCAGGAACTTTAAAGCCCAACAAAGACATGCTGTGTTCACTCTACCTCAGAGTGACCCTTTGGTGCTTCCCAGCAGCACAGAAGCTATTGGCGTCATTAGCAGGAAACCTGTCCGAGCCGGTGAGCATAGAGCCTGATAGTTCTGATAAGGATGCAGACGCCTGAGCATGGTTATCATCAGCTTCTGTCAGAGGACGCTTCCTCCCTGCAGCTTTGTCAGTGAGGCTCCTCGTGGTGTTTTGTCACAAGACTGAGACTTAATGGTTAAAATCAATATAGCACATTAACTTCAATACTTCTGTTCTTTGACAACAGCTAGGTGGCAGTTAGCTTATAAAACTGTTCCTACTGTGATTTCTGTCAAATTTATCTCTGTCTCTGTTAAGGAGTTTAAACCCACTAAATGAATATTGTTAAAATCGCTCTACCCATGAATAAGGAGCAGGAAGTATGGCAGCAACCTGCAATGACAAATTCTTTAGGGTGAAAAGTTCCACGTGGCCTTTGATAAGTTGAAGTGATTAAAAAGCACTTGTGGAAAATGAATACAAACCAATATAAGCTCTGCACTGCAGGGATCCTGAAGGTGCTCTATGGTTTTTTTTTTCCATTCCGGTGATTAAATTTAACTTGATCTCATTTCCGACTGTAAACTTTTACAACAGTGATTGGTTTGTGAGTGCAGGTCATGCAGGCCGGGCCCCATGAAGCTCTGTAAAATATAAAAAAAGAGGGCGGGCTGTGCTCGGTTCCACTCCTCCACTGCCTAACCCCGACATTTTCACCCACCACAGAAATCTGCTTCTGTGGAATTTCCTCTCATTGGTCCAGCAAATGCCCTTCATCATGCAGAGAGAGAGAAGGAAAAGGAAGGAGATCAGCTGGGAGAGAGGAGACTATACTCACTCTAACAACTCATTGGTTGGTACTCTTGCTTCACCAGGAGAACAAGCTTCACCTCACCATACAATCTCTCATTACACACAGAGGGTTGTTTGCAAGAGGAAACAGAACAGATCTTTCTCAAGGAGCAAGACAAAATGAAGCTGTATGAAACTGTGTGGGTGTGTGTGTGTGTGTTCTGCTCAGCGGAAGGCCCAGTCTCTTCGGTCAATGATCTGTGTGTTTGCAAGGCTGAGGTCACAGCTGAGGTCATTGGCCTCGGGCAACAGAATCCTGTCTTCTGTGTCACTGAGCTTCTCACCGGCGTCGTCAGAGAAAAGCATGACACAGTGAACCGCAGTGAATCAGTGTCCGGCAGCGGTGACATGGCAAATACACTCACTGCTACATGGAAAACTCCTCCTCTTATCGCTTCCACTCACAAAGTCACTGTGCAGACAGCAACATGCTGCACAAATTAGTGTCACATTCAATAACAAAATGATGCATAATTTCCACTGCGCTTTCATTTCAGAGCTCTAATCGTTTCACAAGTTCATGAGTTTCAGAAACAACTCACAGACTCTACCTTTAAACCCAGACTGTACATTTTGCTGGTTGGCCGCCACTGTGGCCACAATGGGGTCACTGGTAAATGCTGAGACATAGTGTGACAGTATAGCTCCAGTAGAGAAGAGTCACTCAGTTCAGTGCTGTGACTCAGTAAGATCCACTACACAACAGTGTCCATCTGAAGTTTGCTAACATAAGCCACCGGTCATACCAGACCAAGTAAGGCTGCAGCAGCGAAACTCCTGAGTGTACTGTGTTAAGCAACGGTTTGGTTCTGTCCAGATACGTGTTCATTTGTAAGAGGAAGAATTACTTATTCTTCATGTCAGAAAATTACAAACCTTTTGTAACCTGAAGTAGGCCATCAACAGATGTTTTGGGACGCAACTTTTCCTCAGTTGTGATTTGGCACATTGAACGATGATCCTTTTATTCTTTAAAACAATTCTTCTTTTCAAAGCAAATTATCTGGAAGGCTTTAATCTTTAAATATCAAGAGGGGAATTAGTATTTGAAGTCAAACAAAAAGCTCACGGCAAACCCATTCAGTTACAGTAACATGAGTACGTGTAATTATTCACTTTCCAACCCTAAAATCCTGTCTCCTGTTGCACGAGCTCTCACAGCACTTCTGCATCTGTGCCATGCAGGGCCATACATCACAGGGGTGGTGGTGTCACAATGGTATTACCACAACACACTTAGCCCAACACATACCCCTGACAATCACAACAGTCGCCCATTAGGGACATCTAACGGGTAGAGCGCACTCCTTCGCCCCTTTTTTTGTTGCCTCTCTTTTCTGAATGCCACTTATCTTTCTGCTCCATTGCATTGCGTAAGCCGGCGGTTTAAAAACTGTAAGACAAGAGGAGAGAGGGAGGCAGAGAGGGGAGGCAGAGAGGGGATTCACCACGCATACATACCACAGACAAACTGGTGTTGACAGAGGAGCAGCTCCGGACAAGTGTGGATGCGTTCCTAATGGCTATGTGTTTGTGAGAGGCAGGAGACAGCTAGTCAGATGGACAGACAGGTTTGTGGAGAGAGGTGTCAGCCTGTCAACCTCCCCACCACACCCCACCCACCCTCTTCCTCTACCACCAGCAGGGAGGCAGAAGGAGGAGAGGCCGAGGATGGATGAGCTGCTGAGAGAGGAAAGGGAGAAGCATGGCCAGAGGACGAGGCTTGGGAGGAGGAGGAGGAGGAGGAGGAAGAGGAGTGGGAGGAGAGGGATGACAGGGGGAATCTGTGTGCCAGGGGCGGAGAGATGAAAAGGAAGAGGAGAAGAGGGAACGGAGGGGGGAGGTGGGCCAGGTGTTCCCCTCACAGCTGTAATGCAGTTGCTGTCTCCTGAGTGCCCAGCATACAAACAAACTACATGATGCAGGCTGCTGTGAGGAGAGGCCAAATCAGTTGCACATTTTCCTCTGAAAGCAGTTTCTCCCTCTTTGGCACATGCAGCCGAAACTTCAACTCAAATACATACATGACAACAATAACAGACACACGCCCATGGTTCGCAACAAAAGTTAAAGAGCCATAAAAAGCAACACTTGAAGCACAATTTCCCTTTCAAAACACCACAGCTCACCACAGACGTCAACGAAACCTTCTCCCTCTCCGTTTACTTTTTCCAGATCAACTCAGCTCCAATAAAACATGTGGAAATCATCTATAGTGTCCTCACGGCGGGGTTAGAGAGTGCCTCACACCACGGAGCAACGAGAAGAAGAGGAAAAGCAGCATGACAAACTGACCTTCAAAGTCTGATATGATCCCTTCCAAGTGAGCGTTGACAGTGGAATCAGACATTTTGGGGAGAAGGTGTTTGTGTGTGTGTGTGTGTGTGTAATGCAAGAGAAGAGGGAGCAGGGTTCCCTTTCCCCAGCAAGGAAAAGTCTTCCTGAGGCGCAGTCCTGCTTTTTAAACAAATCCCAAATTAGGAGACCCGTGAAAGAGAGAGGAGGGGAGGGAAGTAAAAAAGGATTGAGCAGCTCACTGATCCAAGCCCTCTCCCTATCTCTCCTGTGTCTGAATGCTGAAACTTATTTTTCTCTTCTCCTCCTTCTCAACTTCCAGAGCTTTGGAATGAGCCAGCGATGACAACCCCCCACCCGCCCTCCTCTTTCCTCCCTCTCTCCCTTCAGCTCACTGTCCCCCAACCCTCCCCCACTCCGCCCTTCCCTCCCTCCTTCCCTCCTCTTCTGCAGCCGTCCTCTCAGACTGGTTCCTTTCTATGAAAGCTCTCTTTTTTTTTTGCCATGGGTCAGTCAAATTATACGCATGCTAACATTTGAACACACTTCCTGTAAGCTCAGTCACATGACTCACACACAGACACACACACACGTACACACACTAATGAAACAAAGATCGCCTATTTCTGAAATGTTTAAGGCCTGACTGTTACTGTTGAACATGCTGACATCAGCATCCTACAAGCACATGAATCAATGCACAGACTAGAAAACAAGGCATGTCGCCATTCCGTCTTATTTCAAAGTAGATGAAATAAGATGAACAGTTAAAGCAAATGGCAAAATAAATCCAGAGTGGAAACAGAATTGTTCTATGGACTAATATGGTCAGGACAAGCTCATGCAGGCGTTTAGTAGCTGGTCTGACATGCTCAGTCGCTCTGGAGGCAGACATCAATAAATAAGTAGCCTAATGACTTAATGACCATGTGAATGAGCCCCTGTGTGTGTGGGCGGAGGAACATGGGCGCTGGTCAGTGTGTGTGTGTGTGTGTGTGTGTGTGTGTGTGTGTGTGTGTGTGTGTGTGTGTGTGTGTGTGTGTGCGCTTGAGAGAAAAAAGTAAGAAGGATGTGGCAGCTGTACGTTTGTAAATTGTTGCTTCTTGAAACTTCTGACCAACACACTGACCTGCAGTGTGAAGTCACTTTCATTTTCAATCTTTGTGAGAACTGGTATTACCCAATGAGAAGTTACCTCAAGGCAACTCAGGCATATTCAGACTTTATCAGCCACAGGCCAAAGGCAACAAGAAGATAAAACCCTGCTGCTATTGGCCGCTGCACCAAAATGACCCATTTATCTGCAGCTCACAAGGCTCGTAACAGCGAAGATACGTGAGAAAACAACACAAGAGGAAGAAATTAGAAGACACATGACATAAAAATTAGTTTGGATGGATCATAAAAAGAAGAGAGATGTGATAAATTATTTGGACTTAAGCTGTAATCCATTATTCTTCAATGGAAATGTTTTCCAATAGCTGTTGTCATTTATCTTGCATGTCTTGAGAGCTCACCGCCAATTTGATGCTTACATTGGAATCAGAACGTGTGTTTTCTGTTCATTTAGGTGTGCTTAGCGATCATAAACACAGATGTGCTGGAGAGTGCAAACACACACTCTACAACACACACATTTCAAAGTAAATAAGAGGTTTTACTGTACCAAACCCTGGTCCAAGATATGTAACCCCCGATATGTGTGAGCAAGCACTTTAATCATCGATAAATATTCCATGTTTACATGAAAACTGGGCCTGTGCCTGGGGATTTCAAACACCGGGGCAGGTGGCTGGGAGGCCATACACAAGTACAGATAACTTGTTTTTTGTTTCTTGTTTCTCTGACGGCAAGTTGTTCTTTTGGTTGTCACCCATTTGAGAACTTTAAGGTGAAGGATGACTGCGTAGTTCAGTGTCCATGACGACAGCAGAGATTTTATCCCTCCCTCAAAAGACCAACCCACATTCAACCCAGTATATCTGACACTGTGCCCCTTCCTCCAGCAGAGGTCAGCATTGCACGTATAGATAAAACCCGTTGCTTTGGGCAACAGTGTGTGTACAGTAATGTGATCTGGAAACAGATAAAGATGGAGACATGGGGAGAATCCTGCCCGGACACACCCTGATCCCACACAGCGCGCCCTGCCCAACACATGTGTGTCAGATTCCTTCTCCCTGGCACAGAGTCATTTTCAGATAAGTACACACACACACACACACACGCACACACACACACTTTTACTTCTATCTTAGTGAGGACACTCATTGGCATAATGTATTCCCTGTATCCCCTGACTCTAACCTTAACCATCCAATCTAAATGCCCATCCCTAACCTAAACCTACTTCCAACCCAAAAACCTTGACCCTGAAATAGACCTTTGAAAAAGTGAGGCCCGACCAAAATGTCCTCACTGTAGAGTGAATGCTTAAAATCGTCCCACAAAGGTATAAGTAGAAGAGCACACACACACAGACAACAAGTATGTGTGCAGCAGATGCACACACTGAGGCAAGCAACACATGCATGCATTCAGGGCAGCACCCGACAATTTGAACTGAACAACACACACACACAAACACGAACACACACAGAGGGAGAGAGAGCGAGAAGCTCACTTCCTTCCACTGCATATCCTTGCAAGACCCAGCAAGCCCAGACAGTGCTAATCCAATCTACTGTAACAACTGTCACACTGGGAAAAGACTGCATGGGATTTTTTTTTTTTGATTTCCCGCTCTGTGAAGAAATTCATTCATATCATAGTGATCATGCACTGCACTCACATTCAGAACATTAGCATAACACAGACCGTGGATATGATATGTAAAGGTTGAAGTGTGTGAATGACTGTGAAAGCCTTTCCATGGTCATGGTCATGTTCCATATATTAGTATCTAAATGTTGAGCTGATGATGATGTGTCAGATAAAAAAGTGATGTGGTTAAATAAACGGTAAACATTATTCACCATCAGTGGTGGGATGCAATGAAGTACATGAACTTTGTTACTGTACATTTTTCATGAATCTGTACTTTAATAAGGTAGATGTACTTTCGGGTACTTTTCACTTTTACTCCACATATATGTGCAAATATTATTCATATATATTCATAAATTAGTTCTACGCCATATATACTGTCGTATTTACAAAAGACAAGTGACAGAGTCTGTATTTTTCTCGTATTGAACAAATTAGGGAATACTCTCCATTTAGCAAGTACTTTTACTTTGAATATACTTTAACTATATTTAAAAGCATAACTTTTTTTTGTTATATCTTTACTTTTATTTGAGTCACATCTAGTATGAAGTTGATGTAAGTATTTAAATATAAACAGCCCACTGAACCTTTGAGGGAAATGTTCTAGTACTTCCTCCCCCACTGTTCCTCATAATTTAATTCATTATGCAGATTCTAAATATAACAAAATAATTGTTGTTGTGTCCATCCAGATAATAAATCTGCTGGTGCCCCACATTCCCCACGAGTGATTATATTGTAATGTATTTGAATAGGCAGCTGCTGGTGTTAGGTTGCACTGCAGTGTGTATGATGAGAGACAGAGACAGCCGCCTACTGCTTAAAGAAACCCAGATCACTACCACCACTCAAATGTGGGTCCTGCACTGCTAAGAACTAAAACATGAGAGGAGCAGTGTGCCACTTATATAAACGGATGCAAGGCCAGTGTAGCAGTTGCTAGGGCAGTGCAAGGGCAACAAGGGCCAGGGCTGCAAATGTCAGCAGTCGATCACACACACACAAAGTGATCCACATGCGAAGGCGCCAGTCAGCTCATTTAGTCTGGCCTATATGTCGGTGGACAGATATCCTGAGATGTCTGGAATATGAGATGCAGCTCCAAGAAAAGTTTCACTGGGCCATGAGATGCATGGATTCACCTGAACTCTTTTATTCATGATTACAGCGCATGATAATAGCAACTACCCCATTATTATAGCTAAGAAATGATGTAACAGTGAGACAATCGTGGTTGATTTTCCACTTAAAGCTGTTAATCTGGAATGTCCCTGAAGATTTAATTCCGTTTTTAACACCAGATACTGTGCAGATGGCACAAATAAAGAATAGAATAAAAAATTGTTAATATAATCTATAAAAATAGGTCTTCAGGAGGTGATTTAAAACACTGAACTCATATAAAGAGAACATTTCTTAGTTCAGCATCTTAGTGAGATTTTGTTGAAAAGAATGTGGCAGATTTGTATCATGAATGATGATCAGTGTTTCATTTCATTGTTATTTAATGATGATCGGTCCCAGCAGCCGAGGAATCTCCAGCTTCCTGTTGAATTCATCCTAAAACAACAAAAGCTTTGTTGGCCGTGATGCAACTCACCCACGAGTCAGGCTGTATCAAAGAAGACATCTGGAAGAGGTCAAAATCTGTGTGCGTTTTGCTCTGGCAAGTACGTGCAACGCTTACGTCGATCGCATGCGTTCATCTGTTCACGTGTGTATAGTTTGGATGTGACTGGCTGGTTACCGCAGCTCTGTTTACATGGCAACCCCCACAATAAGATGCTCTACCTGACTCAGGAGACGGACAAGACAAGAAACAGATGGGAGGGACAAGGGACGTGTGACAGCTCTCTGCCCAGGAAAGAAAGAAAAGAGTAGAAGAGAGAAGGAGAGAAAGAGAGAAAGGTAACTCTGAGCCCCTCATGGAAACAAGGAAGCAGGAAACTTTCTCCAAACTGTGCAGAGGAGGAAAAGATGTAGTGTTAGCATGACTAATGGAGTCAGCAGCACTGGTAATGTAAACAGCACCTGAAAAAAGCCTGACTTTCACTACAGCACAGTACTTTACTTTGAGCTTAATGTGGGAATGAACCAAGTCTCTGACAGTGCAATGTGTTATGAGATGTTTGACAAAAGAGAAGTGAACACTCGCACCTGAAGGTGGTGAGGGTATGAGTTCACACAAGCCTAAAGTAAGAGTGAATGTGAAAGATGCGTTATAAAAGGTCAGACAGTTTCACAATATTACACACACACACACACAGAAAACCCCCGGTGTGGCCCCAGAGTGCACATGGTGAAGTAGCTTCCTCTAAAGTATATGCACAGCTGTAGTGACAGCAGCTGCCCTCCACCAGCAAACAGCTGCACTCAGCCTGGCTCTGCTAACTTTAATCAAATACAGCACCTGTTGGAAATATGGCTCCACTGGAGTGCCCCCCCCCCACACACACACATACACACACACACACACATACATACACACACACACACACACACACACACACACACACACTGGCATACCCCCTCAATTGCTTTTGCTTAGTAATTATCTTTGCAGCGTGCGAGGACTGTATGTGTGAGCAAGTATATCGACCATCTGCACAACGTGTGTGTGTGTGTTTTCCCTCATGCATGAGGTTGAATGGCTGAGTCAATAGAGAGAGCAGCTGCCCTTCATCAGAGATGACTCTCATAAGGCCTCTCTCTCTCCCTCTCTCTCTCCTCTCTCTGTCTCTCTCTTTCGCTCTCTCTCTCTAGTGCGTCAACAAGCCAGCATTGTGATTGCCATCCTCGTCGCTCCCCCTCGCGCGTGCACATTGTTCTGCTCAGCACACTGCCATGGCAACTGACCCCACAACACCAGTGGTGTTTCACCAGGAAGGAACATGGCCACCATATCCTTTAATAAATTTCCTCTTTTTGAAATCGATAGAGGTTGATATTCATAACATGTAGCGTGTGACGAAGACAATAACACGAGAAACCGTACAATAACACTTGCTGCCTTGACTGAGGTTTCTCAACTGTGAGAAAATGTATTTACTCAACTCAGCAGCCCCACCTGCTGGGGGAAGCATATGTTACATATCAAACTTTTTTGAAACTGTCACTGTATTTATTAAAAGGTTGGTGTGAGGTAGTTTGTTGAGGCTACGCTACAAATCATGAGCCTGGCATTTCGATCCAGGCTGACTGTGGCTGTGTAACACAGACTTTCATCAAACATCATGATCTCACTATGACTGGAGTGAATGGGACACGTCAGCACCTTTAGTCACAGTCTCTGTGTGGCTGATGGACATAATTATTTCCGTTGTGAGCATCTTCGCCGGTGATTCATGTGGGAAGAACAAGGAGAGACTCACGAATCAGCATCAACAAGAGGAACATCAGCAAGAAGTGAAGTGAATGGATTTGGACAACGAAGATGAGAGGCGCTCATGGTACACATCCAGATGCCACGGAAATATTACAACATGTGAGTCAGTAGAAGCCAATGAATGCAACTAAGTAATGAGGATGATTCCTTCGCTTGGCCTTGAGGGACAGCACTAAAGCTTCATTACAGTAGGAAAACCTTGAAGTATGTGCTTAGTGCTAAACTGAGGAATAAGACTAAGTGTGCGAGTTCAGATAAAGAAGGAACCCAAAAGTGGACACCTGCTAGCTCTCGGCGCGAGGCCTGAGCTCTCTTGCTCTGAGCCGGCCTTTTGCTGTTTGTCTTCCCCCATTCTCTCTCCCCATTTCCTGCTTACTGTCCTGTCAATTTTTTTTTTCTTATTTGTATTTCAAATACTCTAGGAAGTGTTGAGTTTTCAAGAGATTCTTGACGATGGAAAAGGACGACCCCGCTGTCAGTCTGGCCTGTGATTAGCTGGTGAGCATGGATGCTACAGCAGTCATGATTCTCTGTAGCCAAGAAGGACCATATGCACACACGCTACACTACATACTACAACGTGCTAAGTACCCCGGTGAACATTCACACAAAACTGAAACATACACAGAGTATGTCCTGCTGAAGCTGTTACTGCTCCCTGGAGGAAGCACCTGGAGACAAGGGGCCACAATATGAGCACGAGAGAGAGAGAGAGAGAGAGAGAGAGAGAGAGAGAGAGAGTAGGTGAGACACATATACAGGTCCACACATGCACAGACACACATATGCACAAACGCACACACATGCACATGCTGCTGAGGCCACTTCACCATTTCCACGCCAACAACATTTTTTTTCATGCCAATGAGCTTTTTTACAACTCACACTAACACCCATAAAAATACCATTAAGAGGCAGACAGCATTGCCTCACTGATGAGTTTAGCATGATGTGACACACACACACACACACACACACACACTCTTATCAGTTCAATATGCATGTGGTTTACTGCACCCAACATGGAAAATATTGCCAGAAGGAGAAATTGTTCAAATGAAAAAAGGAAGGTTGTCATTTTGAAAAGTTGGCTCATCTTTGTTACAGTGGACTGAGGCAGGGCTCTCTCTGTCCTGTTGGCTAAAGGAGGGAGTGACTGATTGCCGAAGAGGGATCAGAGCCACAAGGGACAAGAGTAGTACTGTTCAAACAGAGCTCTTTCCTGTTTTCACACCATAGACGAATGGGAGAATGCAGATGGGGAAAAGAGCAAGAGAGAAATGTCTAAGAAATTAGATCTGTTTCTCTGTCACTTCATCTCAGCATCAACTCTTCAGAACAGTAAAAATGCAAATCGGGAGAGACAGGCAGACAGACAGATCAACAACCTATGAAGACCAATGCATTCAACAGGAAAACGATGGGATGGAAGGGGTGGAGATGGTGGGCACCAACAGGAGACACAGAAAAAATAACCGGCAGATAAATCAAAACAAGTGAAGAAGAACAAGCTGCCGTACAAACCCAGCACAGCTCCCAGCTCCAAACCCCAAAGAAAACATGCAGTCAGCAAACAGGACAGAGTGAGAGAGTGGAAAATACCATGGAGGGGAAAACAGAGGCAGGCTCTCATAGAAAAAGACACTCGATCACAGTGAGGAACGTACAAACTACGCTGTTGCTTTCCATTCAGCAGAGAAGCTCGTCCTCATCTGGGTGACAGTTGGTCTTACCTGAGAATTTGTCCCCCTCCATAACCAGAGCACTCCCTCCACAGCCACATGTAGTGTCTACTCTTTGACTCTCTCTCTCTCTCTCTCTCTCTCTGTGTCTTTTTTTGGACTTCCCTTTCTCTCGTCCCTCTCTCCCTCTCCCTCTTTTCCTCTTCTTTCTCTCTCTTTCCTCTCGGCTCTCCTTCCCTCCCTCCCTCTTGATTCCTTCAGTGTGCCTTGCTAATGAATTCAGAATTACGACATCCACCATGTGCCGA
Source organism: Paralichthys olivaceus (assembly GCF_024713975.1). NCBI lineage: Eukaryota > Metazoa > Chordata > Actinopteri > Pleuronectiformes > Paralichthyidae > Paralichthys > Paralichthys olivaceus. Next base: position 15,356,874 of record NC_091097.1, on the reverse strand, counting down.
TCATATGTTGCGTTTGCCGCTTCTCTCCCTCTTTCTTTATTTCTCCCTCTCTCTTCAGATCGGACTGAAGCAGCATTGTGTCTTGAAAACAGAAACCATTAGCTCCACCATGTGACATGCACAGACCAAAATAACCCGCTGTACTTGCAAAACCTTCTGCCAGCTTACTCAAAGTGTTGCTTGAGTGTGTGCGCTGCGGCCTTGATTCATTTGATACCAGCCGTCGAGCTGGTGCGAGAGACATTCCCACAACTGTGTCTCTAGACGTCCTCACCGTACACAGCTCACAGACACGGCTCTGCCTTTGTAGACGTGTGAAAGGATGATAGCCCCGACATGCAAAAACAATGTGAGACACAACAAAGGGAAAAACTCTACGAACACACACTTCCCAGAAATGTCCTCACAGGCCAGTTACGATTAACTGGAAGACAAAGAGAGAGACAGAGAGAGAGAGAGAGAGAGAGAGCAAAAGAAAACTGCTCTTGAAAGGTTAGTGAACCCCCCCCCCCAGCCCTCGCTCTAAATCACGCTTGGTCTGGAACAGTCTCTAACTTCAGGAAATTCAGATGACCTCCGACGCCTGGTACGTCCCTCGCGCCGCTCCAGGGTTCAGAGGTCGCGTGGCGTCTGAGCTGCGATAGAGAGATCAAACACACTCGGACATGTCAAGCTGCTCTCGTGTGCAACACACTGCTGCTCCAATGACCTGTCGCACGTTGACCTGTATTTGTGTAGTCATGTTAGAGTTTAGTGTGTGTTTTAAATGTGCTTGCTTTCCGTCTGTCTGCTTTTGTTTGTTTGTTTGCAAGATTACGCAAAAACTACTCAACCAATTTCCATGGAATGTTGTAGAGGGGCGGGATATGATCCATGTGAGAAACCCATTAAAGTTTGGTTCGGATCTGGATCCAGGAATGTTTTTTCACTTTCTTCAAAATTGTGAGATAGAGCACTGTGCAACACTCTCATTGATTTCTTGATGGATCTTGATGAAAAAAAATCTTCTTAAGCATTGATATTCATGAGTGTGTACAATTTCATGCAGATTCAAATTAAAATCCGCATCTAGTGAATTTAAATATGGTTTCATGAGGGGAAGGTTTCGGCCCTGGTGCACATATGTGCTATCTGAGTGCTATTCTAGATATGTCTCCATTAATGCTGTAATTAAAACCAGCAGATGGACTGGGTGATGAAATAAGGGAAGATTGCACCCCCTACAGCCAAAATATATAAAACTGATGGTGAGATACTGAACTAAGTTTAGAGTTTTTATATTTTCTATCCCTGTTTGAAGGAAGTGACATAAATTAAGAGAATGTTGTTTCACCTGTTACACTCATCAGATATACAACACAAAAATGTGTGTGTGTATGTGTGTGTGTGTGTGTGTGTGTGTCCTGTGTGTGTGGGACAGCAGGATCTGCTGACTCCCAGATAGGAATTAACCACACACAAATTAACAATAGACACAGTGTGTGTTTGTGTGTGCATGAGTTGAGGTTACTGTAAAGCATCCTCCCAAAAGCCCGCCAGACTCGTAAATCTGCCCTGTTGGCAGATGTTTTGTATGGGGCATCTCCCGCACGCACGCACGCACGCACGCACGCACGCACGCACGCACGCACGCACGCACACACACACACACACACACACACACACACACACACACACACACACACATGCCCTGTGGCGACTGAATCAATGTCAGGGAGGTCTGCTGACAAGCAGGGCCTCATCCTCAGCCCTAAGCACTTCCCGAAGACCTACGTGTTGTGTGTGTGTGTTGTGTGTGTTGTGTGTGTGTGTGTGTGTGTGTGTGTGCAGTAATACATATCTGTATCTGTGTGTTTTCTGTCTGTTTGAATTCTTCTGGTAGCATTTGAATGTTTATCTTCACAAAGCTTGCCTGTATCTCACTCGGGTTTAGAACATATTATTCACTTTTACACACAAACTCACACATACAGTAGAAATATAATATGGAGTCACAGTGATGACAAAGTTTTTTAAAAGTTTGCAGGGACTGATTTGTTTGTTACACTCAGAACAACAAAAGAGCATATTTCACTCATCTTTCTCCAGATGTTTCATTCACAGATTCAGAACATGTTTCACTTAGAATTAAATAAGTTTGCTCCCATCTTACTTTTAGTTTTAATAAAAAAAGATAAACTCCCAAAACTGAGAGAGCACATATGAAAGGAGATCTATACTGACTGCACTCGTGCTGCTGTCAGAATGTGTTTTCAGTCCCATGGCCCGTCAGCTCTCTGAGGGATGAAAACACATCCTGAGGCCAGTGTCACAAAAGCAATTTGCAAACACTAATAACACATAAATGGAACCAGTGTCCTATTTCACAAGTGAGTATCATCTGCAAATCAGAGATTCATTTGCTCGTCCTCTTGAATGCTCGTGCATTTTGGTTGAAGGTGACAACACAGACACATGAATTGTGGTTTGTGCCCTCAGCTATGCAAAAACCAGAGTGTGTGCGTTTATGTGTGTTGGTCCACATTCTTTCTCCCTCCGCTCTTTGTGCTGATGCTGCAGACAGAGCTGGCTCTTCTCACGAGAAGATGCTTCAGTGGTGAACCTCAGCCACAACTTCAGCCTGTTTGCCAACACACACACACACACAAATGCACGCACACACACACACACACACACACACACACACATGCACATGAACATGCACATGCACATGCACGCACACACAGATTCACTTGTGCAAGACACAGAACTGCACATGTTTGCAGCCATTTGTTTTTTATATATCTTTAGAAATATCAAATTAAACAAAACCTGATGGGAATCATCAGAAAAATGATAATATATACATAAATAAACAGATTTAGAAAATAAATAAAATGTAAACTATAAGAAATCTAAACAAAGAAATATATTGAAATTCAATAAAATTGAAATTAAGATATCTTTGTTATTGTCCAACTCTGTACTCTTTTACACAGATGACATCGTGTTGTGCACTAAGGCACTGATGTCTTCATTGTAAGACCTTCTCAAAAACTCTTTATCACTGCATTGCTTATCTGCTGTTTGCCTGCCATCACCTGTTATTTGGACAGGGTACGGTGCCTTCAGAGTTACTTCATCCCTCTGCTGAAGGTCAATCACTCTGACTTACATAACGCTTTACAGGGTTGGTGAGTGATTACATGGAAACTGGAAAAGTCAGTGTATGTATCCCCAAATTGAAAAGGCAGTGTATGTATCCCCAAATTGAAAAGGCAGTGTATGTATCCCCAAATTGAAAAGGCTGATGAAAGTGACAGTGGACTCACTGGGGCTGGTGATGCCAGATCCCTCTCTGTCTGTTCTTCTCGCTCGAGCGCTGGCGGATCTCGCTGTAAATGGAGACAGAAGAACAAAATGTTTAAAATCTCCTCTCACGTCCAGAGAAAGTGATATCGACAGATGTGGCACCACGCGTTCAGAAGTCTTAACTCACACAGTAATAATGTAAATAATAAAGATCAGCATTAAGAAAGAAATATTGCACAGATCATTCCTGATGCTTACAGTTCTGTGCCCTAGTGGCAGGTTTGCTTTTGCAGTAGCCTGATCACAAGAGTTAAATGAAGCACTGTTCCAAAATAGCTAATTGAGAATAACACATCCAAGTGCATTCAAATTACCCTTGAGCAACTCCTGAAGGCTAATTTTCACTTTTGTAGAAGCACCAACAAGAGATGCTGTGGCATCGGGTGGAAAACGGTCACTTTAAATTCTGCTCGAGCCCAAATAATCTACGACTGTCTGATTGTTATTACTGCCGGCCACAGAGAAAATAACTGTGACTTCAACAAGACAGCTTTTCAACTTCTCATTTGTGGTTTGTGTCTATTTTTGCAACCCTGTGTATGAGGTGGAAACAATTCAAGATAAAATGTGGTTGTAAAACTCCCAAAGTAGCACAGTAATAAAACTGCAGGGCATGAAGCAAGATTATTCTGATTATTATCTAAAAATGTTAAGTAATCGCGATTTAGTCCAAGTTGAAAGCCAGAGAATAAGTTATATACAAGAATTAATAAACACCAGCAGGTAAATTATATACAACAGCACAAAACTATATAAGCACACAAACAGTCCGAGTAAGTTCAGTTACCTGATGTGTTTATAGTTTCAGAAGGTTTCTCATCCTCATTCAAGCTCATCTAACAGCTCCCAGTGTGAACAGCTGAGTCCTACATGATGCTGGCTGCTTTAGGAATCAGAGGAATGCCTCTTCCTCTCTGCTGATCGTCTACCCCGTGACACCGGAATGCTACAGATAATTCCCCTATGACCAGCACTGGTGTGTGTGTGTGTGTGTGTGTGTGTGTGTGTGTGTGTGTGTGTGTGTGTGTGTGTGTGGGCTATGTATTATTTATGTTGCAGAGAACTCAAACTGTTTACAGTCACATTATGAGGACTTATGAGGACTCAAACCAAGTTGCCATAATGTAAATCAATAACTTTAACATGTTTGAGGTTGGAGTAGGGTTAGGTTTATTTTAGCATTAAGGTCTGGGAAGGTTTAGGTTTAGGTTTAGGTTAAGGTTTAGGTTTAGGTGAAGGTGAAGGTGAAGGTTAGGTTTAGATTAAGATCATGTTTGGGTTATGGTTAAGGTTAAGGTTAGGTTACAGTTAAGGTTAAGGTTACGGTAAGGTTAGGTTTAGGTCAAGGTTAAGGTTAGGGCTAGGGTTTTGATATTAATTCCTAAGAATGAAACTAATTTCAAAATAAGAGGGAAAGTACATTACAGGAAATAAACGTATTTGTGCTACTTGCTGTTTTAAACACAGGCCTCAGAATGGTGAGGGGTTAGAGTTTAACCATTAGTATGTGATTTTAAGCACTCCACTGGCAAAGTAAAAATAAACTTGCATTTAATTAAACATGTTTCCTGTGGATTCATGACACACTATGTATTCATGGTAAATGGTGCTTGATGCTGTGAAGACAGTAAAGAGTACAGCTCAGCATTTCCTGGCAGAGATGATGGCATCAAAACAAGAAGCTACAGTTCTCTGAGATCATCTCTTTTCCTTCTTATCTTCACTTCCCCACCGTCATCTGTTCTTCTCTCACATCCACACAGATTATGTAGGTGCTGTTCAGACGAGATAAGTACATCCGGTGGCTGGTGAGTCAGTCTGTTTGTCCTGTTTTTAAGTGCTTAGAAATACTTCTCACCGCAGATCAGTGCACGACACCCTAACCCTAACCCATTCATCTCCTGCCAATAATGCCTCAAACATGGTGGTTTTCCACCTGTGTTGTCGAAGTGACAGCTGGTCTGAGGGAGACGGAGTGAATGTGTTTGACTGAAGAGGATGTGAGTAAAGCTTATGTTATCTGTTTTCAGCAGGGTGAATAGAAACAGGTTATAGAAACACAATCTATGGTTGATGAGTGTGTCAGTAGCAGAGCTGCTTCTGGCTTCACTGTTGATTCACAGAGGACGTCCTGACACTCACCAGGTGGGTGTCGAGGCTCTCAAAGATGCAACAGTGAAAGAGTCAGACCCTTTTCTTGCTTTAAGTGCAAACCATTAATCTGCCATGGGTCATGTGATAACGTCCTCACTTTATTATGTGAGTGTGTGCACAGCGACGTGTGTTCCAGAGCTTTCAGTGTATGGAAAATTGACAGAACAAATAGGAGCCAGCTCAGTCTCTGCAGGCCTCGCAGCCAAAATGCATGTCTGTCCCGATTTTCTCTTCTAGCTGGGAAGGTTAACTGAACAAACAAACACACACACACACACACACACACACACACACACACACACACACACACACACACACACAGACACACACATGCCCTTGCAACAGAAAGTGCTTAAATCAGACCAAGCAGTGTGTCCCATTATATAATTTAACGTGAAGTTTAAAGGGGACAAACTACTGATATAAATCAAATATGTATCAACCAATCATGATGGGCTCGAACACACTAAAGGAGGGACGACTGCAAAGATAAACTGTATGTTGACACAAAAGTGTGTGATTGTGTTTGTGTGTGCAAAGGTCGTGGTTGTGCTCACCTGCTCAGTCTTGTCTGGGGCCACATAAACACACTCACAAACTACCTAACTTAACTATCCTTAACCTTAACCTGAACCTGAACCTCAGAAATTATGTTTTACCTCAATAGGTCTGGGAAAGGTCAGTGTTTACAATGGAAAGGTCCTAAAGAGGAAACAAAACACACACACACAAACACACACAGAGCAGCCATCACTGCATCAACAGGTTTCATAAAAATCTCTGGTACTATGGTCGATGTCTTTTTTTCCAACTCCAGATTTGTAATCTTCTGAGGTCATATTTGCCTCATGACACTGTTATGTACAGCACAGATCATTACACACACAGCACCCATGACAGCATGAAACCGGTGTTTATGGAAAAAAAATCCTAGTGCTGGAAGTCATATGTTAGGCAGAGTGAATGCACTGCTGGTCATGTATTTGCTATAGGCCTCAAATGATTGATGTCAATTGCAGTGCTAGGCGAAGCTGTGTATTTGTGTGTGTGCGTGCGTGTGTGTGTGTGTGTGTGTGTGTCATGGACGGTCAAGTGCACAGCTCTGCATGGACAAACATGTCACCTAATTTGTTAAAGGTCTCAGACAACTAGAGACGGTAAACAGAGGGGAGAGGCTGCAGCACTTTAACACACTTGAGACACAAGAGCAATTTCATGCACTCACACATAAACGAAGGCCTGCAAACAGATACGCATCCACGGGTTGAGTGATTTGCAAAACATACACTATCAGGCATGCTCTGTCTCATTCGAGCACACAACTAGCTGAGGTTTTTGTTTGCAGAAGGAGGTCAGAGCGTTCGTATTTGAGCAGCAGGGCAGAGGAGGTGAAGGATCTTTACCTTCCTCACCCCCCTCTCTCTCTCTCCTTCCCCCTTGTCTTCTTTTACGTCCAACCTCTCCTTTGTGGAGAGGTGCTGTCATCAAAACATTAATCAGTTGTGTGGCAGGTATTGTTGAAGACTAACATTGTGAATCAAGAGATTACAGCTGCGGACTAACACTTGTTTGATACAAAGTCTCACTTTTACATGGTTTTTAAACATTGTATTATAAACCTTACTATACTTTATATACTTTATACTTACCTGACATGCCTGACTGGATTCTATATCAACTATTGCTCAACATATTTACCTTTTATCCACCTCTGTTCTTTTACTTATTTAATAATGTTTTTCATTCTTTTGTTTACTCTTGTATCATCTCTAACATTTCTTATTCTTATGTTTGTGCTCTATTGTTGTCCAATGCTGCCAAAGCTTTTAACTGTATAGTTTGCCCTCAATTCTTTAGTTCATTATTGTGAGCAGTTGTAGTCGTATTTTTATTATTATTATTATCACTGCCTGTGATAGTTTAATTTATCCCACCACATAACAACAAAAACATTTTCTCACTATGTTTTCCTTTGTCTAATCTTTCATTGTTAATTTACCTCTTATAATATGCTTGTATATAAATATATATTACACTGTACAGTATAAAAGCCTAAAGATGCCCTAAGTATGGATGATTGATTCATATGTCACAATTTCTTTTAAAGTTGAAATCAAGGTTTGAGAACGGTTCACGACGTCACTAAACCTTACCTCTCTGTCCTTTAGTGTTTTCGTATCCCTCATTACACATGTTTAGGAAACGCTGCAAACAAAGCGTTTCACAACTCTACCTGTGAAAGAGCTGAGATCCAATGGACTGGTGAAGAGAGTGAAAGAGAGACAGAGCGCCACAAAGACTAAATGACCAGTGAGCCATTTTTCAAGATTGTTTTCACAATAAAGCTTTTTTTACCTGGCTGCATTCAAAAATAGCCAAAACCACAATGAACACACACACACACACACACACACACACCGATACACTCAGATGCACATGTGGTCAGACGGAGGCCCTTTCTCAAACCACCCCTATATTTTGGCTCAATCATAGTTAAAAAACAGTTCCTTGTCTGCAGTATTTACACTCTACACCTTTAAGAAGGTTGCTTCATCTCTATGAGTGCGACGACAAACAGAGTGACACTCTAACAAACTGGGGGTGGGGAGGGTGCTGTTCGAGAAAGGCCCATATAGTCGAGGAAAGACATTGGCCATGACCCTGAACTGCACCTCGCCCAATGAATAGCACTTGGCAACACCTTTTCCTACCTCTGTACAGTGCAAACATGAGCCCAAATGATATCATATAAAAGGGTTTCAAAAGGACAGGTTATGATATTGGCCAATAAAACAATACGTGTGTGGCAGATAAGCCTCTCTTCTTGTCAGTGAAATAGTCCATAGAGCTTTATGGGATGAAAGTTCCCCCAGGAAACATGTTCTTACTGTGAGTCACAGGTGAACAACTGAGGTCGGGGAACGCCAGATTCTTGTCTCGGAGACGTTCACAACAACACAGACAACAGACAAACAACCATTTACTCACACAAACATTCAATAGAGCCTCCAATCAACCTAACCCCAATCTGTAGGAGGGCACCAGAGAAAACCCATGCAGACACGGGGAGAACATGCAAACTCCACACAGAAAGGCCCCGCCTCAAACTGAGATTCAAACCCTCTTGCTGTGAGGCCACAGTGCTTACCACTGCATGAAAATCATTATCTAAATTGTTGTAATACTATTTCTAAATGACTATGATTTAAGATTCTTATCAAAAATGAAAGTGAAACTGAAGCAGGCCCTGGCCAGCTGAGTTCACCTTCTGCAGATAATGTTTATTCAACTCCATGGTGCTTTTAATGTTATAACGAGTGGTTGTCTTTAATACCTCTTTGCAATAAATGACGCTATGGTGCTAGTTCCAGAGCACTATCGTTGCCCCACTAGGTTCTCGGAACAGATATGAATCACTGACACTTGTGTGTTTGCTCGTTGTGATAAAAATATTTATTCATGTCAAGACAGGACAAGGTTGCTCCTGCCAAACAGCGGAGTTACTATCTCTTGTACCGGCCGTGTCTTACCCACACTTTCAAGACTTTCAAGTTATTGTTACATTTGTCTAATCAAGTCAATAAGTGAATCAGATGATGACAATTAACTTGAATTTGATGCCACTGATAAGATTGGTGACAGGTAACCATTTAAAACGTTGATAAAAACGTATGAGTCCGTCCATGCTCTTTATCTTTCACATCTAGATGTCAGCGCACATGTTCTACCACACATCAGAACATCCCTGAGCCTGCTATTATCTATTTACAGGCTCTCTCCTGGCCCCGGGCCGACAGTACAGGCAGCCTGCTGTATCAGTAGCAGCAGCAGCATCACAGAGCTGCATTCTTGGCTGCAGATAATAAACACGGAGCAGAGTGGACACTTCAGAGCAGGCTCCACGAGGCTGAGGGGGGAGGATCACACACAGCAGAGTAAAAGATAGACGTTTCCCACAATCAGGGGAACTCCACATAGAGTTTATCAATCGCTGTTTACGTGCAAAAAAATATCCTGTTTCTTGCCCTTATCATTATAATAAAAACAGTATCCTGTTTACATGGCTAATCAAAATGAATATTCCACGAAAATATTTCCATATATAGTCATGCATACTCCATTGAATGTAAAATCCTCCCATGATGTCACCGTTTCTATCTTTACTATCTTATATGGAGGAAAAGCATTTGTTTTTAAAAAATAGTTAAAAAAAATTCTTCCATTCAGAAACATGGCATTTATTTTAGAAATAAAGGAGCAGCAGTTTTCTTTTACTGTTCATCAGATTAGTTAAACTATGCAGTGCCCATTTAGTTGTCATTGTCATGAACACACATGTTGTCTTGGACACTGTTGTTGGGATTGTTGTGATTCTTGAGTTCCAGCCGCCGCTGCTACAGAGCACTGGTCGATTATTCAGAGTTAATTAATATTGGACGTATAACGAGTCCAAATCGACTTCCTTGCACTTCCTTGGGCTCCTAACAATCCACATGCAAAGTGTGAAGCCGATAAGATGATCTGGAATTATTATGCTTGAAAGTGTTCATTTCCTGAAGAGTCCAAAAACTTCACTCAGGAGCAAAAGTAAATCTATAAAATTAAAACAAATATTTTTTAAGGTGATAATTACTGATATTGACAAAAATGAAAAGTTCACTGTTATCCAGCTGCCAGATGTCCTGCTTCCTTTCCTCACTGGCCTTTTGATGCTGCTTTAGAAGTTATGCCCTAAACTCAAACCTGCATCTCTGTGACACCACCGTGTGAGATCATACCGCGCAGAGCACTGTACATGCATGTCCACATGTGCAGAGCACTTATTAGTATTATTATTCACAGGCTTCTAGGAAGCCAAATTGAGGGTTAGACCATCCTCGGCATGTTCTTCTAGATGACAGGGCAAATATGTCTCAACAAAGTTTATAGCTTCACTTTCAAGTTACCATCTAACAATAGCTTCGGGCTCCAAATCAAAGCCTCGCTGACTCTCTAGTATAAACAAGCTAAAAGCCGTAATGCAGCGCAGAGTGAGGCATTTGTCACACAGGTACAAGTAGAGGAATTGTGTGTGTTAAGGACATAAAAGCACATACCAGTAGGAGTGTACTTGGAAAATAATGACTCTGTCTGTGTGTGAGTGGGCTGTTATTCATACAGGTTACTCATTGATCCAGACAACTGGAGGGAGTGGTGTGCAAGGCAGGGATCGGCTCCACGAGCAGGGTTCATGTGCGAGGGGCTGGATGAGTGAACGCAGGCTCACACACACCTATACATACACACAACCACCTGACAGATCCACACATTTCTGTATGTGAGTGTTAAAACTGAAACTTCAGATGTGCCAGGAGCATAATCAGCCAGTGTGTTTGTGTGTGTGTGTGTGTACAAAACAGACACATACATGCTGACACAAACACTGCCCTTCCTCTCTCAAAGTCACTCCTCCACATCTCTGATGCCTGTCTAAACACCCCTACGCAATGGAGAGGAGGGCCTTTGACAACACACACACACGCTTTGTTATTAGACTATTCCCCGAGTGTAGCCCCGACAAAGAATGTGACAGCTCCACACACGTCGCACGGCAAAGGGGTAACATGAACACACGCAGGAGGGGGAGAGGCAGCATGACCCAACATGCACTTGGCTCCGACAGAAAAGCGCCTGACGCTCCATCGCACAAAGAAGAGGAGCCGGGAAAGCCGGCATTCCGGGGGTTAGGGTTGTGTACACTGGACCGAGCCTGAGATTAAAAAGGAAGAGAGAGGGGGAGGAGGCACAGAAGAAGATGGAAGAGACAGTAAGCAGTGCTGAAGAAAAGGACAAAGGAAGAGGGGAGGGACGTGTTTCTATAAGGATGTAAACAGAGTAATAAACTTTGTGACGATGTTCAAACCTCAAGGCAGCAAACATCTCTCTGCTGGAGAGAGAGCAAGGCCGCAACCTGCACAAGTCAGTAGCATCACCATTCAGGCCTCAGGATACCCAGTGTGGTAATGACCCAATCAGATCCAGATCCTGAATCAATCTCGGAGTCAATTGGATATTGTCTGATGACGAATTAGCCTCTGGGGGAAGCGGCCAAAACTTCATCTCTTTCATTTGTACTCTGTTTGCAGTCCGACTAGTTTTGTTTTTATCACACAATTCGAATGTTTCTCCACACAGAACACAAACTGCGATACTTCCTGTAGGTGTTCTCTGTTCAGACGATATTTTGCATATGGATGCAGATAAATTAAAAAGTTGATAGCAGATGCATTTCGGTCAATGTTTTTTTCCTTCTCCGCATGGACTGCTAACCTAAGGGTAAGCAAAGCCCGCTCAAATGGTCAAACGTACGGGTTTGTAGATTTGATGTAGATACATAAATCAAGTAATTATTCAGGGAATAATGGGGGGGGGGGGGGGGGGGCTGGGCCATAAAACTGTCAATCAAAGAAGATTAATGAGCAAACTGTCTCATAAAGGGACCAAACAGTATTATTATTGTAATATTACAATTTTTAAATCCTGCAAAGCAAAAGACCAAAGTGTCAAAATTAAGCGAGGCCTCAGCCAACCCTCTGTCATGATGTCCTGCATGTGGCTACGGTCAGAGATCATCTGGCCTTTGGAGTCCAAGCCTGTAAGAAAAGTTTAATGACCACACCCACAGATGCATGTGTGGGGCCCTTTGAAGGAAAAAAACGGAAATTCCAAAAAGGAAAGCTTGAAATGTTCCACATCAGTGTAAGTGGAAAAAAACTGCTTTCATATTTGGTGTTAATGCTATTAAACATTTACCTGAAATCATGACAGTCTCCCTCTCTCCCTCTCTCACTCTTTCAGCTGAAACCCTTTCTATCATCAGGCTGCAGCTAAAGTTTGATTTTACAAGTTAACACAGGATTCTTCAGATCCACACACTCACCTGGATATGAAGCTTTCCTCATGGTTTCCTCTGCCGTTCACTTGTATTTCACTTCTTCAAAAATCTTCACAGCTGAAGTTTCTCAGTGTTTTATCAGAGGAGGCACGTTTGCATCCGTAACGTCTCCAGGTTGTTTCTCCTTTTTTCTGCGTTCTCCTCTTTCTCTCTCTCTCTCTCTCCTTCTCTTTCTGTCTCTCCTCAGCTGTCCAAACGCACCTGATGCGTAAGAGGTAAGGAATGAAAAAAGAAGAAGTAGAAACTCGGCTCTGGCTGAACTTCCTCCGTTCCTGAGGAGAGAGAGACAGTGGACTGAGGGAGTCTCACCTGCGCTCCTGACGCACGCCCAGCGCAGGAGCGGGAGTGGTTCGCTGTCACTGGTGCAGCTCGGGAAGTGGGATGAAGGTGGATACATATGCATGTTTCTGTGTGAATGATATTTGTCATGAGCTTGAGATTTGAGGTGAATATTTGAAACAAAAGAATGACTCATGAACTGCGCAGCTCAGCCCTCACATGCCCCTATACCAAGAGCATATGTTGATGTATGTAAGACATAAGACAATAACACATGTGAAATAGGTATTTATTAAAACAAATCTATATTATAAATATTGATGGTATTATCTGCTGTAACCATATGTTAATGATTTGTAATTAATTAATACAGAGTTTATTAAAACTACAAGATGCTTATTTATGTCTATCTATACATGGCATACTTTAAGCATATATGTCTTTTATATTTACATATATAAATGACATATATTGATTCTGGATTGATTTATGTGCGTAACATATATGTCTATAACTATCCTTAAAACAGACGCTTATTGAGAAATACTTTGTGTGTGTGTCTGTAGTATAATTCATCAAGTGCCATCACCCACACACCATCATATGTGGGTAAACTGTGTGTGTGTGTGTGTGTGTGTGTGTGTGTGAGTGGGTGGGGCCACATGTGGAGTTAATCCACATCTATTTAAACGATCAGCTGTGCCCACAGCCTTTAACCTCTTCCAATCCCACATGTCAAACTGTGGTGACCAACTTCATATACTTATGTCATATACTGGTTCAGCTCTGAGATGCAGAGACCTCTTGTGGTCGACACCTGGTTTCAAGCTCTGAACAGCTCAACAACACACAGCAGATATCTAATAATTATTATCGGGCATGTGGATGGGTCCTCGTCAAGCTCTGAGTCAATTTGGGATGTGCCATGTGACGATATATGTGATGTGATGGTAGAAATACATCTCATTGTGTTGTGGTAAGTCAGTTTCTTTCATCATTTGGACAGGGCTTGTCGGGTGCAGGGTTATTTACAAGAGGGCAACACACAAACATGGAGGACAGTGAATGTAACAGCACAGGAGAGCATAATGAGCAAAATGGCTTCTCTTTTGGGGAGCTGTCATGTCACCTATGGTCTAAATGTTTCTGTCATTAGCCTCCTTCCACAGGGTCAAAGAAGATGCTGGACAGTTGAATAAGTATCAAAAGTGAACAGTAGAGTTATCAAGCCATTTGAAACAGACCCTCAATTTACAGCTTAGGTCACTTCAGTGAACAGACTTTGCTTTTGCCTTGTGTTCTGGGATGCTTTAGATCATGTCATCAGGAGACGTGACGCTCTGTGGGATCTGGATGCAGACAGACAGATAGACAGACTGAAAGACAGACAGACAAGAAGAGATACTTTATTGATCCCTCAAGGGGAAATTCTTTTTACACTCATTTTTATACATGCAGTTATTAACCCTGAAACACAATCCCACACACACAAAGGGCTCATAGACATGCAAATGTGGAGAGAGATGGTGGAGTGATGGTGGAGAGACAGACCGACAGACAGACAGAAAGATAGACAGACAGACAGACAGACAGATAGACAGACAGACAGATAGACAGACAGACAGACAGACAGACAGACAGACAGACAGACAGACATATAGATAGACAGACAGACAGACAGACAGATAATGGTGTGTACAGGTTACACATGTTATAGTTTGGTTTTGAGAAGAAAACATCTATTAAACATATATGACCCAAGAGCCTGTTTTTAACATTGTATACACATCAGACAGTGTCAGAGTTTAAACACTTTGAGCCCAAACAGAATGTCACAGTTTCCACTTATGCAGAGGAAACAAGTAAAAACATGAGATCTGAGTCATTTAGTCACTGTGTCGTCACTGTAGCGCTCATCAACAGCACCCGTGTATCTGGACTATCAACCTCGATAGCATCATCGGAGTCACAGTAAACCAGTTCATCTGTGGTCTAGCTTCAAAGTAAAAACTGCATATCCTTTGTTTTTTCTAAACACTCCTCTCAGCACCGGTTGGCTAAAACGATGTCAGATCGTTATCTCTGTGACATAAAGTATTTTTGTACTCAGTCCCTGGTGAACCAGTGTTTTCTGGTGTAGACACTGCTGCAGTTGCACAATCTTTCCCACCCTGTGAGTCTGTGATGCTCTTCTGGCAATTATTGTTCTTGTAGGAGGGTCTCAGTTTCCGTGCTTAACCACTTACCTCAAAGCACAGTTTCCATTCCCCGCTTAATTTTTTTTACAGCAGTGTGGTGTACACCTCTCAATTCACACTTGCTTGTTTGTGCTATCTTTGCTGCTTTGTCATGGAAGAAAAAAAGTCAAAACCTGTGACCACAAAAACCACACAGAGTAAACAGTCGTCGCTTTTGCAGGCTTGCAGTCTCCCCTTTTTTTTTTCTCTCTGACATTTCAATGTTGTCTTGCAGTGTTTCTCAGGAGGCAGCTTGTCTTGACTTATGTTATTTGAACTGGTGAAACTACAGACAGGTCGCAAAAATATAAAAATTAACAGAGAGTCTGTATAAGTGTAAATTGACAGTATGACCCATGGATATTACTTTTCAGAGAGATTATTATATATTATCATTAGTATTATTATCATACAGAGTTTTCCTACTGAGATTGAGAAAATCATGACAGAATCATGTCTGACTAAATGACCTTACAGAGTGGAGAAAAGCTTCCTCCATTTTAATCTGGTGCCCACTGGTTTTAAGATCATTCAGACTTTCAGACGTGTTTTTCCAACTCTTCTCTTAAGATCAACAGCATAAAATCACATTGTCACAGTCTAATCTACTCTCTCAAAAGAAAATGATATCTGGTTAATGTGTCATTTCATTATATTTGGTTTGATTTTAAAATTTTACCATATAAAATCTGGATCTGAAATGAATTCAGACAATAAAAATTGTTTTGTTGTGTTTCATTGTGGTTCGGTGGTTAACCAGTGAGAGTCAGAATTAGACAGAATTACACTTTCTGACACAATGTGAAAAACATTTGGAGGAATTTCAACCAGAATTTGAAAAATATTGCCCCAAATTTCAAAGTTCTACAAAAGGAGATACATCATCCTTCATTCTGTGAGCAAATTAAGGCTGTTTGTGTAGTTTTTTGCTGCCAGATATGTCCGTGACTTGTCACAGCATGAGACACAAACAGTGGTACACAGATGGAAAACTGTAAATATATGTGATAACATGATAAACTTTGTGTCAAGTCGCCATTGGTTATTTGCTTTTATTGTTTTTGTGAATGTCATGCCAATAAAGCTCATTGAATTTAAGGTCCTGGAAATCATAACACACACTTCACAGATTAATTACCATGTTCATGAAAAAGTTTATTGTTTTATATATGTACATAGCAAATTGCAGTTGTTATCACAATACATGATTACATTTACCTTAGATGACATTCAAATGAAAATGAATGGATTTTATTGAAAAAATAAATCATCGATCATAATGGTGTAAACTGTACAAAACTATAAGAAAGTGCTGACATTAAAGAAAAACATATTTACAATAAAGTTACAAAACTATTTAAAGGAACTGTCCAGTTTAGATTTTTCAAAACAAAGACAAACTGTGGCATCTGTGCCTCACTGCTGAATAAGATTTGTTCTGCTGCCTTGTATCTTTTTCGGTTTTTCACTGTCTTCGCAGCTTTTCACTGACATTCTGAAAAGACGTGTTAGGAAACATGCTGAGTTGCAATACTACCTCAAATGCATCACTTCAGATGCACCCGGTGGAGCAGAGGTTTCAGGTACAGACATCCTCAGCGTCTGATAGTGGCACGCATGTCCTCATATACTTCATTGTTGATGACGCGTCTCGGTTTCTTTGTGGTGGGAAATGTCTTGGTCTGGTAACAGCAGACATTGTTATCGACATGTTAGATGTTGTGTAATTACATATATTACAATATGATATTCTGAGTTTCATGTTGCAGCTGAATACTCCTCATCTCCCCCCCCCCCCCCTCCCACTCATTCTGCAGGTATATCTGACTTGGGTATTATTATTATTATTATGATATTAATAATCATCATAATAACTGGTGCTGCTATTATTAATAGCACCATTGCATATATATGTATCACTCTTATTATTATAACACATATGTAATTGTGTATGTGTGTCTTTAATTCTTAAACTAACTATCTGTGTGCACCCAATGTCCACAATGGAATTGAATAAATCCAGAGTGTTCTCTTGTTCAGTGTAGATACCTTGAGGATGAGCCACATGCAGGCGCCCACGATGAAGCACAACAGCACAACAGCAGAGGTCACAACAGTCACCAGCAACATCCCCTGATGTTTTGTTTCACACGCCTGGTTTCCATTGCCAGACACACCCCCCTCTTCTGGAAAAGAAATTGTGTTTTATAGATTTGTTTTCCTGATTCCAATATGATGTCAGTCTTAATGAGCAGTGAGAGCCTCAACATTATCAAGTTTTATAAAGCTGTAATCACTCAAATGCATATTACGCAACATCTTAATCAAAAGTATACTAAAGTTGACTTTCTGTGACCGAATCAATGCTTGAATTATTTTATAAATCATGTTTAATCACTTACATATTTCTGTCACAATGTTAAATTTGTGCTCGACAGAATATGTGAACAAAAGATTCAGTATTGATTTTGCAGCAAAATAAAACAAGTGATGAAACTCACCTTTCACCACCAGGAGCACAGATCCTCGGCATTTCGCATCTACCTTGCCAATTTTCTCGTTTACTTTTTTGTACATACACCAATACTGTCCTGTGTCCTCCAAAGTCAAGTTTTTGATGAAAATGTCCACCTTGGAAAATGCTCCTGTGATCTGAGCCCTGTCTTTATATGCTGGCACAATTTCAACATTTTCTGAATTCATATAAACTACTTTATCCCCCTGACAGAGATCCCTACACAGATCCAAGTACTCATCGGTATTGTCAGGGCTCCTGCAATGGATGGTGATGGCTTCTCCTGGTTTTCTTGACACCACGATTTTTTCTAGTCATAGAAAACAGAAACATATTCACTCCAGTGGTCATTCAATATTTAGGGGTACATTTCATGTTCATGGGTTGTAATTGTCAATTTTACTAAATATTCATTTCAAACAATGATCAAATTAATACTGGGGCACATTTCTCTTCCATTTGATACAGAAAGTCAACAGGTTCCATCATTTATTTTGCAGAAAATCTGTATAACATACTGGAATTTGTAGTTTTTGTGCTGTCCGATTTAGTAACTATACCAACTTCTGCTCTTCCCATTAAAACTTGGATACGTGTTTTTGTATTTTCATCATTATTTGTGTAAAATACACGCTTCCTTTCTGAAAGTTGAATTCAGTGAGGTACATTTCAACTCCTTCTCTTCAGTACTTCATCAAAATTATTGTATGCACACAGAGTGGAATAATTGCCTGTCAACTGTGTTATCCACATATTCTTGTGTACTTGCTTTAAATAATATAATTACAAAATGTGTTTGGTGACATGTGAGCAGCTAGCAGTGAGCACAAGGGCCCAAAATAAAAGAAATGTCCACTGTGTTACCCATCAAGTGTAACACAATTGACAATGTTTTCATGGTTTATTGTCATAGTTTGACAATATGCTTACATTGAGTGTTCATTAACATTTATTAACTACCTTCATTATACATAAATGACATGGTAATATGAAGAAGTTTAATAACATAATAATTAGATAAAAGGATGTGATTCACATGATAAAAACACCATGTTGTTCATATTATACTCTGAATTAATACACTCTAACTAGACTTTACTATATTAAATGAGCAGTCCATGGCTTTTCAACATTATCTCTATCTCCTGCAGTATGAATAAAACTAAAACTAAAACTATAAAATGATTTCATACAACGTGGATCATTGGGATATAATTCAGTGGTTTGAAAGGATGGTTTCCTGCTGAGGTAAATGGTGACCACATGTTTTTTTTTGAAGAAGTGTGCACCATTGGTTTTGATTGTATTGAATTTGGCTGTAACACTGTTTACCCTTGAAACTCCAAAAGTATTTTGTGGACTCATACATTTCACTCACCCCTCCATCGGCAAAGTGCTGAGTAGATAATGAGTGAATTTTCATTTTTCTGCGAACTATCCCTTTAAGTGTCATTGCAATTAAGTTGAAAAAAAGAGGTTTCTCTTTTTCTGACGTGTCCTGTCAACTGTGTTTTGTTTAAATGTTGATTAAACTGAAATAAAAATGATGGGGAGAGAGGGAAGTCTTAGATATGGATTCAGTTTAATGTGGATTTATGTTGAAAAAAGCTTTATCCTTGGTGACAGCATCCCACAAAATATCTGCAAAAAAGCTCGTTGATTTCTTCACTTTTTGTTTTATATGAAATGTCCCCCTCATCATAGAATGACTCCCAGGCATTAATTCAGCCTGCCTCTCATCGCTGAAATTATTTACTACATTGCTGCACATGTAAATTGTCTTACCTGGGTCACTCAGAGTCAGGCAGGAGAGGCAGAGGAGGGTTACGAGCTTTAGGCAGACAGCAGACATGTTGACGATGACTGAGACTGACACAAAAACCTCCTCAGCAGGAAATGTGGCTGTGTTTTCACCAGTATGATCTCTATAGACAAAGGTGACAGCCTACTCTGAGAGATGTCAAAGATTGAAGTGTGGTTGATTCTTATAAACAACCTGTCTCTGTGGTTGTGCCACTTCCAGACATGTATTTTTTTATATACTTTTAATTTAAAGGGTCTATTATTACACATCAGAACCAGAACTCAGACATGCGGACATGGAGAAGATTATAAACTTCACATTCAAACTTACAGGGAGTGTTGAAAAATGAGTTCACTTTGTTATCCTCACGAATGAAACAGTGAAATTGAGATAATCCGGTTTATTGCAATGTAAACCTGGTATTTCCAATCTGGATTAAATAAATGATGTAATGAGGCGTATTAATGGATTCAGTCACTTTAACACATTTCTCAGAGGTCTCACAACTCAACATCTTTCTGAGGCTAAACTCCTCAGGTTAGGCTCTACCATCATTAACAGTGAGTACAGCGCCCTCGAGCGGCTGAATAATATACTAAACAGTAACGCCAGAGGAGAAGTAGTTTTAATTTAAACAAGAACAATATTTAATCAGAGCACGAATGTAAATCTTCACTGTGAACATCTCCATAGCACAACGTAACATCAAACAGGTGGTTTACAACACAATGTAGTTATATGCAGATAAAGGTGTGTATTTGTAGGTAAACATCTCACTGTGTAAAATAATAATGATGATTAATAAAATTCATTAGATATTATTATATTATTATTGCATCATATTATCTTATGTGCAAGGAGGTACTCAAACATTTCATTTAAGTACAAGTACTAATAAATAGACAAACGAGTATATATAAAAAATACCACATTCACTTTTCTAGCAACAAATATGTTTTAAATACACCTAAAGTATTAAAAGTAAAAGTATTCCCTGAGTGTATCCTATTCCTAATACTTAAGTCTTCTCCATCTTTATGTCTGCTGCAGGAGATGGAGTCTAATGAAACCTGCCTGTCATGATCGGATCAGTGGACTAATTCTACTCTTGTTATTGATTCACTTTTAAAAATATAAAAAACACAACACGATTATGTAACACAAAGAAAACAGAAAGTGTAGTGGAGTACAAAGTACAGATATTTGCTGATATGCAGTATGTAGTGAGGTAAAAAGGTAAAAGTGAAGTAAATGTTTTTTGTTGAATCCCTTTACTGCTTATATGGGATATATAACAGGATACATGGATAAACTAAAATAGAGGCAGCAACAGATAAAATGTATATGATTTATATGAGGGTAAATAAAACCGTAATATAACAGACTGTGACACACCAACATCCATTAAACCAAATCATCGATCTTATTATCTTAACCTTAAATCTTTAATCTCTCTCAAGCCACAAACAGTAATAAAGCAAATTCAGTTTTACTTTATAAAAAGACTGACAATAAAATCTTCACTGCAGATGAACCAGATATGTTAAAAGCCATGCGACTGTGATGGCAAGTCTGAGAGGTGCAGAGCCTCATTACAAAGTATGAGATGATGACTAAAGTAGTCTGAAGCTGAAATGGCCTCAACAATCCCCATTAAGTGGTCGCTGTAGAATTGTAAACTATACATCAATAAAATCAATACAGGCTTTCACAGTCTTTGGGGGACACATTTAAAAAGAAAAAAATGACATCCCCCAACCCCCCCCCCCCCGGCACTCTGTGCCTCTGTGCCTCCCTCTGGGACAGAATTTAAAAAAGGTCCCTGTCCATCCCACTCTGTCCTCCATTAGTTCCCCTCCTCCAGTCTCATCCAGTTAAGGAGCAGGAGTGCATTTACGCTCCTTTTGTCGCTACAGACACAACCCTGTCCATTTGCCAACCAGTGCTTCCTGTTCGGTGCTCCTGGTGGGAGGGAGGATAATCAGGAGGCTCTGCTCACAGAGAGGACAGGAAGACAACAGAAAAAGACCCAACCATTATTGAATCGTTGATTTTTTTTTTGCTTCATACAGAAAGTACGGCCTATCTAAATGCTTGTTAAGAAACTCATCACCATATTTAACTGTTTTTCCTCAGTTCCTCCAATGAGCTGCACAGATGCTGAGTCAGAGCAGCATGACGGAATGAATGGGGTTATTGATTGACTGATTGCTCAGAGATGACTCACGCCATTTCCTCACAAATCCTCTTCCTCTCCACGGATCTCTTGGGACACGCGGCCTCATCTGGAGGGTACGTCTCGTAATGACCAAGTCAATTCTCTCTGAAGTTGCAAATGAGCGAGGATTCATCGCAGACAGATGAGTTAAATAACTCAGCATATGGCCGTGGGGGAGGAAAATGTTAATCTCCCGTCTTTCTAGAAAGATTAGCAGGATGATCAAGGGGGATAGACAAGAGAGTCTGGTTCTAATGTGGTTCTACTGATTAGCTGTTGACCTGGACTAAAGAGCAAACTGCACAGTTGCCTTTGTTTGCCACAGCAAAATAATGCAGTTGTCCACCCAACATTTTGAACTCAAAATGAAAACCAGGTAAACACAAGTGACTTATTTCTTATGTTTCTGAAGAGGTAGAAGATCCGTGCTTTATTCCTTCAAAGGATAACAAAGATGTTGAAAACAGATTTAATGTAATGTTTAATTTAAAGTGCAAGGTGAAATCCAAACATTGATGTCACCATTTGATGCACCGTACTAAATTATAGCTTCATGCTGGTTACCCCCACCAAGTAGATTATGTTGTCATCTGCATTTGTTTCTTTGTTAGTTAGCAGGATTACACAAAAACTCCCGGATGGATTATCACAAAATGTAGGATTATTATGGAACTAACATCTGTGCAGTATATAAATATTAGTCAGCTTTAGTTGGATGAATTATACGACTATACATATTCATCTGCAACCTAAATGGTATGTACAGCTGTGAAGCATGAAATTAAAACACTAAAGTGAAGTACAAGGAACATGTGTTTTTGAGAAAAGTACTCCAGTAAATATACTTTGTTACTTCTAACCTCTGTGCATGTGCGCAGCAGGAGCAGAGTGAGGAAAGCAGCAGAGATCCAGGCTGACTCTGTGACTCTGTGCACTAAGGTAATAATGAAAGGCACAGGATCTTCCCCTGAGGGTACAGCACTAACAGAGAACAAGCATTCATTGACTGCACTCCAACATCCTGGCATTTCTCCAGGGCAGGAAGTTCTGTTCCTGATCTCGAGTGACCTCTGCATGCCTTTCACGGCAGATGAGGGCTGAGACGCACCGCTGTGCCACACTGCTCCTCACAGGCTGCTCCTCACAGGCTGCTCCTCACAGGCTGCTCCTCACAGGCTGCTCCTCACAGGCTGCTCCTCACAGGCTGCTCAGGGTTTGGCTCTGAAGGAGCGTCAGTTACAGCTCAGCAGACAAAGAGAACCACTGAAACTAGTCTGACAGTAACTTTGATTCATTTCTGACTTTTGATTGAGGTCTTGTAGCTGTTTTACTGTCCTGAGGTGCTTACAAAATATATTCTCGGGATAAAATTAGGTTTAAAACAGTGTGAGCACAGCGTGAAAACTAGAATAAGTGGAGTAGAGCACACACCTCTGCTCAGGCCCAACAATCTCCTTACATTTAATCATCTGCACCAAACTGTACACACACATTAATATCATTCCCCTAAACATGCCTGATTTGTTTTTGTCATCAAGATCAATTATATGAGAAATAAATTAAAATGTTGAGAAGGTCTGTGTCTCGCAATGTTAAAGAAAGTGAAAAATTCAGATCTGCACCAAAATGTAATGGTTCCTCCTTGGGTCACGCCCCACCCCTTCTCAGGATATAATGGAAATCCACTGTATGGGTTTTGCATAATCCTGCAAACAAACACATACAAACGACAACATAACCTCCTTGCATAGAGGAAGCCACAAACCAGCAGGAACTGGTTAAGAACCACTGAAGTACTACAGCAGCCCTCGTCTGCTCCTCAGATTAAGACTTCCAAATAATAAAGCAATCTGTTGGCGTGCTTTTAAAGATAATATCGTGCATGACTCCTGTTTCACCTTTTGAACCTGAGTTTTGTTTAAAAGAAAATCCTGACTTTGAGTTTGAACAAACTGCGTCACCTACATTAAATCAGAAAGGGTGTAAAAAGAGCCAAATAACCATTGCATGATGTCATGAAACGATTGGGCAGTTTCTCTTTTAGCAGAATTGGCAGCAGCGTTAGTGATTACTTTGGCCGGGCAGCTTTCCAGTCAAAGAGCCTGTGTCTGCTCTCAGCCGCCGCAATCTTCAGACTCCATCTCAGGGTAGATAAATAATGTCCAGCACCATTTATGCACAAGGAAAAGAAGAATATTCTGTACCTTCATTTTTATATTAAACACTAATACGTGAAAAAGAAGAAGAATCATTCACAGCAAATTCATATCAATCTTTATTGTATTTAGAAATCCACGCATCAAATCTTTTTTATTATTTTTTTGCCTTTACCATTTACAACAGGGAAGAATGAGAGCCAAGCTAAAAGTCATGCCTTTCCCAGCAGGCGCGATGCACTACAGGATGGGCTGAAATGGAAGGAGAGGGGGAATACATAAAGTGCTTTTGTCAACATTTTCTTCTTTTAATAGAAAAAAGGATCAAAACAAAAGGTTTGAGGGTGGAAGGTGAGGACGAGAGGGGTGGGAGGGAGGGGTCTGGGGATGTGGCAGCATGAGTGCAAGTGAAGAGGGACAGAAGGTGACATGTTGATGAGGAGGAAGAAAGTGGTCGGGGGGGTTTCATCTTTAAAAAATAAAAAAAGTGTTTGAATGAAAAAAAACAAAACAAACAAATGAGTGGTCTCAACCCAGGATGAGGCTGGACTTGCCACCAGGTGGGTTTCTTCGGCCACCCGCGTTGGCGTTGGCACCTCCCGACGGAGCAGAGGGCTGTGGTGCGTCCTGCTGCTGCTGCTCCTGCTGCTGCTCGTCTTGCTCCACATCGTTAGGACAATCTACAGATGCAGCAAAAAGAACATTTAATTATAGCTTGATATTTCACTTAATGCAAAAGCAGATGGTTTTCTGGATGACAGTACATGTGATTAAGTTTGAAAATATTGAAAGCATTGTGACAGAGCCACAGTAAAACATCATGGTATCTGGTAAAAACAAACTGTCCTCAGCACTGCTGCCCCACAAACGCTGATCTAAACTGGTAAACTGTGCAACAGATGGATATGAAGTAATGCCCTCATTTTATGTCTTTTTAGATTCTCTGACTCCACAAACACTGACTCAACTTGAAAAAACTAAGTAATAGGAGGGGGGAAGAAAGTCAGTCATCAGTGTTCTTTCAGCATTCCATCAAACAATCATTAATAACTACCTTGAAAAGCAATATAATACATGAATTTGACTATTAAATACATTTAAATATAGTTGTGTTACATTGACTAGTTTGAAAATTGAACTGAAAATTTTATATGCATTTTTCTTCCAACTTACACACTTAAAAATACAATTTGTGATGAGATTTAACTAATGTCAAGAAGTCAGACCCTGGTCTTCAGTATAGTGATTTAATCTGCATTTTGATTTTGTAGGCTAGAGCACAAAAGAGACGATAGCCAGTGGTGTAATAATATCAGAGTGCTAAAGCATTAAGCTCTTGTTGCACATTAGTGGCTGAATTGCTGTACGAGTTGCACATTGAAGGAGAAATTTTGACTTAAATGTCACAAATAAGTACAATGCTTTATCTTTTTCTACAGATTTAAAATCTTTTTTAGGGAAGGAAGGACACTTAACTCCCAATATTCTCTGCTTGACACCAGAGGGAGTGGAGGCACTGTTGTGACAACTGTGTTACTCACAGATTAACATGACCGGTGCCACAGATATTAGGACTACACAGCCTAATGAAGCGCGCATTCAAAATCTGTATCTGGGTGGGGCAACTCAATACTGTTTACTCAAAACTACCCGCTGACCTACTCTGTGTGTGAGGTGGTTGTTTCTAAAGCTGTTTTCAGTCACAAACTCTGGAAATTATCTGGAAAAATGGGTCCGGACAGTTTCTGGAGTTCACCTCCCACATGTGAAGAATGTAGCAGGAGGTCGTCTGTGTCAGATGCGTTTACAACAACATGAAACCTTCAGGAACATTCAGGCGAGGAGTGGCACCTGAGTAGAGCATAGGAGGCAGAACTAGACATATACCCTTTATTGAATCTCATCGTCTTGTCAGGTCGACATCTTTCACTGCGTCTTCTACGTGTATGGCTCATTTTTTTCATCCTGACAAATTTGTATTCTTCCATTTTCACGTCAGAGTTCATGTTAGGAACGTCATGAACACGCCCACTCGCTGGCTGTCAATTTTACAGACTGATTTTTCATGAAGAGGCAAAAGTTTCAGACATTTGCTTTCTCACATAAAGCCCCACTGGAAAATTTCAGGTATGAGATAAACAAAGATCACGCTGTGTTAACAAAGTGACTGAAGTGCTAAAGAGGTTTTTGATAACATATAATCATGAACACACTTGTGTACACACAATCCCATCATATTTGACAGCAGAGCAAATAATGTTCATAGAGATGTGCGGTCGAACCCTCCATTATCCGTGGAGCCAGCCACTCTCTTACCAACGTGCACCTGGAGGTTAATAAAAAAAGCTTTTCATGCTAAGTGAGGCCTGCCATCAAAGAACAGCTGCCTGAAAACAGACCACCAGGCCATCATGACAGGGGGAAAACCACATAAAAGATATCATGTGATGTTGACTTTGAAAGCGAGACCATGTGTACTGTATCTTAAAAAAAAATAGTCAAGGAATGTCAGCAACATATGGGGCAGAACCAGTCAACACAATCTGATCTTTCAGAGGCGAGGGAGAGTGGAAGTACCTGATCTGTTATACTGTACCATGGAGCTATTCACCGGATAATCTAAGTCATGCACTGTTGGTTAGACATCGTCAGGGTGTGACAGACGGCCTTTTTATAAACTGTCCAAGACTTCAGGATACTTACCATCATTTACTTGTTCTTGGCCATTCTCACCCTATGAGGAAAACATGAGACAAGAATATCAGATATCCTTATTGAACAAAATGACATTTTCACCTGCACATACAAGAAAAAAGACCCCTTCTGTATTTCCTCTATATAAATCCCACTGCATCTACTTTAAGATGACACAATGGCAGGCAGACTCTGGAAAATGTTATTAAAACTGCCAGTGCTGCCAGATATAACAGATCCTCGGCTAAGTTGTCTTGGTCTACGAGGAAGTGCTGTTATTCATGATGCTAAACCAAGAGAAGAGGATCATTCTTACAAAACACCATCCAGAAGTTCATTAATCAAATAAAAACTTCTTGGGACAGCCAGTGAATTACTTCTAAGCTTTCTGATTTTTAAGATATGACATATTTTTAAAAGATAAAGCGAGTCTTTGTTTGACTAACATCCTGTTTCATTCATACTTCCTTCAAATTTCTAAACTTGAACATTTAGCCCATGTCTTCAAGCGAGGACTGGCTCATTTCCAGAATAAAAATTAAACCTCTACTGGGATTACAAATGTCAGTGGAGAATATCTATCGAAATAACATCCTGGGTCTGTTTCAAATGGATGGATAAAGCTCCTCCATCCACCACTGAATTTTCCACTGAACTGTTCAGAATTATACTTAATCTACGACCATGTGCTTCTCAGCCCTAAACTAGGCTACGGATCTGTTGTGGAAAAAGTGTCATTCTAAATGAGAGGTACCTCTCGTATCTGGTTCCACACCAAGGCTGCACCAGAGTTGTGGATGGTGGTCAGTTCCGGTTGAGGGTTCTTGGGGAACAAGAGAGGCTGCTGGCACCGCCTCAATGGGGCTGAGGGCTCCCCGCACAGGGTCCCTGCTGCTGCCCCAGCTGGGAAAGGAAGAGACGGATGAATTTAGCAAACAGTTTATTAAAAGAAATGGCATTAAAACATCAGCTGTCACTAGATTATATTAAAGCCAGACAGGAAACACAAGAGACAAATGATAAAACATGAGTCAGGTTTCAGAGCAGCAGAGTCACACCATTAGGACAGTAATCCAATTATTCACAAAACCACCCCAGTCTCAGATTTTTATAACCCGCGCTCACCACCACCACCACAAGATTCATCTTGTTAGATTTGACTAAACATCAGCTTTTTGGGAGACTTTTACTGAAATAACATGAGACAAAATCACAGAGCATCAAGAGGAAACATCACCAAATCCGCTCGGGCGTCTGAAACAGACCCAGAAACACGGTGGAACACTTCCAGGCAGACAACCTGAATGCCAAATCTCTCATAACCCTGCAACGCACGCAGGCTCCTTTAGCAGAAAGAGCATTAAAACCCTGCGTTTGGCCCATTGTGGGGAGGCAGGCTGCGCTAACCAATGCCACATAAGGTAACAACCCAGCTCTATCCCCAGAGGGCCAGGGTGGGGACAGACCGTCTTTGTCATGAGGGAGAACAACGACTGCTGAAGAAGCAGAGGAGTGGCCATTGTTGTTAATGGAGTGAAGTGAATCAGAGAGCAAACAAGAGCTCCTTCACTGCAGAGTCCACATCAATTCAATGGACAGTGAACAACAAACAGCAAATGGAAGGAGATTAAAGTAGATTGATGGGCTGGACAGTGATGCATTATGTTATCATCACTGTAACACATAGCCATCTACTTAATCTTATAGATCTCCTGGGTCCATCGTATAAATGTACCAAATCACTGGTGCACAAGCTTTGAGACAGGAACAGCCGTCGTGCTGCTGCTGGTAGTTTTGGCCTCCTCTCGTATTACTCTGCTCATCATGTGGCCAGAGTCTGAGGGCAGTTCAACAAGCCCAACAGCTCTGGTATCTTAAAATCCTAAAATCCAGACCCACAACCTGCCAGAGACTCTGGCTGAATAACAATATGCTTATGTGTATTCATAAGCAGCATATCAGCACATTCCTGCAGTCAAACTGCTTTTTAAACAGTTACGTAAACCATTAGGTTGTGTATATATATATATTTTTTAAAACTTTCTCCATTACTCGTGCTTTACTCAGATTGTGAGATTTCTTTTCCCCAGTACAGTTAAGGTGAATAAAAATGTGATTGATCCAAACAAAAACATTTAAAGATGACAATTGGAAAAACGAAATGTTGTCCTGGTCGCTCTGGATGATCCACAGACCTTGCTTTTAAACACTTTTATTGGAAGTACTTACAAAGCAGAAATAGGGCCAAAGAAAACGTAGTCTATCCAGACTAAACAGGACATTGTTTTGACATTGTCTGAAGCTGTCAGGAGAAGAATTTTGTGACTGTAAAAAAAGCTACAATAAAAGTTGTGCTTACAGGTTGACCCAATTTTTTTCCCCCTCAGACCTTCAGTGATCATGAACAGCAGGGCTGTCTGGTGCTGTACTATGTAAAAATCATTTAGTTTGAACCCCTCCTTCCTGCATTTCCTGTGACTTTAATATCAGGAAAAAACAAAGTACAAAAGAGTGTTTTCCAGACTGTTGACGAACCTGTGCTATTATAACAACGCTAATTGCTGTTCCAAAGGGTAAAGAATGAGAACATACTATAAATAAGGATTCACTGGTCATTTAGAAGTGATCTAGACAAGACAGCATGCCAGAGCAAACAAACCTGTCCATCTGCACAAGGAGTTCATACCCAGGCCAGAGTGATCGCATCGAATACCTTTAAAACCTGCTAATGCAATAAAGCATTTCTCATTCAGGCAAACATCCTCATCCAGCTGCACTTTTTAAAGTGGGACAAATGAACTTGACCTAGACCCAACTGAGACAATGCAAACAGGAAAAGACTTTACTGTGAGCAGCTGCTGGCTGCGGTGGTCAGTGGCTTAAGTGATGATGTTAGGGTTAATTCCTCATTGTCCACACACACACAGAAAGTTTAATTCACCATGTGATCAGTTTTCTACTGAAGTGGCAACTGTGCAAACACAAGCTCCAACACGGCTTCACAGGCGGCTTCACAATCCTGAGCTGAAAATGAATCCTACTTCGGTTAAGGCTTGAATTTTCCTCTTCATGAACATACTAAATGGTGAATTATTGTTATGCTAAAGGTTTATCTGGATCATTATAAAGATAGTGGCAGGGATAATAATGTCAGCCTATATTAATTTTTCATTTAAGCCTCTTGTGGCTGTATGCTCGCTGTGACCTTGACAACTCAAAGCCATTTGCAGGTCTCATATCCCTCGCTGCTGCATTCTTATGCCTCTCCTCATGTCTTCAAAATAAAACTTCACTCGTGTCTATAGATAGCCACACATTTCACCAATAGACACATTTTATCTGACCTATTTCTTTCCAATAAGGGTGGATCCTCATCCCAATGTAACAAAGCCTAGCTTCAAATTACCCGTATGCCGCTGCTCCAAGGCTTTTTGGCCTTTACACTTGTGGGATGTTCTTTCTGACAGCCTAAATGGAAAAATACTAAATAACACTTCAGCTTGTGTGTTTTCCTAGCTCTAGTTAAAGGAATTAATTCCATGGGACTTTTTGCTTACTTAAGGCTTCTGGTGGTTCTGCCTACTTTTGCAAGATTGAACTTGCAAGCGCTTAGAAAACCTCCTCGTTGCAGAACTTAAACCAAGACAAATGTTGCCTTGTAAGTAAAAACTGTTGTTTTCATTCATTTGCCTCTGATGTTATCACATGGGAAAATGAAATAAGCTAAGTTAGAGAGATATTAGACGGAATTACTTGGTGGGTTGTTCCTCCGATGAGCATGGGGGTCCTCAGGCTCTCCAAAGATGCTAGAGGCCATCTTGTTCTTGCGCTGGGGGGTCGTGTTTTCATCTGTGCCGAAAGTGAAGCTCGTTTCCCCACCTGGCGGTCGTAGTACCCTGTGGAGCAAGAAATTATAAAAATATAATGTCTATTGGCTACCATGCTCCCATCCCCCCACTCTTTAGACCAATTTAAAATTCAAGGCCTTCATGTCACACACCAATGATCAGCTTCACAGTGCACACATAAAATACAAATCTATAAAACAAAACAAAACATGGGGTCACCCAAAGCTACTTACAGTAGTCTCCCTGCTCCACCCAAACCCTTTCAAACACATTCCACATACATGAAAAACACAGGCCACCAGCAAGGTCCACGCTCTCTAAGCTGCGGCTGTCAGCCTGTCAGACAGACAGTCACAATCTCTGCCCTGCAGCTGACTCCAGTCGCATATAATCACAGCGTTAGCTGGCTAGCTGCTGCCTCTCCTCAGCACAAATTCCTTTGCAGTGACACACTAGGGGCTGGTGTCAGTTCCTGGTAGCATTGTTATCAAATTATTTGTTAAGTAAATACAATTTAATGTCACTTTTGGGTCAAATGCTAGACAATAGAGGTGAAAAGCCTGAGGTCCACAATTAATTTAGGTCACCCAATAAACAAAGTCGAACAATATCAGAGAGCCTGCATGCAGGCCAGTGTGTGGTTAACAATGACCACTACCCATCAACATTCCTTCCACGAGAAGCTCAACAAAAGGAAAACCATAATGAGGAGGGAAACCCTTTTTTCCCCTGTGCTGAAGGACAGTCGGGTGGACGAGAGAAACTGATTTGTTTGCAGAGCCCCTGCTGGACCCCTCCCTCTTTTTTTCCAGCACACTCTCCTCAGAGTCCCTGAAGCCACCAGCTGACACACAAGCAGCTGTCTGAGGGCCAGGCGGACATATGGAGTCCAAAAAACAACTCGGCTTTGGAGGCACAACCACAAAGAAGGCAACTACAGGAGGAAAATCGACACCACGTGGACTGCTCCGAATTTTCTCAATCAATCCCTGTACACACACACACTCACCCACACTAGTGTATGTGACACTTGTGATGTGACAGTAATGCCTAAACCAGACTTCACCTCCCGGCCAGAGGGGATGAGCTCATGCTTTCCACCCGGATTGCGACAGGGGGAAAAGCTCCTAGCTGCCTGGCATGAGACCCCACCCTAGAATGACACAGCAAGTAATATCAATGAAATGGCATCAATGTCTAGAGGCGCAGAAGGCCGCTTCAGGCAAGTGGAGCCAGGGCAGATAAAGCTGAGCTCCAGAGCCAAAGATGGCATGTCTGATAAGGCAGGGTGGGATGGATTTTGATGGCCTACAAAGATTTCAGCCTGATTCTGCTCCAAGCGGCTGCTGCTGCTGCTGCTGCTGCTGCTGCAGATGCAGCACGGATCCCTTTGGTCAGCCAGCAGCAGAAATGACCAGCAGCTCGTATAGGGGGGGGGGGGTTAAGGAGCAAAAGCAAAGAGCTAAGGGAAGATTTATGAGCTTAGCTAGGTCAAAGCCCCCACCCAAGCCCCCATCATCATCCGCAAACACCAAGCGACTTCAAAACGCTTGATGGCTGACCGAGATTTGACATGCACATTCAGCAAAGGCTCTGAGGACTAGGCTCCCCTTCAAGTCTGGTTCAGAAACACTAATGCTGGCATCATTTAAAGCCATTTTCTCTCCTTTTGCATTGTTTTCAATGCACAGTGGGGAGGAATACACCCAGACGAGACGCATCACTTACTGGAAAGCTATGACTGCATGCCTGGAGGATGAGTGGGCTTCTCGGTGTGTTTTTCCACCAATATAAAGCTTTAACAGATACTGTGCATGCATCAGATTTAGCTATTAAAAACATGGACATAATCCAAGGTCCTTCAGATTTTCTCCAGCCAAGAAGGAAATCAGACATAATGACATATGCAGAGCCTCAGTCTGGTCTGGGATTCTTCCTGTAATCAATCATATATTCGGACTCATGAGCAGTTTCTTTGTTGAAGGAACACAGAAGCACAACATGATTAAAACCAACTACACCCTGAATCACATTTAGAGATCACAACAGGAAGTAAGCTGTGACTGGAACTGCAAAAAAAAAGTTATAATGCAGAGGGCCTAAGTCAGAGTCGAGCTCGCATTATGCAGCTTTTTTAACCAAAAATAGACCCAAACTACATCTTCAGGCGCCTGAATTCTGTCTTTTCTCTCTTAACCTCGCTCGTCCTCTCGTCCTGCGGAGCTCAGACAGGTTAACGAAACTAACTTGGCCAAGCTAAAGGCTGTGGCGCATCGGTCTCCCAATAAGATTAACTTAATTAGCAAGACTATGTGACAGTTTAGCTAAATCCACAAAGATCCCCTCTCCAGCCACCGGCGGGCTAATGTTAGTTAGCTGCCTCCGAATCCAAACCAGTTGGAAAAGAGGCGTTTAGCTAGCAGCTAAGAGGCTCCTCCGCATCCCACTTCTTTTGTTTCCCTCCGTCAAACAGCTCCGTTTCTTTCTGCTTTTTACCTGGAACTGCTCTTAGCACCGGGCTCCATTCCTTTGTAGGTGGTTGTCGTCGTCATCTTCAGGAAGAACCTCGATGTCTCGGCGGCGACAAACGTTCAGCGGAGGGGAAAGTAACGGCGGCAGCACAGGGGAAATGTCCTCCTCCTTTCCCGCAGAGATGCGACGAGATGTCGGCTCCACCCGTCAGTGAAAAACATAACGACTCCCAGATCCGCTGGTTCTGCGGTGCCAGCCCACCAGGCCCAGCCCACCGGCGTCCGGCCCGCGCTGATTGGACGGGACGCCGCAGAACTCCGCTCTCATTGGACAGAACCTCTGCGATCGCCCTTCTCTTGTTGGTGAGTCCAGACCCCTCGGGGGCCACAGGTCCGACTTCTGAGTATCGATCATGACTGTGTTCAAATCCTTCGAATGATCAGAGGAAACGTGGGTGAACAGCTGGAACTTAGAGGTCCAGAGTGTGAGATTTAGGTGAGAGGGATCTACTGACCCAAACTGTAAAATAATCAATGTTTTCTCTTGTTGTATAACGACTGGTGTTCAGTATCAGTAGAGGTTATTCTTGCAGACTGTATCAGAATCAGAATCAGAAAAGCTTTTATTGCCAAGTAAGTTTACACATTTGTTTTGGTGTTGTTGGTGCATGTCAGACATCTCTAAATATAAGAAGGTAAGAAAATCAAGTATTACAATTCAACAATATAAATATAAAAATATAGACACAGTATGTTTTTGAAGGTAAAAAGGAAAAATAAGAAGAGCAGTACAGCTATATAGTTGCTAGTCTCTTTTGCACATCACTGTATCACTTACTACTTGCACTGTTTTATCACTTTATCGCTGTAACACTGTTTTATGTTTTTATGTTCTTAAGCTTCTTGATTACTGAAACCTTCAATTAGTCTCCTCTGTTTTAACTTTAACTAAGAATTGTTCTTATTACACATGTCTGTACTGCTGGAACACCCTAGAATGGACCTTTATATTTAAATACTTTATATCTACATCTGGAGGTCTCCATGTTTTTATCAGGTCGCCTCAACTGGACAAACACATTTTGAGTTTTTATGACAACTGAAGCCACCACAGGTTCTCTGTCATGTTGGGAAGGGGAGGGGTATTCAGCTGCAACATGCAACCTCACCACTAGATATCACTAAATTCTACAAACTGAACCTTTAATCTAGGAAAGTTTGGGGATAAATAAAAGTATAGATGAGTTGATGGAAGAATGTGATAACAACATTTAATGTCTCATGGCTAATCATGAGTAAAAAACTGTGCATTCCAGCCATTAAAGTCTTCAGTGGGACAAGTATGTTTTTACTGATTATATGATTCCAAGATCCCTCAGGGGCCAAATGTCCAGTCAGTCCAATATCTAAATGTTGATTATGACAATGTTCAAATCGGTTCAAAGGATAAAGAAAAACGTCCCTCATATTTTCAATTTAAAAGTTATAAATACAAATCCTTTCATCACTGAAATACTATTTTTAATTAATGTGCAATGCAGGCTTCAAGTTTCCACATGAAACTTGTTGGCATAATTAAACTAGGATTTAAACTTTGAGCACAGAGAAGCTTCTGTCTTGCAGTTTTAAACTATGAGCAAACTGCACATCACTCTGCACAATAAAGGTCAAACATCCAAGATGAAAAACAAAACCAAACCACATTTTTGTACACTTGTAGTTCTTCAGATGTCTTAAATTGGTTGCATTTCTGCCCAGAAGAGGTTCAGACATTACAATCCAGTGCCAGAGAGAAAAAAACAGAGAAAGTTTGGAAAAAGACAAAAGCTTTATTTTAACAGGCATCTGAACAGACAAGACAGATGTTTATGAACTGAAACATCTCTTCAGGATTCCCAGGACTTGAAGCTTAGCCAAGTCAAATGATTAATCAAAACTTTTCTCTACACATCAGCTACTATATAAAAATGTATAAAATCAAATATTTTTTTCTGAAGAGGACAGAAACCAAATGATAATCCAGCCCCATTCCCAAACTGGACATTAATGTTCACTAAGTGATAGCTGGTGCCCAAATAGAACACTGTAAGAACAGATTTGCTGGATTCTGACCTAGCATAGCCCATCCACATTTGAACAGTAAAGTTAGTTTAGTTAACCCTCACCCCATCACCAGTCCTATCTGTCTGCAAACCTGGAAACGAGCTGTTCAAACTGCCAGATGATGTCGTTGACATTTACCACGATACAGCATGAACAAACAAAACCCGAACTCAGCGCGCCCTGGATGTAGTTTATGTACAAAACAGAAATGGAACGGAAGTAAGAATGAAAATACTATACAGCAGTTACGTGTGGCAGAGAAATTACAAGTTCATCTGAGTGGAATTCTGTCACGACAACGGGACATGTCGTGAAGAAGCAGACGTATGAGGGTTGGTTGTGTTGAGGAGGGAAATGGTGCAGAACGTGGTCCATTAAATCAGGCCTCCCGTCTGTTGTTGAAACACGTCAATTGTATCTTCGTCTTCCATTTCCAACTGTTGAGGGAAAATAAGAAATTCAAACATGTGAAACACTAAACACGAAATCTATAGTAGAGCGACAGAAGAGGGTAGAGCACCTGTCACTTTAAGATGATAGAGTAATATGCTAACATGCTACTGGAATTATCAACAATTATTATACACTAATTATTAGTTATTATACCTTAACTGAATTTATTCCAAAAGTTAACGGTTTGACACTGTTACGTATGAACACAATATTTTTCGATGTTTATTGAATTGTTTTGTCCTGTTTATGCACAAACAACTAAAAAGTTTTAAATTATGTTTTTCTTTCACAAGGAAAATTTAAACACCATTTTAAAATGTAAAAACTTGTTTGTCTTTTGAATAGGAAAATGGCAGCGGAAATCAAAACACTGCATTCATCTTTGACAATCGCAGCCTTCATGGACAGGCGTGCACAACATTTCAGTAATGTGCAATTTGTGTCATCTCCAACTTTGAATTGCAGCGAGTGCATTGGCCTCATCCTACAGTGTCATATTCCACACAGGTTCGAGAAAACACCCAGTGAAATTGAGTTTGGAGTTCACTGACCGCCTGAGACATCTACATGCTCCCCATGGTAACATGCCTTAACCTCAGCCAATATTTTCATGAGCATCCCCATGAAAGGGGGCAGAAAAAGTTGCATGGAATATGCATGCCTTACTGATTAAGTATGGCACAAAAACATCTGCATGAAACATGTTTGAGGGCAACATCGTGTCCTGTGAATTTACATTTTGTAAGCACACTCTTCTTTTCAGTAGCTAAACTCATTGTTTCAATAGTTCCAACTCACCTGTGATGGTGTGTCTGTCTCATTTATTGGTTGTCCATCGAATCTGAACCTGATGTGCCTCATCGAGACTCCCTGGACAGACATAGACATAAAAACTTTTTAGTGAAGTAGAGGAAGAAACCATTTCCTTCACCCCTTCCCATGACTTGTATAACAGGCAGAACTAACAAGGTAACTTTTACCAGTAAAGTGAACATTTAACAGCCCAACAAAAATGCACACAGTGAAATCCTAAGTAGAATGTCAGGGGAAGGCTTCCTGATTTACTAAAGATTCTCAAATGGTGTCAGGGCCCACTAACAAATGATATGTGGTAGTGACAGTGACAATAAAAGTAGAATGATTCCATCATAAAAACAGAGATTAATTGTGAGGGCCACACATAACCACACTGAGTGTTGTTTTTAGCTTTTGGTTGGTCCAAACAATGGATGGGTCTTAAAAGGGTAACTACAATTAATAAAAATACTTGGTTATAAAGTTACAAAAAAAGATATAGATTTTAAAAAGATACCCAAATAGAAAATAACATGTTTTGGGCAATTGAAAGAAAAAAAATTGTATTTATATTTTAACAGAATAATTAGACAAAAAGAAAAAGTTATAAATTAATTTTGGTATGGATTTGTTCCTCACAATTATCCATGGACACAGCACCAGCAGAGCTTTTCATGGACAGTAAAGAGCAGTACTTTAAAGCACATTGCCTTGTTTAAGGTGTGTCCTCTTAAAATTTGAGGGTCAAAGAAACATAAGTTATACTGTCTCCTGTGGTGAAACACAAATGATGAAAGACATCTGGTTTTCACTGTAGTTTAAAAAATGAGCTGCATGACAAACATGACTTTTTTTTACCTCCCTGCAGTCCAAGGAATAGACAATGTTTGAATTAGATTTTAAGTTGAACATTCATTTGATTTTCAAAGGTTGTGTTTTATTACATATTTTTCAATGTATTCCTCTTTACACCAAAATTAGCAGGTATACACAGGTTTTGTTAAAAAGCAGATAAAAAGGCGGTTGACTCTTTTCCCATTGCCAGTAGAGGACTTAGCCTTTTTGTTTTTTTAACCTGGTGAGTCATGTTTGACGTCACCAACACATCAGGAAATCTTGCTGTCTTGCCAGCATTGCATCTTGCATGATACAAAGAAAAAATATCAGTTGGACGTTGATCCTAAGATGTTCAAGCTCATGGCTATTTACACGCCAACGCCCAGATGTTCAAACATGTTGTGCGGAAAAAGTCCAGCATCAGTGTCTACACTGCCAAAATGAAGAAGAAATTAGCGTTTTTACCCGGTGTCATATTTCAATGCCCTTTTGCCCTAATTAGACTATGTTTTTGGCTGAGGTTCATTTTGCATTATTTAAAAAGCTTTAAAACCAAGGCTCTAATAACCAGTCACCGAATGCATGTTTGATGGGTGTGAAAGGCTGAAAGTGAGCACTTAGCATAGTCTATCATCGTCTTGGAACAACGTTTAAGATATGCATCCTTCTAAGGTCCTGCTCCGAACCATAAAGTAATCCAAATAATTATTCTCATACGATGTTAATGTAACATAACTTGGCAACAAGTCTTGCTTTTCAGGTTGAAGGAGCCTACCTGAGTAAATGTTGTTCTTTGATAAATATTAAGTCCTGCGAGGTCACTGCTATATCAAAACATATTCCAATCTAACATGCCTGGTTTTTTTCAGCAGACATTTTTAACATGTAATAGACTTTCAACGCATCTCACTCAACATATTGCTTTTTAAGTCTAAGACAGTATGCAAGATGATGTATTATGTGACTTGGATGTTATAGTGGAGGCGTTTGTAGCCGACCTGAAGCAAGGTGACAAAATTCCTATTGAATAAAATGAACAAACCATAAATGGACAAATGGGACTGCTAATAAACAAACTGGACCTTTCTTAACTTTAAGGAAAATCTATTTTCTTGGTGCCAGTTGTTGCAGCAGTACTTTAAACCATCCTGAAACAGCTGTAGCACAATTTAAGCTTCTGCAGCATGTGAAATAGCCCTCTGCACGGCCTCGTCTGAGAAATTCTAAACCAGTGGTCCCCAGACAGGAAACAACTAAACCATCATCCTGAAAAAAAAAACAATCATCATCATCACAAATGTTCATGCTGCTTCTCACTGATACTGTGCTGTGCTCACCTGCCTATCGCAGTAGGCCTTCATGAGTTTGATGAGCGGCGTGTGTCTTTTGATCTTGAACTGCACTACAGATCCATCCTGACCCGCTACCTTAAGGTTTATGTGTTCATTGTTTTCTGTCTTGACAGCTTCCTGAGGGACGGAGGAAAAGAGAACAGCATGGTTAATGTGGACATGAAAAGAAGCAGAGCTGGAATATTGATGCATTGGTTACACCTTTAACTAAACAAAGAAAAGGAAAAAAAAAGAGCTGCATTTTTCTATCTTTCATTATCAACAAAATACTAAAGTAACTCATTAGGCAGTTATTATTATTATTGTTTGCATCTTACAGACTAAACAATTCATTGATTACTAAGATAGAGGAGCAGTCAGTGAATTGGTTGGATAAAGAGCTACAGGAACTTGCATCTGTGTGGGTGAGCATCTCCTCCAACACATCATCAAGGTAAGTAGGGCAGTATGATATAAACACAGTTGTCAAATTATTAGGTACCCCTCACTAAAACCAATGCAGTCGTAAGGGTTTATAATAGACGGTTACTATGCCAACCCCATAGACTGTAAATAAAGATAATGTCTCCACTTCATCACTCTATCCAGACACAGAGCTAAAATATTGCAGGTACAAAAGCTGCCATCTCGAGTTTGCACAGAAGCAAATGGATGACCGAGCTGTGACAGCCAGTTTCCAGTCGGTACACACGTTCAGCCAATCAGACTCATTTCCATCCCGTGTTTAACTTACTGTAAACATTAGCACGTGGACATCAGAAATAAGAACAACCTAATATTACAGATACCATCTTGACATGTACTACTTTATAGGTTTGTCCATGTCTCATCTGCTGACATGGAGGAAGAAGATTTTTTTATGTTGTAGCCAGCCACCAGGTGGCGATTGAGATGCTTTGGCTTCACTTTCGGGGAGCCGTCATGTCGTCCATCTGTACATACAGTCTACGGCCACTGATTTAAATGGTGTGGGCAAAATAATAGGAACACCAGTGATTCTGAC
Source organism: Paralichthys olivaceus (assembly GCF_024713975.1). Lineage (NCBI taxonomy): Eukaryota > Metazoa > Chordata > Actinopteri > Pleuronectiformes > Paralichthyidae > Paralichthys > Paralichthys olivaceus. Next base: position 15,317,670 of record NC_091097.1, on the reverse strand, counting down.
AGAGTACAACAGACTGATCCTCGTATTTAGACCAACACAAATATCCCTGTAATGTCTGTTTGACTGTCAGCAATCTTGTTTTTGCAACACGATGCAAATGTGAATTATGAAATTAATTTTGTGCATTTGGCAAAAAACTGAAATCACCATGTGTTTATAGATTAACGGATGCTACATTGAGCTTCTACACAATGTGCTTTAGTAAACGATAACCTTCCTGCTTTCAGGTCATGTACGATCAAAACAAGCAAACAAAGGAAACAGATGAAAGAGAAAATCCCACAAACTTCCTACCACACACACACACGCGCGCGTTTGTGCTTCTGTCTTACTGAGGACACTCACCTTAACCATCCAAACTAAATGCTTACCCTAACCTAACTCTAACCCTCAGACCTGAAGCCAAGTCTTCAGCCTCAAACGACCCATTGAACAGTGAGGTGAGGTCCCCACTCTGTGGGGTCCATGCTTTGAATGGTCCTCACAAAGACAGAAGGACAGGAACACACACACCCACACACAGGTTGTTGGACCGGGTCACGCGCTGAGGCTGTGCGATCAACCAAAACGCGATGTGCGCGCCTGCGGATGCGCGTTCACAAACCTTCCGGTCTACCAAAGCGGGGATGGCTGCTAGTTGAATTCCGGCTCCAAACTTTAAGCAGGTGAAACGGAAGACGCGGAAATGTGGGTTTTTACGCGATCCCCGGTGCCGCAGACCCGCGGGAGCACAGCGGCTCTCCGCAAACAAAGCGCAAACACTCACCTTTGGTTTCTCATCAGCCATGGTCACTCTTTTGGCGCTTCTCTATGCTGCCACACAAAGAATACGGGTGCGCGCACGTACTCGTCCCCGTTAAAAATTTTCCAATGAACGTGCGCGTCCCCGTGGCGTTGCGCGCCCACCGCGTCGGCCCTGAGTGGCTACGGGTGGTCACGTGGCTCAAAGCGCCGCCTGCGCGCGGGCGGGAGAGCTTCGATGCGCGTTAAAGAGGCACTCAGCAGCACATGCACGCGCACAGCGATGTTTCACGTCTCGTGGGGTTAATGGCGGCCCTGAACACATAACCGTCTCTGAGCCACAGAGCCGAGCCTTCGTTACAGCCGCGTGGACATTACCAGCGCACAGAACAACACACACAGGACGCGTCCATTTTCACTTCGTGTTTCTCTCGTTCAAACCTCAAATCCCAGCAGCCATCTTGTTTTCCTGTCTGACGATGAACATGAACTCCATTAAAGGAACAGTTTGACATGAGGGGAGCGGGCATTCGGACAGAAATCATTCCTGAAAAGATCACACTTCATTTCTTGAGCTGTTTGCATTTTGAAATCAATCCCTAATATTTTTGATAAATTATTCAGTCACCCTCGTGTGTGAACTTGCCTCCACTGAGCTTTATGATGACTGATTATTCGTGTTTGTTTTTTACATATTTATCAATCACGTCCTTCTCGTGTGTTTGTGTAGCGGTGGACTCGCATCATGAAGCATAAACACACCAGAGAACAGGCAGCAGGGAGGGCAGCCGTCTGACGTCATCACACAGGCGCCGCGGGGGCTTTCGGCTGAATGACTGAGGCGCGTAAGCAGCACCGCTCCTCCTGTTCATGGCGTGAAGCGTCCACAGCGGGAAACTCAGGCTTTTTATATTCTCCTGCGCCCAGAACGTTGTTCACAGATGGAGGAGGTCGATGTTGAGCCGGCGATCACCGTGAGTAGCCGCTGCAGCTCAGTTTGATCCTTTTACTGCCACTGGTCAGCTATGCTAACAAGCTAACTGCCGCCGAACAGCCTGTCAAGTAATCTAAGTTGAATAAAACACGCTCAGTCCTGGAACATGTGTCAAAACCACTGAGAATAACATCAGAGATACACGTGAGGCTTCAGAGCAGAACAGAACAACTAAACTAAAACAAAACACGAGGGCTAAAGAACATTTTTGATTTGTGCTCGACTACAGACCTGAATGTGAAAGCGACTAGAAAAATGATTTCTCAAGTCAACCAATGAATTAAAGAATTAACTAACTAAAATCTAATTCCAGGCATCACTCAGGTGTCATCTCCATCTCCTTTTAAAACAAGATAATGTTGATCAAACTTATTGATCCACACACCGGGGTAATTCAGCTGTTAGGCAGAACATGTACATTATAAACACGTTTCACTGTAGTTGTTTGTAAAACAATGTTATAAAGATAAACACACATTTGCAAAAGTTACTTTCTGTTAGACACAGTGCAAATATTATGAGTGACATGACCAGTGCAGTATTTTTCATTGGGGATGGTGTTGTAGTGTCGGACAGCAGTGGGGATGAAGGACCTGCAGAAGCGTTCCTAACCAGTGTATTCAGATCATTAGAGTGTAATGACTCTGTCTCTCTGCAGAATATTCCCGCAGCCAGTCATGGGAAGCACTTGGGATTTGCATGGGGCCCTGGTGACATCCTTGTGTATGAGACCCTTTACAAAGGTATGTGTCAATCCTAACACAGGCTCCATTCCTATGTTTTTGCAGCGTCACCCTCTTTTTTTTTGATGTTACCTAACATTCATGGCTTGTGTTTGCAGGTGGTGCAGGGTCAGCTGGTTGTCCTTTCATCCACGAGGTCAGGAAAGATGAGGACATATATTCCCCTATTCTGCGCAAACTCTTCAACGAGTCACATCACATCTTTGTTGGCCTGCAGACGATTAGAGAAGACCTGCCGAGCAAGAACAAGAAACCTCAGTAAGCCTTCTGATCTTTTGCACTGTATTGGTTCCTAGTGACATCATTCAATTCTCTTCCGACAACTTTTTCACAAAAAATCTAAACAAAACAAACACAATCAGCAGCAGCATTCAAAGATCACCATCCACATGCCAGTGACAACAGATTCAAGCCAGGTCAATGTAAACAACAACAACAAATACAGGACCATGACTTCAGGGAATAATAATAATAAATAAATGCGTTAATGATACGTTTACAGGACCTACTCACATTAATGATTGAGAAATGATGAGCAGCTGAACATCATGATTTTTCAAAACATGTTTCTTACTTTACAGGTTTGTCAGCATCAGTAAAAACTACAGATCTGTCATACGAGCCTGTATGGAAGAACTCCAGCAAGTTGCAGGTGAGAATTTTGAAATATAACCTCGAAGTTTTAGTCTTCGCACTGAAGACTAGTGGGATTTCTCAGGGACAGACAAATGTACCCCTTTGTCTTTTCTGCAGTTTCTACAAAAGATGCCCAAGTAGCAACACAATATGGAAACCAGGTATGTACTGCTGTTGTGTGTACATCTGTGCTGCTACATGCAAAGACATTACAGTTCTCTTTAAGAGCAGACTAATGCACACGTGTCTTTTAGTGGCTGAATTGAGTGAAGCAAAAAATAATTTTGAAAACAGATACCGTTACCAATTATCTATGTTAAATAAAGGGTCGATTAACGAAGAGCTGCATTTGGAGAGGATGTTTTTTGTTTGACTCAAATCAACTTTTGGATTGTTTCTTTTTTTGGTGACGCTGCTTTAACCTCTGTTTTGTTGTGTCACAGGTGTCCATTCTTTTGGCCATAGAGCTGATCTGGAATCTGTGTGAAGTGCTTTTCATCGACGCAGCTCCTGGTTAGAGTTTGACTCTGTGCTTGTTGTTAATATCCACTCTGTATGTTTTGTAGTAAATGTTATTGTGATTATGAAAATATATGATTGAAAGAAGTGTGTGTCTGTAGCGGGTTCCCTGTTGCTCCACCTTCTGGACTGGGTGAGGTTACACAAGGCCGATGTGGATGAGAAGGCCAGAGATGTGCTGCAGAGTGAGAGCCCTGCTGAGCACCACGACTACTGGGATGTGGTAAGTGCAGCACATACAAACAGTATAACAATAACAGCAATAACAAATATTTTTCCTGACGTAGAGCACCATGTGAAATCTCAGTTATCACATTTGCGTGTGTCTGTGTTGTGCAGGTGGTGAGTTATGTGCTGCAGGGCAGGTTGGAAGAAGCCAGACATATGCTGGTGAAGCAGGCCACCCTACAGCCTGCTGCTAGAAAAATGTACAAGCTGATCGACACTCTGCTCAGCAAGATGCCCTTCTACAATGTAAGATACAGTTTCAACATATCCTCAGAAGGACTGATTGCAGGGCCACTGAATAGAGTTCATTATATGCACAGATATTTATGATGTTTTAGCACAATTTAAACAAAATATCAGCTCATTAATCAAACTACGGTGGCTTTCACCTCGGAACTCTCTCAGCCTGGTGGCACCCAGACGTTAACAGAGTTTGATGTGAAGTGGAGACACTGGCATGAGGAGGTGGACCGCTGCCTGCAGGACAGCTCTTTTGCCAGCAACCAACACCTGGAGATCATCTGTAAGGTCAGTGACCTTAGGGGCTCTCTGTATATCTGTAGTAATCTCTACATGCTACTGGAGCTCCCATTCTGAGATACTGAAATATCCTGTGTCGCGTAATCCAACACCTCTTTTTAGATCCTAGTTGGGGATGAAGACACTTTGCTTGCACACAAGGAATTGCTGAGCACCTGGTACCACTTCCTGGTTACGAGGCTGCTGTTCTGCCACCCCACAGTCAAGCCCACTGAGTTACATTACTATGCACAGGTATGCAACGCTAGCTGCTGCAGCACCAGTGAACATTCAAAGTTTCTGCTCCCTCGTTCTTTTTATTTATCGTGTTTGTGTATTTTGCAGTCATGCATGACCATGTTTCTGGACTCGAGGAGCGTCCCAGAGCCCCTGGATAGCATTTTACTCGCTGCCTTTGAGTTTGACATCCATCAGGTCATCAAGGACTGCAGGTAGGACATAGGACTTAGTAGGGGGGTCCAACGTTTTGCACATACCAGTTAATGTCTTTTCTTCAGTTTATAGTTTCTTAAATAACTGTATGTTAACATTTAAAGAAATACTTGTCTGTTGTGTGGTTGGCTGTTCATCCTTGCCGTCTTTGGGGGGTTAACCTGTCATCACACTTCCCTGTTTCTCTGATTTTTCCTCCATGTGTTTCCAGCATTGCTCTCAACAACTGGTGGTTTGTGGCCCATTTGACAGATCTCTTGGATCACTGCAAACTCCTGCAGTCTCACAATCTACAGTAAGCACTCTGTTTGTCCGTGTTTGTACTTGAACACACTTTAGTCCGGGAACATTAACTAAATCTTTCTGGTGTGTGTTCAGCTTTGGCTCCAACTTGAGAGAGTTTCTCCTGTTAGAATATGCGTCTGGCCTCTTCACTCATCACAGGTATGTTTTTACAAGTTATATTTCACTGAATAATCATTTGCCCTGAAATGTTCTCAAATGATCACTTCATGCTATTATAGTGACTCTACATGTCTGTGTGTGTGTTAAGTCTTTGGCAGTTGGCTGTGGACTACTTTGACCACTGTCCAGAGTTTGGTCGTGTCTACCTGGAGCTGCAGATTGAGCGTGTTCCTGTCGACACTGAGCGCAAAGCCCTTAAGGTGCTCAGGATCTGTGAGCAAAGGCAAATGTCAGAGCAAGGTAGCACATTCTTTCTCTGCCTTTCTCTCATTCTGTATCTACCCTGTGTTACACAATCGCAGATAAAGAGGTCAAATCATCTGTTTATCCGCTGCAGCAAAGACTTCAACCTTCAATGTTTTGTCTTCACTCAGTGCGGAGTATCTGTAAGATCATGGCTATGCGAGCTCTGAGGAACAACAGACTGGGCTCTGCTCTCTCCTGGAGCATCAGGGCCAAGGATGCTGCCTTTGCCACTCTAATTTCAGAGAGGTTAGTTCCCTTAACGATACTTATTCTTCAAGTGGTTTCTCAACACTGCTGGAACCTTGAGGAGAATAATCGTCAAAGAACACCAGCAGTGGAAAAGTCACTTTTTCCTTTGAAAGAGTGTGTGACACTGTTTTCAACAAGAGTTCAAATCTGGTCAGAAAAGCTTTCAGACCTTGATGTTGCGTCGGAAAGGCAGCGTGTCGAAGTTTGATTGAGTCCTGCCCTAAAGTCATATACAGGCCAATTTTGAATCACTGTCATAGCACCTCCTACTGGCAACAGGAAGTTATTGGCTGTATACTTTTACACATAGGTTATTGCTCAAATTTAATCAGATAACTCTCAAGAACAAGATAATGAAATATTGATTCGTTTTTGTGTTTTACCGAAACATGGTATCAAACTGGTGTCTGTGCTAAATTATTAGAAGACTATAGTATCAATCATTTCCAGCTTTATCTAATATGGGTTGATGATTAAAAGTAAGCATCATGTTCATAAATCCAATCTGAAGTGGTCAGAGCATCATCTCAAGTGGTTTATATGTGTGTCTGTCAGGTTCTTACAGGATTACTGCGCCAAAGGAACGTTCTCCGATCTTGACCTAATAGACAACCTGGGCCCGGCAATGCTGCTCAGCGACAGGCTCACTTTCCTTGGTATGGACAAGGAGCACCCGCCAAATACACTGCAGCTCTCACAACTTGAATTCATATATCAATATTCACACACACACATAAATATATATAGATGTTCATAGAGGGCAGATTGTGACTTGCACAGCTACTCTTATCATCTATCTCAGGCTGTCACATGAGAATCAGACTCACAAACATGTGTCCCCACACAGAGATATAAATAAAGCTTAAAGCAACAGCATGTGACTGTTTTACTGGAGGAAACACAAGTGAAAAGAGCCGAACCATAAGAAACTTCTAAAAATCAAGATTCAAGATCAGCACATTTAAGAACTTTGAAGAGCTTGTTAAAAGATTTCCATATTTATTAAGAACTTAAAGTCTGTCTTTGTAGAGAATCAGTGATGTCTGAAGCACGTTGGGAAGAGCAAAAAACATTTTAGTAAAAGTAGATTAGCTGTAAACAAGAGAGGGAACAATTTGTAACACTGTCTGAAAACATTGCTCTCTTTCTATTCTCAGGAAAGTACCGTGAGTTCCACAAGTTGTACGGAGAGAAGCGCTTCAGGGAGGCGGCCAAGCTGCTCCTCTCCCTCATGACGGCAAAGATCGCCCCCCGCAGCTTCTGGATGACTCTGCTGACTGACGCCCTGCCGCTGCTCGAGCAGAAAGAGGTCAGTCGCCACAAAGTGCTAAGTATACCGTGGATTTGGTTTCTAATGATGATGTGGAAGAATGATATTAATGGTTTGCTGGAGATACAGTATTTTGAAATATGCTGTTTTATCACATAAGAGTCAACAAATACTAAATAAAGGCTGTAACTGATGATACATGTCAGTATTAGTCAAGTGTTTGGTTCATAAAACAGTCAAATAAATCTCAATGTATTCTGTTTACTGTCTTAAAGGACTAAGAAAAGCAGCAAGTATCCATATTTCAGAAGCTGGAAATAGAAATGATTTGATTATGTTTGATTAATTGAAAATCAACTTAAAAGGATGAATTGAATTAATCAAACATAGTTGCTGTCAAACTATAATCGAATTGTCATCAGCATAATTAATTTAATTTTGTTCCAAACAGTCGACTATTGTCACGGTGCAGACAAACAACAAACTCAGTTTTCTGTTAGATGTGGAGACACAGGAAACAAGAGGAACCAGTGCTCAGAAAAAAGCTTGTTCTGTGGTCTGGAATAAAAGACGGCTCTGTTGGTGTTTATTTTAGGTGATCTTCTCCGCCGACCAAACCTACGAGCTGATGTTCTGTTTAGAGGAGCTGACCTCTTCACTGAACAGCACCCCTCCTGGCACAGACAGACCCATGCAGGTATGTATCTCCTCACAAAGACTGTTCCAGTTATAGTGAACAGCATTAGACTAAAGGCTCATTTATTCTGCATTCATGTACAAAAAGAGATTTGTCAGTTTCAAACGATGTCCTGTGAAGTGTACCTCCTGCTCTCCATCAAATATACAAGGATTTGCTGCAGAATAAAAGACGTACCATCTACTCCCCCACTGATCGGAGTGTTTGTGTTTTCAGGAGGAAGACATTGAGCTGACCAAGGTGGAGCTCCTGAGACTCGCTCTGGCCAGGAATCTGGCTATGGCTATAGTCAAAGAGGGAACAGTGGAGACATGAGCGGTGCCATTAAAGACGAAAGCTCTTCACCTGCATTTTTTTTGTACTGTACATAAAATTCAAGTAATCCAACTGTACTCTTTGATAATAAAACTTTAAACGATTTACATTCATTATTTTGTGATCATTTATACGACACAATGAATAATAACCTCTGTGAATCAGAAATCCATGGAAAGAAATATTTATTTTATTTCATGCACCGAACAAATGGCACATCATACAGTATGTACAGACCAAACACTCTCCCAAAAACTACATGTCACATGTTCACATAACTTACATACATTAACTTCACATACATTACATACTATGTACATTAAACACATACTAATGTACATCCCATACGATAAGCTGAGGACTGTCCCACTGTTACACACTGCTAAATGATCTGCCTGGTGACAGATCTCCCAAACTCAGTTTTCCACTTCACATTTTCTAGATTCAGTGATGCACTGAAACGCTAAAACAGAAAATAATAAATATGATAATAAAATACTCCCAATACTGAGACTGGTAAACATATTTAAATACACAATCATGGCTGAAGTGCTGACACACTGAGTAAATCACCTTTTAATTTATTTTCAAAAGGAAAAACTGATCACATTAAATCAAACCAGTGTTGATTTCAGTCGACTTAACTCCTGGAATGTCTATTATTACCTATGGGGGGGGTGATGTTTTCACCCCTGTCCGGTTGTTGGTTTGTTTATTTGCAGGATTGCACAAAAACTAATTAACCGATAACCATGAAAGTTGGAGTCACTTTCTTTAAGTTTGCAACATTTTTTGACATTTTCCTTGATTTCTCAGAAAATAATTTATGGACATTGTTGAAAAAAATCAGGCATATTTAGGGAACTGATATCTATGAATGTAATAATTTGGTGAAGCCTGGATGAATTGAATGCTCTCTACTGAGGGCTTTTTGAATTAAATTCTGTGTATATAGCCTCACTTTTCCATTTACTCGTCAGTATTTAACATTGTTTGTCCATCAATCGAGAACAAGGCTACATTAGCCTGTACAATTTTTCAACAGTTTATTTACCTGTGTCAAAAATCCTGATGCTAAGATAATAATGTAGTACATATCATTCCACTATCTTCCTGCAGAAATGAATATGTGACAGTACTTTTCAATCAAACCATTTATTTTCCAGTGCAACTCCATCCTCAGAAATCTAGATCCTAGTCTCCAAATTTCTGGAAATATTCAAGTATTTTTTATTTGAAGGCTGGTTAAGTGTTCAGAGGAATAAATAAAAGCACAACCATTGTCTCTTAGGCTCTGTTAATGCAGAGGCTCACTTCTTTTAAAAACACTTGTGACGCTGCAGTGCAACATTTCAGTCTGAGGCAGAATTCTAATGCTTAAATTATTTAAAGTACATTCAGTAAAATCCATAAAAGTTCCATCGGCCTTTAAACACCACGACTAACTCACTCACCAGCGTATATCTTTACTTTCTCAGCTATCTGCAGAAAAGCATAAGCTCTGCATGAATAAAACGTTTAGCGTCTGTTGTTAATATCTCACTGCCAGGAACAACAACGACCAGAAAATGAAGAACCACTAAGAGGAATGTGAAGCTGAAAGTTATTGTTGCTGTAACAACGCTGCAGAATTTCCCCAGCCTCCTCTCCTTTTTCTCTCTCTGGGATGCCTGTGAATACACACACACCCCTTCATGGAGTATGAACCAGTCTGTCCCTGCTGAGCATTAGCAAGCCTGCACGCTGCTATAGATGACCCCATGCCTCTGGTGTGGGGAACTGGTCCACCTCTCCAACCTCATTGCACGGATGATCCCCCAGTGTAAAAGCCAGCTTGTAGCGCAGACGCACTTTCTCCTGTGAAGACACAACCTTTCAGGGCCTGACTGCCACCACGCCCGACCGCTCTGTGTCTCAGAAACTCTGTGGTTTGTGTATAGCTTGAAGTGTTTTAATGTCACCTACCTTTGCTGGATTAGCCAGCAGCATGATCTGGGTAATGGAGGCTGGAGGGAGGATGGGGTTGAATGGTGCCAGTTCTGTTCCTGATGGAGGCTGCAGCTTCACCTTCATCGACTGGTGGAGGATGAAAGAAAGAATCCGTTATTTTCATGTTTCCATCATAAACTGTTCATAAACACAGACGACATGACGGTGCCCCAAAATGGAAGCAAAAGCATCTTGATCGCCACATGGTGGTTGGCTTTGGTATAGGTCATTAACATGGACCAAACTAAAAATCAAAAGCCCTTTTAAAATAATCTGATGTCTGTCGAGTTGCTCATTCTGCTGGAAAGTTTGGTTGTGATAAGTTATTTGTTTCTATTAAAACAGAGTGAAACGTCCTTGATTGGATTCATTTAGACGCTGAAGGCTCACACCAGCTGGGCCTGAGTTGAATTCATTTTGGCTCATGTTAATAATTAACACAGAGAGGACTGTGGATTTTCTCCGCCACCTACATTAAAGATCTCTGCACAGTGAACGTACCAGCCTGTGAATATTGTTTCAAGACAGATCTGGAAAAATGTATCTAAACTTTAATATGACAACACAGCAGACAAAGGAACATATGAACAGAGGAATGAATGTCTCAACCTTGGGTACAGCAGCTTGCAGTACCACATTGTAAACTGGCAGGGGCGCTGTGTTCAGCATGGACACCACCATTACAAGCACATCAGGCCGGCCGGGGGGACAGTCGGACGCAAAGTTGATCAGCACACGAACGCCATCCTTATCGTAGGCCGTCACAGGGAGCACCTTACCTGAGGACAGATAGCCAATCAAGAACAGGCACACACAAGCTATATAACATTCAACGCTCCCTCTCTCCTCCTCGGTCCTTACTTGGTCTGATGGCCTCCAGAGGAATGTGCACGTTGCTCAGGGAGATGTCTGTGGCTCTGGCCGGGCTGCCCTGGAGGGGAGGGGGACAGGGAGACAGAGAGCGGAACAGTGGGCTCCCCGGGGCCGAGCCCAGACTCTGGACCTTAGCATGGGACAGGGCAGGAGAGCCGGGCATGGTCCCCTGGAGAAGAGAGGCTGAGGAGGGAGAGCCATGTCCAGCAACAAGAGGAAGTGCTGCAGCAGGCGTTACCCCAAAGCTGCTTCCTCTGGCCGTCATCTGGCCACTGACACTGAAAATCACATTTTGCTCTTGTTACATTGGAAAAAGCTGATTTCAGTTGAACAACAAAGAGAACAAGAACAAAGATCTGCACCTCTTTTGATCTGAAAAGCCCATCATGGCCAGGTCCTGCAGGTTCTGGAGACTGTTAACGCTGGCAGCCGGCTCAGCAGGGGGCACCACTGGACCTGAACAAGCTACACTGCCAAACAAATCCACGCTGGATGCCGGGGCCTGCAGAGGAGACGAGGAGATAACAGACTGAATCTCTGTAATTACACAATGACTAGCTGTAGGTCGTCTGGTGAAAGTGGGTCACAAACTCTTTTTAGATTTACCTGCAAGGACGTCCACTGATTGGACACTTCGTTCAACTTGGGTTTTGATTGGCTGCTCAGAGGGGTAGGGGGGTCATTTAGTCCTGAAAGAAGTGTTTTCATATCATCACAAGAGAATTACTTTTTTTCTTATAATGTCTTGGACAAGTAGAATTCAGATGTTTCAGACGACACAACTTTCATGTAATTCCTAAAAATCAGTCCCTTAGACTCAAGTCACAATGACAATGTAGTACCTAGGGACAGCAGCTCATCATCGAGGAGCGAGAGAGCGGTGGAGGCCGTGTCGAGGGGAGGGTGGCTCGGGCTGCTGCTCTGACTGCCATGGGATCCGGCAAGGCGTTTGGGAGGAGGAGGGAGGAAGGGTATGGGGTTAGCCGTGGGATTGCCGAAGAAAGGTTGTGAGGACTGAGAGGGAGGGAGGGCGGGTTGAGGAGGGCTCGGAGTGTCAAGGCCGGCAAGGTCGATCAACGTATCTGTGGTCTCTGTGAAGCGACAGAGAGAGGAAGGAGGATTGAGTCTGCTAGCTGAATGAATCACAGAGAGGCAAGGATGTCTGGTGCATAAACATGTGCACGATTATAATCTATCTCTCACCGCCCTCACTGTGACCAGCTGTGGATCGAGGCTCCTCACTGTCTCCGTTGATTGGCTGCCCCTCGACTATCTTCTTGTAGGAGTTTATGACTCTGGAGAGATCATCGCTGGCCTGCAGGATGTCACCTGAGCAGTCAAAGGCAGGGGTTACAGAACACACAGTGACGTGACTAAAATGTAAAGACAGGACTTCTTCAGATAAACGAAAATACCCAAACTGTCCAACCTAAATTGGTGTCATTGTCCTCCGTCTCAGTGGCCATCTTGAAAGCAGCGCGCCTCAGCTTGTCACATCGTTCGTAGAGTTCCTGAGGAGAAAAGCACAGAAGGTGCTGAACAGGCAAAATACAGCTGTGCAAAGCAGCTTAAAACCAAATGTTCCTCTTTTTTGCCTCTGTGAGGAACTATTCCGGTTTCATCCTTCTAACTTAAGCCCCTTTTCCACTGGTCGAAAAACTGTCTCACATCTGGCTATAATGTGCGATGGGAATGGTGTAAAAGAGGTATCGAAGAGCTGATGTCAGTTTACTATCTCATGTGTGTGTGTGTGCAGACACACACCTTAATGATCTCCTTGTCAGAGTCAGTGGAACTGTCTTTATTGTAGTGGGACAGCATCTCAGTCAGCAGCTTGACGTTGATGTTCACTTCGTCCAGCATGTGCAGTCGCTTTGAGAGCTTCTGCACTCGGGCCTCGTCCTGACAAAGATGACGAGACACAATGTAAGACTGTTGTTGAAAAAATATATATCTCTCAGCCAATGTCTAAGTTCTTTAACTTGTCCTTATAGCAACGAGCAGGTAAAATAAAAACTGTAAAATCATGAGTTATTAATGATAAATATTCAAACGTTTCACCTCTTTCACCATGTTTTTGATTAATCTGTTGGCTTCTTGTAGATCTTCTGGATTTTTACTGCGGAGAAGCTCAGCAAGCAGCTACACACACATGCGCACACACACGCACACATACACACAACACACAACAAACATACACACAACACACACACAGATCAGTTTGGTTTTGCAGTATCCATCCTTCACCTATAAATTGACAGTTACTGTGTCCTCTGGAACAAAGTATGAGAGAAAGACAAAGAACTTTTTCGATCACACTTTCTTCTCGTGTGTTCGATGATGATGATGTTGGCCTTAATTTCCAGCAATTAACTTTATTAAGACATGAGAAAAAGCATGGATCTAGAAAGGAGTTTCCCAAAACCTGCTCCCATTACAGAGCAGGTCTTGTTTTCCTGTATTCCCTCACTTTTCCCATGTCCTCATTGTCAAACACCGGGTGTTTGGGTCGTGTCGGAGGAGAGGGAATCAGAGTCCTGTCCAGCGGTAACTCTGGATCACGTGTCACGAGGCCTGTGGAGGAAGAGTGCGGACCGGATTAATACGATTCCTTATGGCAGCTGTTTTGACTGATGAACTGAGAGGAAAGAGAAATTGCTGTGTTTCATCCACATCTCAACACACCCTGTCTTCTCAGCGTCTGGTAGGCTTCACCGATCTTGGCCTCATTGGGAAAAGCGATAGTCCAGCTGTACAGCATCTCTACAATCTTCAGCTTCACCTTCTCAGGTGCACTGTCACCCATGTACTGGAAACAAGGGGTTAGGGAAAAGAGGCTGGATGTAAGGATGTACAATCAGCCTGCTGTCATAGAGTCCGAACCCATGAGATGACTCACCTTCGGAGACACAACTTTAATCAGCTCATTCAAAAATCTGTACTTTCCAACTTCGTTATGAAACCTCCTCCCGCAGTTCTTCATACACGCCTCCAACACCTGCACGCAAAACATTTAACGTGAATGATTGAGTGGTGGGGAAAAAGAAAAACTGCTTGTTGACATTTACAGTGCGGGCAGAGTTTCAGCTTACTGTCAGAGCCTGAAGTGCTTCCCATTCTTGCGGTGAGTGAATTTTGTGGACGAGCAGAGTTACAGCTATCTGTGGACTGCAAGAAGAGACTCCAGGTGAAACACTTTTCCTGGGCTGAATGAAGTTTTTAAAAAAAAGTGTATTTCACAGACATACCCCTCCAATTCCTTATTGATCTGGTCACAGAAGCCAATGATATACTCCCAGTCCTCCTGTCTGTTTGATGGATGGGTGGCTTTATCTGTTGCAGAAAGACATTTATACTTTTATTTATACTTATTAAAACTGATGTACTGATGATAACTATATCATACTGTGAGCGGTGACATTTGAATGCACATCACATCAAGTAGGGGACAGTTACGGTTAGATTGGCAGTGCATCAACATTTGTAGAAATGCTAATTTTGCAGTGTCTGTTGTAGAGCTGCAATGCTGAGTTGATTAATTGAACTAATTGTTTTTTATAGAAACATGGTGTTTCTAGCTTTATAATTTATGAGGATTTAAGGAATCAACTATGAAAGTTAACTGAATAGCTTCACGTTTTGGACTATTAGTTGGACAAAACATGATGTCTGAAGACGTCACCTTGGTCTGTGGGAAATTACACCAGGCATTTTTCAAAGTAATCATCAGCTCTATTTGTTTGCATGGGTTTTTATTTCCCCGGCTCAACTCCCGACCACTTCCCTCATCTAAATTCCCTTGGCCCTGAAATGTTATTATCCTGTCAACATGTAAAGAAAGTTGTAACTGTGTTTTGAAATAAGCTGCATAAACACAGTTCATTATTGCAAAGGAGGTTTTCATCTTTTTTTTGTTTCTTATTCAGATAAATGAAGTAAATGTAAAAATAAATGTTGTTAAGTAAAAAAATGGATAAGATACAATCAGTGTCTGAGTAAATGTTCTTAGTCACTTCACCACTGAATGTGGATCATAAACATGGATATGCATCACTGTGAGTCAGGTGATGAACATGACCCTGCAGTGATTGTTACCACCCTTCCTCCTTAGTGGACACTGCTGTAGTGTTGTGTTGTGTTATCAGTGCAGCTCATTCATCTCTCTCTCACTCACACTCACAGACACACACATACACCCACTCAATGTGTTTCATAGAGGATGGAGCTGTGGTGTGGGTGTTGTCTCTCTGTGTGTCTGTTAGTCTATGTGTGTGTGTTTGTTAGTCTATGTGTGTGTGTTTGTTAGTCTATGTTTGTGTGTCTGTTAGTCCATATGTGTGTGTCTTGTCTGTTCGTCCATGTGTGTGTGTGTGTGTGTGTGTGTGTATATCTGTAAGTCTGTGTGTGTCTGTTAGTCTCTGTGTGTGTGTGTGTGTATCTGTTAGTCTCTGTGTGTGTGTGTGTGTGTGTATCTGTTAGTCTGTGTGTGTCTGTTAGTCTCTGTGTGTGTTTGTGTGTGTATCTGTTAGTCTGTGTGTGTGTGTGTATCTGTTAGTCTCTGTGTGTGTCTGTTAGTCTTTCTGTGTGTGTGTGTTTGTGTGTATCTGTTAGTCTCTCTGTGTGTGTGTTAGTCTATGTGTGTGTGTGTGTGTTAGTCTCTCTGTGTGTGTTGTATTAAATCACTCCACCCATCCTCCTCCAGCTCGTCGCCGCTGACTAACACCGGGACCCGAAGCCTCCATCCCCGCTGACATCGCCTCCTCTCCCCCTCCCGCTGCTCTGACACCCGCACCGACCTCCTCCCGTTAATTCCACACGTTATTTAATTGATAAAAAGAAATGAATCACTCACTGAGCCAGGATTCAAGCGACTCTTCTTCCTGGTACGCCATAGCACTTCATAACACCGCGTGATGTCACCGGCGTTTGCGCCAGACTCCCAAATTGATGCTCGGAATTATAAACAGAATAATAATACAGTTTAAAATACAACACACACATACCACTCAAGTAAAACTAAATGCCGAATGAGGCAGTGCTTTTTTTCAATTTCATTTTTATATTACTTTTCCTTCAGGCCCCCTGCAGGACATACTAAGTAGGGGTCCTACCTGATACTCACATTGGAAAGATGGCTGCCTCCGTGTCAGGACTGTTAAAACCCTGGATACCAAGGTTGGCAAATATTACTTTAAAGAGCAAACAATCCATATTCTGTGGGTTTAAAATTATTATACTATTGAAGTTGTTACTTCCCTTTCAGGTTAATGTTGTTTCATGAGGTTTTATCATTATTATTTACAGCACTGATCCAATAATTTCACGAGAGTCGATCTATTTAAATAGTAATTAACTGTATTATGAAATATTCCCTCCACGTCAACAGAACAGAGCAGCATATTTTTATTTCGTTGATGAGGTAAATGAGTAACACGTTTAAAACAAAATGAAGATATTATCCTAGTGGGAAGTTTGGCTAGGACATCACAATGTTTGCGGTATATAAATACAATCAAATACATTCATCTGTATACATAACATTTACATATAGTGTATATATTAAGACATATATATATATATATAATACATATGGAAAGCAGTGATCAAAGAGGAAGAAGAAGAAACCATGTGTTCATGTGGTGTTCCTTGTCCGCAGAGTGTTCCTGGTGAGATGGAGCAGGTACAACCCTTACTACCTGGAGCCAGAGGTCAGGAAGGAGGTGTACAGCATACCAGAGGCAGAGCTGACCCCCGAGGAGAAGGAGCAGCGGCAGCTCAAAGCCATCAGACCCATCAAGGCAGCGACTAACGGGATCACCAGCTCTGTGTTCAACGACCCGGTCATCAGGTGAAACAACCAAACCGCCTCAGGTCACTGCAGGAGGGCAACACTCCTGACTCCAGTTCAGTCAAGGCTGATCGTTTTTTTTGTCTTTTACTTTTCAGTAAATTCATCAACATGATGATGAAACATGGAAACAAGGTTCTGGCCAGAGACATCGTGTCACAAGTAATAAAACACTTTCGAAACAAATTTCAATTTCTAAAAGCTCGAGGATTTGCTTTTGCCTAATAATATGCTGTCATTTGTCTTTTCTCAGACTCTAGAGAGCATCAAGAGGAAACAGGTGGAGAAATACCACAAAGCTCCAGAGGGGAAGAAGGAGGAGATAGAGTGTAACCCCTACACCATCTTTCACCAGGCTCTGGAGAACTGTAAGCCTGTGGTTGGGCTGGCCAGTGTACAGAAAGGTGGAAAGTACTATCAGGTCAGTGTTAGGTCACTGAGGTTTGATTTGATCCTGTGGCAACAGAAACCATAGAACCTGTTCAGATTCAGATCGATCACAAGTGGTCACTGGAGACACATTCAGGACGTATTTTAATGTGTTGTGATTGGATTTCTCTGGACGGATGTTAATATGGTCTGAACAGGGCCATAAAGAAGTCTGACTGTTTTCTCCTCCCCAGGTGCCCGTCCCTCTCACCGACAACCGACAACGCTTCCTCGCTATGAAATGGATGATCACTGAGTGTCGGGACAACAAACACCGGCGCACGCACATGTATGAAAAACTTTCCCAGGAACTGATGGCAGCCTACATCAAGGAGGGCAACGTCATCAAGAAGAAACATGAGATGCACAAAATGGCCGAAGCCAACAGAGCATACGCCCACTACCGCTGGTGGTAGAAAGAGATTTCTACGGACTGAGGAATGGGACCGAGCAGACGTTGTGCTGGTCACGGAATATTCGGAGACACATTGTGTCACTCAAAGCGCCCCTGTAAATAGTAACCAACATGATAGTCCTTTTGTGGAAGGGCCACTCTGTACAAAGTGCTGTTGAGGAAGTGAAATATACACAAACTGACTAAAACTGTCCAATTCTGCATTGAGAAATTGTATCATGTTAATAAATGGGTGTTCTCAGTTGCATTATAAATTGAAAGTGAAAACATGGAACTGAATTGAGGAAAAACTAACAGAGATTTATTAGAACAAATAACGTTGCATTTAATGTACAACTCAACCATAAAGTGATGTAAAAATGCTGCAACGCTGTAATAAAATATAGAAACATACAGTATATTGCAGTCAGGTCTGTGCCCTGCCAGTCAGGGACTTTAATTGTCTACAGCATGTCAACTTGGCATTTTCTAATTTCATTAAGTCTTTCGAGACATTCGGCCTGATTGTAGTGACAAATACCAAAGTTTATGTCTAAATCATCAAACTTTACTAGAGAGAAACGATTCTGGGTGATATGCTACAAAACTTCCTAAATCCTGACAATGCTTGGACTTAAAGTTAATGATTCACTCATTTTCTTTTCTTTTTTACAATGAGGATTCTTTCTGGGAATTCAAGTTTGTTTGATTTGTCCGACTACTGTCAAAGTAAATTTTATGTAAAGCTGTTTGTACTTAAATTTTACACAGACAGGTTTTCAAAAATAACTGGTGTAATATTTGAACCACGTGACATGAGTCGTATGCTTGTGTCTGTCTGATTCCAAGGCAAAGCTTTGGTTGAGGATATTGGCGCCGTCACTAAGAACAAAAAACCAAGGTAACAGCAGACTCCAACATAAAACTGGAGTTCAGCTACGTAGCGTCATCAGTGCTGGTGGAACCTGAATTCAAATGCAATATATCGTATACCTGTGTATACATGAAGGGAGGAAAATAGCTACTCCACTAGCACCGTGACTAAAAAAATTAGTGCTTCGGTTCCATGTCAGATATTGTGTTTGTTGCATTGGCACGACTTGTTAAACAAAACAAACTTATGAACCCAGAAGTCAATTAAATGTCAAACTTTTTTTCAATCTGTTTTTAAATATGAAATGGAACCATTATCCTATTTATAAGTTGAGTTGTAAGAAAAATAAGAAAAGAAAATCCCTGAATTAAGACACGTTTCATCTGAACTTCACCGAGTGGCAGAGAAACTGTAACAGAAATCCTACAGGACAAGTTTGACCTAAACTCCCACTAAACTGCAAATCAACCCTCTTGTCAAATTTAACTCTGCACTATAAAATATTTAACTAAATAATTAAAATACATCTTTTCCACTGATTAAAACATTGGTCACACAACAATAGAATTTAAAGCAAACACCATATCAGCTTGTCACTGACTGGAATGTTCTTCAAATTTGGTAAAAAATAAGTTGAAATGTTTTCTCAAAACAGGAATGCCAGAAAAATAAAATTAACAATATAAAAAAATTCTTCAAACTTTAAAACAAATGTCTTTCAAACAAAGTGTACCCGAATGTGGCTTAACCTCGTTAACTGAATTTCAGCTCCCTTTGAACTATTGCACGTTCCACATCCACGGCACGTCTCAGTAATATTATCAAACGCAGGGAACAATCCAGCAAAAAGTCTTTTTACACTTAATGAGCCGCCACCTCTACAAGCCCTCCATTGGATACTTGGAAGATGTCGCCGTTGGTCATGAAATTGCTGGTTTTGCGCTCTGTGGTGAACAAGGAGGTATCCAAGGTGCCTGAAGGTTTTCTAACGCAGCTGCAAAAAAGCTGCTTGGAGACCCCGCAAACTTGAAACGTTCCTAGTCTGCGATTTCACTGTAGTAATACTTGTGGGCAGTGCTGCTGAGCAACCACCCTCCGGCCCTGAACTCCAGGATCTCCAGCAGTAGTAGACGAGTCATGGAGGTGAGGCCCTCCTGGAGCAGGAAGCCGTCCCGCAGCAGGAAGAAAAGCTCGTCCATGCGCTGGCTGTTCACCTTCTCCAGCTGTTCTCCGATGCGATGCAGCTGCAGCACCAGGCAGTCCACCTGCAGGGGGGAGGGAGAGGAGACACCTCAGATACACACTAGCTCTTTCTTTAAATGTACTCTCTGTTGAAATTAGACTTTTACCATGATGTGACAAAGGTTTATTAGAAAAAACTATAACAACAGAATATATGCCTGGTCTTTTACTATAAATAACAAAAGAGAAATAAGCACGTTCTCTTCTTCACCTCTTCCTCATTCATTAGAGCGTCAGGTTGGGAAAGCCTCATCAGACAGTCATACACAGGATGGACCAGGGCCACCATCGGCATGTTGTTCACCTAAATGTCAACACACACACTTAGTGAGTGTTTACAGCATTTTTAACTGACTCTGAATTATGTTAAAAATGGGCACAACTCTCACTCAACAACCACATTAAGTCAGCTACACAATATGTAATCAAAGACATCACAACAAGACACATGATGAAATCAGCGTCGCCCGCCAAGGCTCTTACTTTGAGGTAATCGAAGACGTTACAGATGAACGTGACGTAGCACACCCACTCCTGCAACGCGCGCCCCCTGGTCTCCTCTCGGGCCTTGAACTCCTGCTGGAGTCGGTTCAGCAAGTTTCTCCTGAACACGTTTCCGTTGTTTTGCTTGGCCTCCGCCTGTGCGATGTGATAGAGGATGAGAGAGAGAGAGAGAGAGAGAGATGACAGAGGGTGAAGTATGGACAAAAAGGAAGGAACGCAGTGATGTAGGTAAGCTGGCTTTGGAGCCTCCCGTTGCCTTTGTGTACACTACCCGTGAGGCATTGATTAGGTAAGAGGATTAAGAATTTGGTAAGAGACTCAATCAGATCTTTAAGTCTTGTTCTAGTTTCTTAAATCCTTCACCATCAATGGTGCTAAGTGTCTTAGCCAGTGCACTGCCATAAAACACCTAATGTGGACAATAAGCCTTCATGGAGTCGTTGGTATGGACCTGCACGATGGTGTAGCAGATGCGTCCGGCCTCTCTACTGAACACCTGGTCCTTCAGAGACTGGTCCATGATGATGTCGGAAACTTTCTCCAGGTTCACTGCACTCGGATCTGACAGAAACAAAAGCAAAAAGGATCGTTCGGGACGTTCCTCGTCTCCGCACATCGGATGCAGACAGTAGCTCAGTGGCATGCTGACCTTTCAGGGCTGTCTTCAGCAATATCTGAGTGTCCAGGTCAAATGACTGGATCCTGTAGTCGTCAGTGGAGTTTTCCATCGTAGACGCTGAATCTCACCTGAGAACAGACAGCAGAATTTAACAGCAGTTTAGGAAGAGTGGAGAATTTGACGGATCCAAGCCTGGATACAAAAGTCATTACAGAGCAGAGCACAACAATAACCACACAATCCTGTGCTGTCATCACACTGGCTGCTCCACACAGCCCATTCACTGAGGGATAGAGAGGATTACACGAGCAGACCCAGGCCACACAACAAGATCAGATCAACACATCCCACCCACATCACAAAGTATGACTCTGACTTACTTAACTTAGGCTAACTGCGTGTAGCATCAACATTAGCTTAGCATCAACTTTACTTGCTTTATCGCCACTGTAGCTAAGAGCAAATATAACACAGTAGCTGCCTCGTAAACACACACACAACTTATTCGGTCGCGTGAGAGCTTCGCGGGAGCTAATAGCTAAACTAACTAATGTTATTAGGAGTTAGCTTCAGCAAATCCACATGTAGGCTACAGCCGCGCGTCTAAAACAGAGGAAGAAAGACGAGGAGCTGCAGGTTGTGTGGAAACAAAACACAAATCAAATCTCTGGTTTTCAACAGGATGATAAATTGTGATTGTTTGACCTGATCGACACCGATTCTTCTTCCCATTGACTGATCTGGTCTGATCTCTGTGGACACGACCCGTCACAGCCCCTCAAAGATGACGTGTGGAGGTCAAGATGAACATCTGCGGTCGGGGCCGAAAGCTGCGTTGGAAATAGAGTGTTTAGAGAATTAAATGAATGAATATCAAATGATAGATACATAAACACATTTCACAATTATTATTATTATTATTATTATTATTATTATTATTTCCGTCACAACGCTTCAAATTCGAATTAACAGCTAAAAATGCTAAAAATAAAACTCTTTTAAAATGTCTTGTCCCGAGCTCTTGTCACCACCACACTCAGGTTAGAATTAAAAGGAAAACTTCCTGATGTACTTTAGCAGTTTATACAATGTCACACGGAAGATTTCATGTTTTAAACTTTAGATGTGATACAAATAAATATACAGGCGATGCAAAGGAGACAAACGAGCGGTCAGTGGCGGAGCAGTGAGTGATCTTGCCGAGATATTTGTTCTTTGACAGGAAAAACCTGACCCGGAAGTAATACGCACGGTCCATGGCGTGCGATGGGCGGTTATTTTCATCTTGATGTGTTGGATTTGATGTTTCCGGGTCCAGATCTGCTCTTATAGGTTTTTATACATCCAGTCTGTGAGTTGTTTTCATGACAGACTTCTGCTGCAAGGTAAAAACCACTCGATCGCCCGCGGCGCTGTTGTTTCCTGTGGTGGTTGTGTCAAGGTCTCAGTGCATGTCCTCTAGTCGCTGCAGCTGCTGCATCTCCTGCATGTTTCTGTTCAGTGACATCGTGTCACAGTGTGCAGTGTGCAGATACTGATGGGCTCACAGTGTTAGGATCAAATACTGTATCAAGAATGATGTGTCACAATTAAAGTACATACATAAATACATCAACTCAAGTTGCTTGTTTCTCCTTCATGCATTTCAGTTCTACTTGTTACACAAAGAGCATTCACCTAACAGCTCTTTGCTTTCCTTATTCGTAAATCTTAATTTAATCTTATATTCAAACAATGTGACACAAAGACACACAAGTGAAAACATAAAAAAAACACAACTTAAATTAAAACACAGTCATGAAAGAGTTGATTCAGGAATAAGAACACAAACAAACATAATTTAAGACCAACAATAAGAAAAACTAAAATTATGAAAATCATGGAATGCAAAATGGGCCTGCTGTATAACCTGAGGTATTTTACAGGCATATTAAGTTGTTTATTGTATATATCATAATATAGTAATCTGTAAGGGAACATTCTGCTCAACTAGTACATTTTGTTTCCAGTACTTTTAATCAAGTACAATTTTAAATGCAGGCCTTTCACTTGTAATTGAGTAAATCAATAGTCCTACTGTGGTGTTGCTACTTTTACCTAAAACACTTTGAATACTAGAGAAATAATCTGAATAAATACAAATGAAATGATCCCTTGGGTCAATATTTCAGGCTTTTACCATTAAACACAATCTGACGGTTAATTGACCTAATATCACAACACAAATGGTGAATGATTTCTGTTTGCAGTGTTGACGAGTGTCTGAGGTTGTGGAGACATGGTGGGCTTCGACCCCGGGGCTCCGGGAGCAGCTCTCCCCCCAGAGGAGGCAGCTCTGGCCGGGTCAGCTGCTGGGATGGTAACTCGAGCCCTCATCAGCCCGTTAGACGTCATTAAAATCAGGTTTCAGGTAATGGATGTAGCTGAGTGCTCTCTGTGGTTAGTTCAGTGCTGTAGGACGAGAGGGTTGTTTAAATCAGAGCAAAATGCAGTGCATCGTTCCCTGTGACCAGATCTCTGTGATAATGATATTTCATATTAATAGATTACGGTAGATGATGAAACAGATCTCTTAAATTGTACTAAGTGGTGGTTGGGCTCTAAACTTCTAAACCACACACGTACAGGTAAAGTGCAGCACAAAACTCACATATGTTGCTAATGGTGCATTTATTTGACAGATCGGCTTTGCATTAAAACCTTAGTTTAGTAGTAATTGTCAGAAAGGTCTAATGTTGTGTTGACGATCCTGTGTGTTTATCAGTGTTCCTCTCTTCCACCAGCTGCAGATTGAGCGCGTGTCTTCACAGAGGCCGGAGGGGAAGTACAGGGGATTGTTTCAGGCGTCTCGCTGCATTCACTCGGAGGAGGGTCTCTCTGCCTTCTGGAAGGGCCACATCCCGGCGCAGCTCCTCTCCATCTGCTTCGGGGCTGTGCAGGTGGATCCTGTCGACTGCACGCTCACACAAAATGATCCTCATAACCGCATCACATTTATGCATTTGTGTCTGCGTGCTTTGCAGTTTGCCAGCTTTGAGCTCCTGACTGAGGCGGTCCACAAGTCAACGCCGTATGACAGCCAAACAGCAGGAGTTCACTTTGTGTGTGGCGGCCTGGCTGCCTGCTCTGCCACAGTGGTCTGCCAACCTCTGGACATACTGCGGACACGCTTTGCAGCTCAGGGAGAACCCAAGGTGGGACACGCATCTAGTGTAGCTATCAGGGAGTATCTATCATGGTAGATTTTATAAGGGCAACTCGAAGTCATAGCTTTTATTTATTATTTCGATGAGATTCTATTTTAAAATGAACACAATAGACCCTCTGTTCGTTTCAATGAAAGGCAGTGTGAATGTGTTTGGGGGAAAACTGCCTGAACTGAAATGCAGTAAAGTTTGTCTTAGAGGAGACGTATAACATTCATGTTCAGGTTTATAGTTTTAATTTAGGTTATTACTTGAGTTCACTCTAATGTTCAGAAAACACATCAGTTTCACATCACAGTGCTGCAGCTCCTCTTTTCAGCCTCTGTCTGAAACACTTGGTTTTAGCTCCTGTCTCTTTAAGCCCCCCCTCCTGATTGGCCAGATGTGTTGTGATTGGTCAACTACTTCCAACAAGTGTATGATGTTGCTTTACCTCGCTTTGTCAGGGGGCAAAGTTACACAGCTATGATGTTAAATTATTATTATATTTTTAATTATTTCAGTTAATTATCGTTTTTTACTGCTTTCATAGTTGGATTGTCTCTCAGGTTTACAGGAACATGCGACAAGCCGTGTCTACAATGTGCCGCTCAGAGGGATATCTGACTTTTTACCGCGGCCTGTCTCCAACACTCATGGCTGTGTTTCCTTACGCTGGGCTGCAGTTCTTCTTCTACAACGTCTTTAAAAATCTCTTGGCTCCGCCGCCCAAATCTGGAAACTCGGGAGGTCAGTGGAGCTCAAACTTCTACGTCCTGCACATTAGAGCGCAGGCATGCAGCGTCTGACTTTTTCACGTCCTTTCCAGGGAGCCTGAGGAGCCTGGTCTCTGGCAGTGGAGCCGGAATGATCAGCAAAGCAATCACTTACCCGTTTGACCTCTTCAAGAAGAGGCTGCAGGTGGGGGGCTTCGAAGCAGCCAGGGTTCACTTTGGACAGGTGAGCTCTTCTACAGCAAGCTGCCTGTTTCTGAACTTCACATTCTGATCATTGCCTCCTGTGTCTCACATGCAGGTGCGGAGTTACAGAGGCCTGGTGGACTGCATGGTCCAAATAGCCAAAGAGGAGGGCGTGCGAGGCTTCTTTAAAGGCCTCTCACCCAGCCTCGTGAAGGCAGCGCTGTCCACAGGCTTCACCTTTTTCTGGTATGAAATGTTCCTCAATGTCATGCAGGACCTCAGGCAGAGACGGAGAACAGACGACCTCACCAAAGACCTCGAGGAAAGATAATAAGTTGAAAATGTAACTAGGGCAGAATCACGCACATCGCAGACGCACTTCCTGTATGCCTTGCTCTTTGCACTGAGATGTAACTGGGTCGATGTTTGGTTGTGGTTTATCGTGTTTACATGTAAGAACGGAAGAAGCGTGACCTCATCTTACCTGTTTTTGTGCTGTCATTGCACTTTGTGTTGTACAAGCTTTGGATTTTCCTTTTTTAAATGTATTTAATATTTTATTCTGGGGTCTTTTAGGGTTTATGTATGCTTGTTCTGAACATTACCACAACTTTTCCATCGCTGACACTGACTTTTCCTGACATTCACTCATTAAACTGGGGGAAGCGTATCCAGCAAAACACGCTCTGGGCTTGTGTGGTGGCAAAGAAGAAGACACAAACATTGAATATTCATGTGTTGTGGTGTATTCTCTTGAGTATAGGCCACTGCTCTGCTTATTCAGAGTTCAGCTCTTAAAAAGGGATCATGTTTGTGCCGACAATAACTTTCAGGTCATTATTTTTAAAAATAAAGGTTTAAAGTTTTAAAAAAGACGCCACGTGAATGTTCATCTCTGATTTTATTTCATTCCTTTTTCTTTATTACTCTTCTTCTTAATTCCATTCATATAAACAGTAGCAACAAAGATCTCTTACACACGCATAGATACACCAGTATTTAATTTAATTCAATTTACTGAATACAAAATCCATCAACAGTATGACTCAAAATGAATAAAACAGTAAAACAACATACAAACTACATGAACAAGTCTGAGAACTCAGTTAAAACACAACATCAAGTATGAGGCCGAGAAAACAAAACACTTCCACAAATATTTAAAAAGCAGCTTTTGCTGTAAAATCATGCAATAACATACAGAACGTCGTTTACGGACACTGGCTGACAGAACTCACTGTAATAAATAAACACTTGCAGAGGAAGAGAGACTTCAGATGATAGTCCTGTCCTTTAAAATACACATTTCATAGCAGCATCACTAAATATGAAGCACTGACATTTTACTGGTTATTTATTGTTCGTACTGTTTTCTATATACACAAGAACACACAACCACCTCACGCCTGACTGTGGAAATCCTAACACTCAACTGATACAGTGGCCAAAAAAACGTCCCCACCACATAAACAGATGTCAAACCACACGCTCCAGTGAACGGGGCCGGAGACTCGAATCCAAATATGTGAAGTTTATGTACAGTGACCGAATCTCGACGTATCTCGTGTGTTCCCGTGGGATTAAAACGTTTTCAGGAATGTACGCGACACTCGATCTGACTAATTGAACTCCACACTGTCTGATTCATAGCGCTGGCTGTTTTCTGAGGAGAAGGGGGGAAGAATGAGGAGCCTCCCAGCTGCTTTGACTCTCAATAGGACGCACTATACCTTTAGACCTCGCAGGCCTTTTTGCTGTAGTGATCAGGCAGCCTGTCTGTACCTGTGCAGCCTAAGAGCTGTTGGCTTTGCTGTAACACCAGGACAGTGAAAAGTTATCCTTCACGTCAGCTGGCTGCGGGGGGGTTGCTGTGGGATGTGCTGGGCAGGCATCCTCCACTGATCCACAGGTCAAGGGTGTTAGAGTTCACCGCTGCCACAGCCCTGCTCTCATTCTGGCTGCGGACTGGAGTTCCAGGAGAAAAAGCTGGGCAGTTTGAAGATTGAATCCCTGCGCCCTGGATCAGGCAGCGTGAGGGTCTCTGGAGCGGACTTCTTCCTGGGACGGTCCTTTGGCAGCGACAGGAACTCGGGGGCTTCGGTGGAGAGGGGAGTGGACGGGGCGCTGTTAGGGCCGCTGCGGGTGCTGGACGGCAGGGGGGTCTCAGATATGGAGATGGCAGGGGGGAAGGAGCCGATCTTGAGGTTGGTGGCCTCCTGTGTGGCGCGCTCATACTCTCTCACTTCCTCCATGGTCATGTCTGATGGGATGGAAGAGTTACAGACTTAGAAAAAGAGAAGATCCACTAAAATCTGATCAGTTCAAATTCAGACAAAGAGAAGTGTTTGAAAAAATACTGGATGCTTGTTTTCTGCAGTGAAACTTTGCTGAATCTCCTCTTTTTAAACTATATATTTTCTATATGATTCAATTTCTTGGAAACACCAAAGCAGTAATGGTCATCTTCACTCTGACTTTAAATTAATCTAGAATCTACATGAATCCAGGGACCAGAAAGATCGGATCTAGAAAGATCAGATGATTCAAACTGAGCGGTTCAACTTCAGACTTTTCTACTTCTGAATGTCTTTCTCAAGACGCAAACATCAAACTGCCACCTTGAGATTTGGGAGTTACAGAAAGAACAATGGTTAATGAGCACTGTGTTTGCATTCGCTAAGAAGACACTTACTGATCCACTCATCCACCCAGGCAAACGCCTGCCTATGTCCTAACAGCAGGACATCTCGAATCACCTGAGAAGAGTTAGACAAAAAAAGAGAAGCATAAGAGGCAAGA
Organism: Paralichthys olivaceus; assembly: GCF_024713975.1. Classification (NCBI taxonomy): domain Eukaryota; kingdom Metazoa; phylum Chordata; class Actinopteri; order Pleuronectiformes; family Paralichthyidae; genus Paralichthys; species Paralichthys olivaceus. The sequence continues at coordinate 15,289,919 of NC_091097.1, read as the reverse complement.
ACATGGAGGAAGAAAGGCAGAGATGGACAAAGGCAGGAAGGAGAGAGGATGTGACTCAGAATTTAACTCTGAAGGCCAAAAAGATTTTCATTTAAGTTCTAGATGTTTGTGTTCACCCCCGGAGGACTGTGATTAATATGACTCACTTCTGGTGCTACCATGTGAGTAATGGCCCTGCCTGTTTGTGTGTGTGTGTGTGGGCTAGTAGAGGACAGGGACAGGTCCCCCCCGAGGGACAGACGCTGCAGAGGGCTAGGTGAAATGGATTTAGGAAATAGGGGATAAGAAGTATAAACTCCGGAGCCGAGGTAAGGAGAGCAGGAGCAAGGCAATCTGCGGAGTGTGAACAGGGCAGATGTTGTCTCACTTGGTTCATGATCAGCAGATCTTGAATCTCAGAGCAGGAAATAAAAATGCCTCTGGCACTGACACCGATAAACATGAGGAAAAAAAGTTTGACTGAGGGAGGAGAGGGTATCTACACGTCGCCATCACAAAACAATAAAAACACACATTTATCCTGACCTTGTGTACAAACTGCTCCACACGCGTTTGAAGGCCCCAGACCTCAAACTTCACTGTGACCAGTTTGTAGGAGCACATGATGGGGTCCTGCGTGTCGATCCATCCTTCCTGCAGGAGGCCGCGGTTTGTATTCTTTGATTTGAAATAGCGCAGGTCCTACACCACGTCGAAGAAAAATAAGTCTCTTGTCATTATTCCTCATAAACTTTGCGCACACACACACACACACACACACACACACACACACACACACACACACACATAGCATCACCTGCATTCATTAAGAGCCTCATGCAGAGGGCAGCTAGGCAGCACAGTGGGAGCCCCTAACCACCACTGCTCCCTATACACTAATTATACTGTAGTGCTCATTTGTCTTGGGGTCATGTGTCTGACTGTGTGTGGGGGAGATACACAGTTGGCTGAGCACTTGCAATTGAGGTGATGGACGCCCGCTGCATTTGACTGCACATGAAATGGTGAATGGTCTGTATTTAATTTTTTACCTAAAGGTTCAGGAAGACAAAGAGGGAAAAATATGAAGGACACTAACGAGAGCTTGGTCCGTTTGAGACACATCTCTAATGAATATGTATATACAGTATGTGAATATACAATGATGTGAACAGGCAGCTTTTGACTGATCGTTCAGATTTTAAGTTTCCTCACAAAATACAACAATGGAGATCTTAAATTTACCGCCAACGACACAAGCCCAAAATGATTGATAACAAAATGAAATTAAAATGAAATGCATTGTTAGAAAAGATCATCCAAATCCGCACCAAAATTTAACGGGTTCTTCCCTGACTCATACTACACTCTTCTACCAAGTATTGTTTTCCCAGAAAATAATTCATGGATCTGATGAGAAAATTCAGGAACATTTATGGACAGTTGGGCCTTGATGGAGTTATACTTCTTACTAGTTGTCTTAACTTTTTGGGGAATTCTCTTTCTTGTGGACACAACGTGCCTATGTTTTGGCAGCAGCAGCTTTGAGAGCCCTGAAACACTTCCTTGTTTGTTATTCACCCCCTGTCTTATTTAAAATGGATGATATCTCCACCAATAACAGTGGTTCATTCACGTTTGACAGTGAACCCTGCTGTGCAGTTAAGTGTGACTCTAGATCCATTTGTCTTTAAATCGAACGATATTTAAATCAGCTGTGTGACATCCACTTTCAGCTGTGGACGGCACCTCTGTGCTATTCTTAGCACAGAGTCGATAAAAGCAGAAGACCATAAAGCTCAGAGGGAGGCGTGTGCATGCATGTGTGTTTGTGTGTGTAAGTTGTGTATGTGTGTGTATATGTGTGTAAGAAGGGGTGTCAATAATGAAACACCACTGCAGTGCTGTCATGACCTCTCTTGATTATTAATAGCTCTGATTTTTATGACCACAACATCCTGATAGACAGGCTTACACACACACACACACACACACACACACACACACACACACACACACACACACACACACACACACACACACACACACACACACAGCTAATGTCCATCACCTCCCCCACACATAAACATGAACATCCCATCCCTCCCTTCCATCACTCAGAGGAGGCAGGTGACCGGCTGGTTGTCAAATATGAGCTGTCAATGCACAGGGAAGATAAAACACAACTCTGTTTTGTTAATTTGTTGCCCTCCCTCCCTGCAGCTTCTTCTTCTGTCCATCTCTAATCATCTTTTAATTCCTCTTCCCCTCCCACGTGTGCACTCATTCACTCTCCTGTATGCTCACAAACAAAACACACTGTGTTCCGAGGTCGGAGACTTGCTCTGCCCCACCTCTGACTCCTTGTAGTGGCGCTCAGGGATCTCATCGTAGGCGATGTCCACGGAACACACCTCCGTCTCCTCTTCTCTGGGCTCACTGCAAAAAATCTGAAGAGGAGGGAGAGGTTTGAGGTGTGAACAGCGGCAGCTGAATCAGAAATGCCCTTTATGAGTTGACAAATGCTGTTGGATGATGTGCTGAAGTTGCACAGAGGTTCAGAGAGGTTTTGACATTGAGATAATTTCCTGTTGGATTTAAGAGAACGGAGCGCTGAGGACATGATGAGCACCTTCCTTCCTTACTAAACTGTGAGGATGAATGTGACTCACAGTCAGTGACACATCATGTGGTCAGTGATTTCTTCCTGCGTGAGTCACACAAGACAACAGAGCAATGGCGTCTAGGTATGTGTTTCTTTCAGAACTCTTTCACTGCCACTGCGTCACAGAGCGTTGATCGTACTTGCTGTATGAACTTCAAACTCAAGAGAACTGAAGACTAAAGGGAGAAAAGAGAATAACTGTACAAATGGTGAAGGCGATGGAGGCGGGGTGCAAATTTGAGAGAAGGAGAAAACACTTGTTACGACCCGCTCCAAATGTGAGATCATGGCCATCTGTGAATCTGTTTGCAACGCCTCTGACCCGCCACTGAGAGGAGCTGCGTCCTCTTGTCATCATCTACAGTATGGATCGAGGCAGCACTGCATAAGCTTCAGACTCGCCCCTGCTGCCTCAAAGTGTGAAGTGGCACTGGGGGAGAGGTGTGGAGCAGAAGTTCTTCTGACAGTGATGAATAGGTAAAGGTCAACACTTGTTGTTTTTTTGGAACAGGAGCTATGTTCAATTCCCTTTTTTCTCCTTTTATCGATATGTGTCTGCACTGTACCTGTTTTCTTTCTCAAAAATGTCCCCACACCTTCAGGCCAATTACTACAGTAACTGAACTGTGAAACCGTTGTGTGATGTCTGTGAGTTCGCTGCTAATTGGGGTGAAGTCACAGGATCAGGGGTGAAGTGATTATGATGCCGAACAATTGCCGATTCTCTTTGTATCCTTCTGTTGGGATTTTAGAGGAATTGAAGCAAGAGGATTGTGAATATGGAAAAGGCTGTTGAATATGGAAACATATGCAAAATGTGCAACAGGGTTCTGTGAAAGATACAGGCTGGTATTAGGTGAAACAAGGAATAAAGCAAATCGGAAATCTGCTGAACGACATGCACCCAACCACACGATACTCTGAGCTCTACTCACATTATCATTGCTGCCTTTGTTGTCCTCGTATTTGGTTTCTATGTGGATGGAAAACTTAGGCAGGAAGGAGCACTGAAGGGAGGAAAAAAAGAAGATGAGACAGTGAGAAATCGATATCCATCCATTAGCTATATCGTTCATACTTTTGAAGGTTGCAGGGGGGGTACAGTCTGGAAGAGTTGCCAGTCTATCACAGGACTGACTGACTGCTGCCCTCAGGAGGTAGAGAGCATTTACTTAAGTACATTTCTCATGTATATGTGCTTTCTACTCCAACTACTACATTTATGCAAAACATTGCATCATATGTAAAATATGTTTTAAACTAATCAATAACGAGAAGGGAATCGATCCACTGATTCATTTTCCATTTAAAAGATAGTAGATATGGACGGTGATAACCTTGTCTCATGATAACTTCCCAGTTTAATGCAGGTTTAGACCAGATTACATCACACAGCTGTCGACTGACCAACAGGATGAGATGTGAAAGTAACTGCGCCTCTGTCTGTGTTTTATCACCTAAACCGAATGAGAACTAATGATTATTCTCTCACTGTGGAGATTTACTACTGCACTGCACAGGCTTCCTTTTTCATGAGCAGCATTACACACACACACACACACCATTATGATGCCTCAGGGCATGTTTACTGCCTTTCATCCTCTCTTTAAATACAGCAGTTTAATTATTACACAACCAAAGAGCAGGAATACTGGTTACATAAACTGTTTATGTACGAACCTGTATGTGTGTGTGTGTGCACGTGTATGCTTGAGTGTGTGTGTGCAGCAGGACAGAGACAACACAAAGGATCAATCTTGCCCTCCACCACAGGAAAGAATGAGCTATAAGGCGTGATGCTGGGAGCCCATGGTGAAAACATAGGTTTTGTGTGTGTGAGCATTACTGTGCACAGGGAAGTAATCGGTGCTGCCTAAGATTACTGGCCTTGTGAGTCTCAGAAGAAGAATTCAATGTGTGTGTGTCTTGAAGCAGTGATGGCACAAGAACAAATTCTATAAACACTTGTTTAACTTATCTGTCTTATTAGAGGCCTCTAATTAAAATTATACCCTGAGCTGCAAACCTCCAGCCTATTTTAACAGAGAAGTCGTGCTGATTTTCAGCAGCACTCGTGTTCTTGAGGTTATTTAGTCAGTTATTCTTTTACGTTCACATGAGCTGCTATGACCTTCCTCAAACATCCAGATGTTACATGCGTGTGTACAGTCTCAGGGGAAAAGATCGGCCTTCTGCTGATTTCATGTGTGCTTCAGTGGTGTTACCTCGCTGCTTTAGACATAAGGTGGACATGCTAATGTCCATCTGTTGCCCCAGAGCAAATCATTAGTGCTTTTCTTAGCCACAGTCAATTAAATCGGTTTTACCTCTAAGTGCTGTGGGATTTGTTAATGTCTTCAATGGGACATTTGCCTGATAATTTGGTATTGACAGGTGGATTGATGCAGCAGGGACAGAGATGTAACAGTGAGGAGGAGATCTGGGCCTGAAGGTGAGGCTCTTACATGTACATCTACATTTCAACCATATCATCGTTAATGAGATCATTAATAATTTATTTTCTTTTCATCAATTAATACATTTGATAATTTCAGCTCTAACTTCCTGCAGCCAAATGAATCAAGATTCTGATCAGTACTCGTCCTGGACACCTTCCTGCAGAGGTGGTCCAGCTATGTCCAAATGTGAGATGACACCAGCACAGAGACACAGAGACACAGAGACACAGTTATATATTCTGTTCTCACAACAATGTATGACCATCTGTGATGTGTGAGAATGACAATATCAACATGTGCCACCATTTAAAGGTCAGCCAGCTACTATGGATGTATGACATTTGCATGTAACAGTTTAAGTGACCATAAATTCTAAGACTTTGCAGATGTCAGCTGTACATGCGCGTATTCACTTCTGAACTACTCACCGTGTACTCTGATCATATTCCCAGCAGAGGCCATCATTATAGAAGACAGAATGGGAGGTAGGGGTGGGGGGGCAGGCAGGAAGAGGGGAACAAAGGATCGAAAAAGTATGAGAGAGAAAAGAAGAAAATAGAGGAGAAAAAAATAATTTAGTTCAAAATGGAGAAGGACCATTAAGCCTCAGCAAGAACACCTCAGAGGATGAGAGGAGCCCATGTTGACATGACAGCCCAATCTTCTAAATCTGAGTGACAATGATATTTTCTTGTGCATGATCCAACACATGCTTTTGTCACATAGACTGTAAATACAGGAGACCTGCGAGTCCCTGTGGAACTGCTCATGTTGTTGTTTTGTATCTCTACATGCTCATTGTCGAGCTCAACATGACAATGAGGTCAAGTAGCATCTGCAGAATGTTAATAATCAACAACCTGTCAGAATTCAGTGGCATTTAAAGCAGTTCTTCCTCTGTTAAAGGTTTATTCACACAGTTTTTTGATGGATGACACTTTGAACTAGAGTGACACACGTCCACCAAGGCCAATCAGTCCTACACATAGCTCTTGTATAAAATATGCGTGTGCTTAATGGATTGGTCATTGCACTTGGCAACTGTGTCATCAACACGACACCTTTGCCTTTTAAACTCCCGCTTGAGGCGTGGAAACTCGGAGCAGTCTCCTCCTAAATGAACATTGTCTCCGCTGAGAAAAATAGAATCACACCACCAGAAAAAGGCAATGAGGAAACAAACAAAACAGTTTCTGGCCCTGGCTTGTTTCATCCAGGAGCACCGCTCTGGGCCTGTGCTTAGTTCCCTTGGCAAACCGTCATGATGGTTCTTCCATAATTTCCTGCAGAATGTCTTGTCTTAACCAGCAATCTCCAATCTTCCTTTAGGAGCCATCTGAAATCTCTACGCTCCCTTATTAATGGCATTAATGGTCGTATAGGGGGAAGTAGAGATGTCTATTGCCTTCATCTATGTTGCACTACATGCATGCCAAGCAAAATAAATTGGGGGGGTGCAGGACCAGCTGAAAGGACACTGTGCAGGGACAGGAATCATGAGCATCAACATTTAAAATTAAATGTGTTCTTCCGTGGCCCCTCCACCAAGGTTGGTCTGTTCATTAGCGTTTTCATAATCCTGCTGATGAATAAACCAACAAAAAAACCAACCAACCAACAAACAGACACAGATGAAGACACATCTTCGTTGGCAAAGGAAATTAAACACATTATAAGAATCTGTGCACACAACAAACTTTTGACACTAAGGATGTTACAAAAGATGAGTAGTGCACAAAAATGCAAATCAGATGATGTTTTGCTATCACGGCAGCCATTCAACTGTTCCTTCATAATTCAGCAGCAGCAAAGTAGTGATGCAAACTGTTGAGAAACAACAAAAACCAGAATCCAAAAGCACATTCATGAGAGTGATGTAACCTTGTGTTCATGTCCAGCCTATACGCTCTCCTTTTTCTCCATCACTTACACCATCCCCCTTGAACTCAGTCTCTACAGCCCCTCCTCCCCTCTCACTCATGGGCCAGAATATTGCTTCCATATCCTTTTGCCCTCACAATGATCCCATATAAAGGCTTCTAGCAGGTGAACCGCGTCTGTAGAGGGCTGCAGAAAATGGAAGTGTGTGTGTATATGCTCTTTTTGAACAAATCAGCAGTAAGCCATTTTATTGCAATGTACTTTTTCAAGTGTACTTTGAAGATAACAACACAGATGTATGGTTGAAACGTTACCTGTTATGGTGTAAGGGTAATAGTTCCAAGCCTTCTCTGTGACATAGAAGATTTTAGGGACGACTGCTCTGGCCCAACTGGGCAGCTTGCTGAAACACAGAAAAAAGAGTGGATGGTTTACAGAACTAAAGGAGAAGAAAAGGGAGAAAGGGAAAATCACTGATGAAATAAATACATGTAAATTTTTCTGTACAATCACAGTTGTCCTCATCTCTTTGGTTTGCTCCATCACACAGAACAGGAAATGATAATCATCCAGCTGTGTGCAGCCATGATGGCCCCTGGGAAGTTAATTACACTGATTACACCCCAGCCTGCACCCTAAAGTGGACAAGAGGTTGCACTATGATAAATGTAGGAAGACGGGGAGGGCGGAAAATACACATAACTAGCTGTTATTTAGCACAAATGGATTCTACATGCAGACAGCTGCAGCTAAACCTTATTGGGTGTCCTATTAAAGAGGTGAAGGATTACTGAGGGAGGGCCTGGTTTAGCTGGAGGGATAAATGCCACAGGTGAAGAGAGCAGAGTTCCTTTTAAAACTTTTTGACTCTTTTAACGACGGAACAAAGTGCTGATTGACGATAGATGTTGAGAGAGCTAGAATTAGTGTGGTTGTATGCCTCCAACCAGTGCATTTTCAGTTAACATAAAGTCTCATGATGTCACTCTTACCATGGACCACTGGGATCTAATCAGTTCATCTTAGAGTCCTAGTGACAACTGGTCACACTTTGAAGAAATTCCCCAAATGTAGAATTGAGAAAGATCAAAAGTCTGATCAGGTCATCCTCGAGGACAAGTGAGTGCTTATGACATTTTATGAAAACCACTTTGGGTGTTCCTATACCATCAAAACAAATAAGTTCATCTTTGATTTAAAGAGAAAGTTTGAACCAAAGTTCAAGAAATTCCCTCAAGGACACAAAGCCATTAATAAACTGTACCACATTCCACAGGATAATCCACTTTAAATCCAGCAACTGATTATTTATTACTCTGTCTCGAGAAGTGGTAATTAAATGTGGAGATTACACTGGTTTGTAAATGACTGTCTCTGTTTGGGCCACTGGGACATATCTGTAATGGCCTGTCACTCAACCAGGAGTGTCCAGACACAGCAGACTGTCCTCACACTGCCTTGAATACACACACACATGTGCACACACACACGCACAGGCTGCAGCTTTAAGATGGTAACAGGTGGCTTGTGGGTGGGGAGAAGCAGGCGCGCAATCCAACAGTGACTGCTCAAATTAACCATCACTTACAGTGACCTCATCACCCTCTGCCCACGCACACACAGTAACACTCAGACATGAAAGCCAATGCATTCACACACACACACACACACACACACACACACACACACACACACACACACACACACACACACACACACACACACACACACACACACACACACACACACACACACACACACACACACACCTCTCCTCTCCTCTCCTCTCCTCTCCTCTCCTCTCCTCTGAGTTGGTCAGCCACACTTCTCTTTTCCCAAAGGCCCACTTACTTGTCACTTCTGACCATGAAACCTCACCCGCTCTGCCTCTCACTATGTGTCTCCATGCAGCTCTTTGCACCTCTGTCTCATTGTCTTACTTTTGGGAGTGAGGACTTAGTTTAAAAGAGGAAATGAAATGCTGCAAATATAATGAAGGAAAACAAATATAGGAAATTAGCTTCAAACATTGTTTTTTTCACTATTACCTTGAAAGAATGTGGAGAAAATGGCGATCATTATAATTATTGTAATGACAGGGTACATTATTGATTTGTACCTTTATACTATAAATATTACACCTAAGATTAAGACATTTTATATTTTTAATTTGATTTACATAAAGCAATGCATTACTATCATCTCTTGTTCTCATAGAGTGGAAGAAACCATATGAGCCCATATGAGCTGAAGTGCAGGTCTTTGCTTGCAGCTCTGAGCCCTCTATGGAGATCAATAGCTTCAAATTACATTACTTTGATTGGAGTTGGCCATATTGATGGTTTTATGCTCCTGCCGACTGTTTGGTTGTGGATTTATTGGACTTATTGGAGTGGGTGATGATAGGCATACAGTGAATGACTGACAGAGAGGTAAATGAATTATTGCTGTAGATGTAAGCCATGAAGTGATTAATGCACCAAATACAGCTGAGATTAAAATGGTTTTTGTTCAGGTCAGGAACAAAAACCAGAGACATTTAAAGTCTGCATGATAATGTAGGTTTCAGATGATGTTTATGCACAGTATGCACTCAGTGTCTGCTTTATCAGGTACACCTGCACCGTTAAATACACTGCTCTACAACTGCTCTGCCCCTTGGGTGCTCCAGGTGTTATCCAGGTGTTCTACAGGTTTTTTGCAGGTGTACCTTTGTAAAAAAAAACAGTTATCTGATGTTAACTTGCAGGCTACTATTTAAAACCAATTACTGTACACTTGCTCTTTTGCAATCACTGTAGGTATAATAAGGAAAATAGATGTGTTAACCCAGGCCGTCACCTGGATTCACTCCATGAGCGGTTACTTTAAATATCCATCATATGAATTAAATTAAGTCAATTAGAGAAGCGGAATGTACGCAATTTTGTTTTATGCTGCACAGAAAAAAATTGTAATAAGGGTTTCAGAGCATTCAGAGGAAATTCATTTAGAGAGTGAGGAGATCACATATTCAGACTGATTTAATTTTAATATACATAACAGAAAAATCAAATATTCAATTTCACACTTATCAAGTTTAACAAAGCAGGGCCAGCTACAGTAGCAGCTGCAAAAAAGACTTGAACAGAGATGAAAAGAGACACCTAACTACCCCCCCCCCCCCCCCCCCCCCCCCCTTCTTATTCCTGAAACACAACAGCAATGATTATAGTGCAGCTTTGATATTTGCTCATATGACATCAATTATAAAGGACTGCTTCCCGATGTTGATTGAAAGCATCATTAGACATCTCACCAATGGCTAATCTTTGTGTTATCACCAATGGTTGCTGTGACAGCCATGCAGTGAAAAGCCGCCATGGTCAAATCACTCCTATGGCAGCTTTATAAGCTGCTGTGTAATGAACTTTGACCTGCGATGAAATGCTGATGATTTTTAAGAAACAAAATAAAATAGAATGAAAGTTTTAAGCAGGATTTGGCTTTGACGTTTTCTGTGTGTTTCTCCTGTGGTGAATGATATAAAAAACAAATGTATGCATCACAGAAATGATTTATTTGATTAAATTAATCATGCGGTGCATGGTAAGAGGAAGACTCACTTGTTGAGGTAGATTCGTTTCTCAGTGAACTGGCCTGATCCGTGCTCGGGGTCCTCATACGGCTCGTTCTGCACCACCTCCACCCCCTCTCCACGTTCACTCTGTTCATGACTGTGTTTGCTGATCATATACAGCTGGCCGATCCGGTACTAAAAGACAGACAGGTAACAAAAAAAGAGAAAATGGGGAAGTCTGAGATCAAATGGGGGATGATCGAGGCAGATGAAGGAAGTCATCGTGACATATTAACATCGCTATGGCAACAAACGGTCCTTAAATGTGTGGGTCTCTGGTGCAGCTCTGATTAGGAGCTTTGAATGGAAAGAATACGTTCTTGCTTTAAGTCCAACAGTTGACTCAACGGTATAATTTTATAGTTGCCGTAAAAATAAACGCAGAAAGATCACAGGATTACCGCTCTCAACATATGGTCGTGACACCTGGGGACAGTCACCATAGCGAAAAAAAGCTGGGGGATTAAAAGCTGTCTGCAGCATAGTGGCATAGATCTCATATCAAGTCAAGCAGCACAACACGAGCAACAGCAGCATCAGTGCACAGTTGGGTGACACATCTGTCAATAGCCACAATCTTTCATTCATCACTGGTTGACCCACTTGGCCCAATGACAATGTCACTCTTGGTCGCTTGGCAGACAGGAGAGGTGTCACGCCGTAACTATTTTCCATACATTTGGAAAACGACAAACACTGGAGGGAGATCGCTCCAGGACGGAGATTTCCGACTGCTTGTGGGCCTATTTCCGACCTAAGGAAATCGATACCCTCACACATACACACACACACACGGACAGCTATGTTAAGCTAATGGAAAAAAAGATGAGGACTGCCGGGTGGGACGTTTACTTCAGTCTCCACATTCATCCACAAAAAGCAAGGAATGGAGAGAAGAGAAACGTGATAGTGCAGTGGAAAAAAAAAAGTCAGTGTGCACCAGTAAACAAGCTCAGGTTGTAACTTGTATGACAATGCCAGATTTTTCCATCTGCCGACCATGAAAGAAAAAGCAAAGGGCAGCCATAAAGTATTCCCAGCAGGAATGTTGATGGCGGTGTTTTCTGACTGAACAGCTGTTGGAGTCTGACATGATTTTTCTGCTGCAGTGACACAGTCACGGGCCACGCGTAACAGAGGAGGAACCTGTCTTCAGTCACACACAAATTTAGAGCAGAAACGATTAGAAGATCCATCGGTCAATTGAGCAAAAAGGCCAATCTCTCGTTCCAGCTTCTCTGATGTCAGCAAGGGATTGTCCTGGTCAGACATGTTCTCTGCAACTGGAAAATTCCTGGAACATTCAGGCGAGGAAAGCCACCTGGGTGGAGCATGTAGAAGACATTACATGACGTATAAATTCTGCTGTGGAAATACTGTGTTTCTACAGGAAATTGACACTGGTGTCTGCCCTTATCGCTAAAAGCTTTCAAATCTTGTGGCACCTCTTTTTCATTCTGAGATATTTGTAATCTTCCAATTACGTTTGAAACACCCTCTCACTCGCCGTATTTTCACGGCGAGACACGAGAGACAAAGAGTGGGGGACGTCATGACATTCAGACCGTTAATAGAAGGAGCAGGTTATTGTACAAATCATAATTATATTTAAAAAGATTCCTGTTTGTGCAGAAAGAACGAAACAGACAATGGGACCAGACAGTGGAACGGCACACATAAATCTCCCTGCTGCATGAAAAGCATCAAGGTGGAGTACCAGTCGAGAGGAGCTCTGAGCGCCACTCTGATCACTCTGATGGCTATAGCAACAGTGTATTAACATAAAGGGCCATCTTTCCCCTCTCTCCCTGGATCATTCAGGGATCAGACATATCGTGTAAACATGTCAGCCATTGTGCTTATCTTCCTCCAATGCTCCTTTGGATTCAGCCCCTCACCTGAGAGCTGGGGTCGATGAATGTCTGCTCTTATTGTTGTCTTTAGAAATCTCGCAGAATCAGTGTGATAAGACAATTTATTTGAGTTGTACTTTGACTTGTTTAGTTTGGTTCATGTCCCATCCACTAACCTGTGAAGGCGGGATTTTATGACCTATTCCACGAAGTGGTGATTGAGACACTTTGGCTTCACTTCGAGGAGCTGTCATGTCGTCCATCTTTATCTACAGTCAGTGGTTGGACACAATCTACCTTCAAATGATTAAGTATTTGTATGGATTAACCTCAAGAGAGGCGCAGTGTAAAGGTTAGCTGTATCCAGGCTTCCTGCTAAGCTAATACAACATGAGAACGGTATCAATTTTCACATAAAGCTAAAACTGAATGTTTCTATGAACCTATTAACATGAGGAAAATGTAACAAGGACATCACAATATCAGTTTAACACACTAAACTGTCCAAATAACAATACATGCTGTTTGCTACTAATATGAAAGTGACTCACGGTTTCTCAACGTGGAAATATAACATACAATTTAAAGATGAAAGCATGGAGCCTTCACTCTCGTCTGTCCCTCTGTTCTAACACAACAGCAGGTGTTTGGGAGCTGTGGTCATTGTGTTACAGCCAAGGAGTGTGTTAGTGTGAGTGTACGATAAGAATCCTGAGACACACACACACACACACACACACACACACACACACACACACACACACACACACACACACACACACACACACACACTTCAGACAACACCAGACTAAGCTGTAATTAAAATGTAACCACAGACAGAGTAATTACTGCTTTGAGCGCTCAGTTTTCATTAATAACTGACTGTGGTCTTGTTGAGATAAATCGCTACATTTGTATGTTCATTTCAGACTCTATGTGTGTGTGTGTATGTGTGTGTGTGTGTGTGTGTGAAGAGAAGGAAAGATCTTTATCTGCATACAAACATATGAAACACAGGCAGACTGTGTTTATCTAACCCAGTACTGACACCAAGGAGAGCAATAAAGTCTCACATTAAAAATGATTGGCCCTGTTAATAAGGCACACTATTACACTTACATAATAAGTATATATTACTATACAATAGTGTTTTCCTAACTGAACACCATCATTTATTATATCCATTCTCTTTTATCTCGTCTACCCATATGGAGGAGGAATTGTTTCAATATCAGAGGGCAGACACAGTTACAAACATCCTGCCTCTCGCAGCAGATGCACACAAATACTCGCCAAAAGAAAAATGTAAATAGAGACATATATATTTATGCTGGTAAAGTTGAATTTATCAAACAATATGCTAGAAAACATGTTCCAAAGCATAAATATTTGGAATGAATAACATGGCAGTCGCAAATGACTCCTTATTCAACATTTACTCCTTTGTCCAGATATGAGGCTGTGCAACATGAATAAAATGTTGTATCTTGATATGTGGCAGTTCACATCCAGATAAGGACACATATCACGATATCATTTTACTTTGTGAATTGTGGCCATGTCTTTGCAGATTTAAGTCGAGATGACAGCGGCCTTTATCTCCTTCCATCTTCATGATACTTTGCCATATGTTGTGCTGCTGGCGAAATCCTCCTCCAACATCTGAATCTGGGTTTTGTTTAGAGCACTCAACTGTTCTTTTGTGGCTGTAATCCACAGACTCTCTCTGCACTGTACATGATTCTTATGTGGGTGGTAAAAGAGGCTAGCGGTGAATCTGTTGTGGCGACTGATCTGAAACACTATTTGCAAAGTTTAGTTTTCTACCTTGTATCAGATTTTTCATCCCAAACAGAAGTAAAGCAAAACCTCTTTGTTCTGTCTTCCTGTTCAGAATTACCACGAGCTATGACCCTGTCCCAATTCAGGGGTGGTGTCCTTTAAAAGCTACATTTAAAGCCTGATCATGTCACCGCGGCAATACTACAGGCTGTCCCCCCTCTTCTGAATGTCCTCCCAGGGAGACAAATTCCTTGAGTAAATTCCTTCACTTGAGATTACCTCACACTCTAGAACAGTAAATATTTTTCACAAGGACTAAAGAACAAACACACACACACACACAGTCACACACACACACACAGCTCTGCTGGCTCAGCAGCAATGCTGGCAGTGAGAGGGAGTGAGTACAGTACGACTGCCTATATCTGCTCCATTTGTGCTGAGTCAGCAAAATGTGAAGGTGAGTGTTAACCCTCCTGCAATAGTTTGATAAATTCGCACAACAGGATGCCAAGGATGTCAGAGTGCGAGGTGAGGCAATGCGTCGCTGCAGCTCAACACTGTAACACAAAAATGGACAATTCCTTTCCTTCTCTTCTATCAGGTTCAAGAGAAACAGAGATAAATATAATCCAAGGATGAACTGTAGAGACAGATTCTACCCAAGAGGCTCTGAGTACAATCTTTGCATTCTGAATTGTGGTTGTTTGTCACCTTGGCTTTACTTCAACTAGAGCATTTTCTTCTAAATCTTATTTTTTTATTTGTTATGCAGCGGCTGTTTTGTAACACTGTTCTTAACAATTCAATATTTTCTTACTTTATTCAGTTGTTCCTCCGGTTGTGTATTTAGAGGTACAGACACTGAGAACACAAAGGGGTGCGTAGATGTGGCATTTGTTTTGGTTTGAGATGCTGGCACTAGTGTGACATCTAGCAGTAGTGAATATCCTACATGTAACCTTTAAGATTCTGCCGACATCTCAGAATATTGGACGTGAAGGGAATTTTAATTTGTGGAATTAAAAATGGGTGAATCCTCAAATTCAATTTAGTGGCAATGACTAAAACAGATTGAAGTGGATCTCACAACAGCGCTGAGGTGAACAGAGAAATTCTTGAGGCCACATGCCGGGAGCAAAATTGCATGTTACATAAACTTAGTGAAAGCCGTGTGGGGTGGGGGTGTAACTTATTAATACTGATCGCTGGAGGTAGAGAGAGCACTCCCCTGTCGTGCCTCCCTGTCTTCCCATTTTCCTGTTCCCTTCCTCTCCTACCCAGCATCTCTGCAGTGTATGAGGTCACCGAACTAAAGATTACATAACTCAAGATCACTCACTACAGATCACTCCGTTATGCATCATCTTTGCTCCCTGCCGGGTTGCACACACACGGGTGCTCTGCTGGAGTGATGTGCTTATATGCATGCATTAAAGAGCAGAGGAAAACGAGTGAGGAGAGAAGGGAGGGAGACGGTTCAACTGAGGTAGATTAGAAAACAAAGGTGGAGAAGATGAACGGGAATGAGAGAGGTTAAAGAAGGCTGTGATGCTGAGGCTGGGTGTTCAGGGAAACTGACAGCCATTACATAAGAGGACTTGATTGAAGACAGCTGCCTGTCTCTTTACCTTGCCACTACTTTTATTCCTCTTCTCTTTCATTCTCTCCTTGACGCAGGTGACTCTCCCCTTCAAAATGTTCTAGTCTGACTTTACACTCTTTTACTTGTTGTTTTTCTCATTTGGAAGGAAAGGATTCCCAAATTTTAGCATTGTAATGCTAAAGCTTCACTAGGTACCATCACACCCAACTACACGCTAATGCAAAAAAGATGGCAGCGGTCCAATTCAGAATATTGTGGCTTCATTTCTGAACAGAGGGAGGAAGAGAAGACGTCCTTCTTTGTATACAGCATTCAGCATATGGTGTTTAACTGCTGACACTCGTGTGAGTGGTTCACTTATTAACTAAGTGCAGGGAACGTTCTAAAGGTGCGTGAAGATGGAATCGATTTTTGTGGTCTGATGTGATGACAGAAACTCCGAAGCTCTCTGAGACCTCTCATTGTAGCTCACAGCGAGAGACAAGTCGAAGGAAGAAATGTACAAGCCTAAGAACTACAATACAAACCAACAAATTCAGAACTTTGGCACAGAAACATTTGTGTTTTCAACTGTGTTTTTGCTACTAGAAGAAATCAACTGAAGAAAGATTTCTTCTAGTAGCAATTCCCAATATCCACGACACTGCACGCCCATCACATTCTTCACCTGAACTTTTTCAAAGAACTAAGCCTTGTGTGAGAAGCAGGAGTATTTTTTTCACAGCCCTCATTCAGTTCTTTGATAAACAAGCCCCCCCCCCCCATATTACATAAGCCTTTTGTCCCCTCTGTGTTTTGGTACAACTAGAATTTCTGGTTGCTTGGGGAAAACCATTGCATTTATTATGCATAGAGCAAGCACAGTGTACGTCTTTCAGGCCTGCTGAGCTAGACGGAGATGAGGGAAATATGAGCACAAAAAAAGCAGAGCAAGGGAGGAAGAATGAGAGGACACCAGTATTACATTAGTTTGGTCTTGCATACAATATCAACTTCTTCATTTACTTGCTACTACCTCAATTTTCTCTGCCCTATAGTGGGGACCAATGTGAGCTAATAAAGCCGTGCATCCCCACTGCTGTTGAGAGAGGGCAAGGTGAAGGCTCAACATACAGTCCATGAAGAAGTAAAATGAGAAACACATCAGGATGATAATTAAGTTGACGTTTCACCAGTTATTGCATGAAGCTGTTACATATTAAAATCTGTCTTGCTCTCTCTGTCTCCCCAGAGAGCAGGTGTGGGGGATGTGACAGGAAACGACCGGTCCTCTTAATGATTTATTTGTGGCAGAGTCGAACATCATAGCATGTTAAAAAACACGACAAAAGAATATGCCCAAACATCTGTAATATGTCATTGCATTTCACTCTCCTGAGACAAAGTACAGGGTTTCTGGTTGGGCAACAATGAATTTGTTTTTGGGTTTTATCAAAGCTCATCATTATGGAACATAATAATAAACAGCTATACCATGTGGTGTGATTTCCCACAACTACAGAACATGTAGCACTGAGTTGACAGATTCGATTTTGAGCGTCGGGTCCTGTAAAACTTTCTGTTTTCTCTCTAAAGTGTTGTTTCCTTCCGTGCTTCTGGTGAAAAAGCCAGTTATGCATTGCACTCTCCCCATGAGCCTGGCTACTGCTGGCAGATTTAATGCCCGCTGTGACACCAGATTGAGCCTACGACTGAAACACTTCTCATGCAGGTATCCCGCTAACAGAATGGCAACGGCCATCTCAAAAGCACTGTCCCTGACAACCACCAGGTTTTTGAATTTGCATTCTCGTGCCGCATTTTGCAGGAGGTCTGTTCAACCGGGCTTGACTTTTGTGTACTGATCTAGTTTGGGAACTGTTGCCAGCCCTCACTGAGATAAAGAGCTGTTGTAGTCGCATCTTACTCCACTGCTCGCCATATCCACACGCCACAAGTTAATGCAACTGCAGTCGACTGTACAGCCAATCTGTGAAAAAAATATTTATTTTCCACTTTATTGTATGGACACAGATGTTTGAACATAAAATCAATGATGGTTTTTGTTCTTTTCAGTTCTTGCTCTCAAGAAAAGTGTTGGTTGTTTCTTCTGTGGATGTGATTTTATCATTCTGATTTGGTTAACTGTATCTTAGTATGGTGGTGTGTGAGGTGAGGCCACATGCTCATTGTATTTTATTTTAATGCAACACTCCTTGCAAATCATTTCCATCCTCCTTCCCTTTTTCTTGAGATGAAAACCAAAATGAGCCTAACCGTTTTATTTAAACACAAACAAGCAATTTTCTTTTCTCTCCGATGCCTCACTTTTTTGTTTTAGTTCTTCCTTTCTTTTCCTGTTCCTCCTTTTTTTAGTGTGATGAGGTCCATTTTTTATCAATGAGACACTTTTGGATTAATTTATATAAATATTTAGAGCAGGTCACAGTGATATATTCATAACAACAAAGTGAAAGAGAGGGCAGTTGTTTCTGTATATTTAACATGATGAAAGAAAAAGAATAATTATGTTAAATAATTCTGATTATTTCGGGCTTTGTTTTACAGCCCTATTTGCAGTGAGTGATTGGGCCTCAGACACTGCAACATGATCAATGGTAATGACAGAAGAAGGGTGCTCATTGCAGCTTATGGAGACTGACACACTTCATTTCACAGTTGTAGGCGGGCACTCGAGGCACCGAGGGAGGAGCACGGCACTGCAGCTGTATCTATGTTTGTGGGAAATTATTTCATACAGAGGATGTGTCTCAAAGTGATAGCACACATGTGTATACACACACACACACACACAAATGCAGACTGACACTTTCAAGATATTCACACAGAAACAATTGCAAGTGAATCTTGATCGGCAGCACTCAGTATTTAATCAGGCAGATATTGGACACTTGATGAGCACTGATCAGGAATTGGAGAAGAATAGCTGTGGGAGCTGGATTAAGACAGTGCAAGATGGTATGTGTCTGCCCAACGCAGTGCATATATATATATATATATATATATATATATAGTGAGAGAGAGAGAGAGAGAGAGAGAGAGAGAGAGAGAGAGAAAGAGAGTCATTTTGAGTGGATGAAACAAGTGGAGGGAAAAGGATGTGGTCACAGGGACAGGGAAAGTAATGTATTGTGTTGTTAGATGTCAGAATTGGAATTAAAAGAGAAAATTTCAAAGAAGCAAAATACAAACTTTTATGGTTGCAAGCCAAGAATACACTGAATAAAGCCCCCCCCAGAAATCGTAAAAAAGTTTCACAAATACAGACAAAACGAACAAAGAGTACGGACAGAGAGCTTTCTCTGTTTCTGTATACATATCAAACGCTGAGTATAAACGAGCTTTAAGTATTGAGAACGCAACATATCATTGGTGATAGAATGTAACGAGTGAGTTATTCATTTATAGAAAATGGCCAAGAAATTGATACAATCGTGTGTCTCTAATATCCTGATGATGGAAGGTGTTGTTTGTATTCTTGACATTAAAAAATCTAATTAACTGCAGAGAGCTGAGTGAAAGAGACATGGACACACAAACAGCACTTCGGCTCACGCAGCAGCTGCAGAAAGGTTTTAAAGCGCTCTCTCTCAAACAAGACATGCACGCGCACTGGTTCACACACGCACAAGGGCTCACTCATACAAATTACTCTGACCCATGAGAAGATATTAGTAATGATTAGCAGAGTTGGGGAGAAGCTTTGAAAACCAAATAGAGCTGAAAACGGCTCTTTGAAAACCCACATCGCTGCAATTAAAAAACTATTTGGTGAAGAAAGGAGAACTTCAGAACACTGTTGACAAAAGAAAAAGACGCCAGAGGGAGAGAGATGAGGATCCAAGCTGCCGGCCACCTGCACTAGTGGCATTGATTCGCTGCCAAGGACCGTTGAGTCAGAGAAAACCAGGCAGGGATAAATACACATCGAAAAAATACATTTTCTGTTTCACACAAATTGTTTGTGGATAAAAATGAAGGACATAGAAGGTCAAAAAAAATCCCCACAGCAAGAGAGGATTCATTCCTTCTAAGTGGGTGCTTTGACATTTTTATTTGTCATGCAAAAGCTTGTTCCAATTACTTTCCAACTCTTTGTGCACATATTCGCCCATGAGTTAAATCAAAGATCTTCTCCTACATCTTCGTGTGTGCTACTCTCTTTCTCTCCGAGTGAGGCGTCTTTGTCATAGGCACAGTCTTTGACTATGTCACAGTTACATGTTCATGGAGATACACAGAAGCGTTGCCTTTTGTTCCTCAACTTCAATAGGAGTCTATTCTTGTTTCCTCAGTGCAACAACACTGGTTTCAATAACAGTTTCAAGTACTTGAGATTTGCTCAAGGTGCTGAATTTGAATTTAAATGTTTTTGTCTCCATCACGTCTAATTCACTCATTAGCTGTCAAACCTGAGCCGTGGACATTCCTCTGATTGAAGAGGTGTGCATCTCTCACTACATATTTTGCCACTGGACATTAACCCTGTTCTCCTTTCCTGCCTCGGTGGAAGGGACTGTGCTGCAGCTGAAGAAACTGCAAAATCTAAAATAAAAAACAACCCTGACAAAAATGATTATGCTTCTTTTCATTTAGTTTATTAAATCACGCTTGGGACCCACAACTTATTTGGATTTCCTGTTAACTTGTTATGCTAGCTCTCCGTGCAATGCTAAAGGGAAGCACAAGGGAAACAAACTTCACAACAGGATAAACAACTCCTTTGTCATATAATGACAGACCATCCGGTATTTGCAAAAGGGATATTTGATTGACTAGAGCCTCCGCTTGTTTTAACACGATTTGAATAGCTGGTGCCTGTGCTGCCTCTCGAAAAAGCAAACATGCAAACATGACGTCACCCCATTCAAAGTGATTGAGCAGTGTGTCCATTGAAGCCTCCAACGTGCATGTGTGAGTGCTTCATGATATTTTGCAGGTGCAATGCAGGCTGCAGAATGTGGGGTCAAAGAATATGGGATAAATCACTTGGGTTAGGTTTTAATAGCAACAGATGATTTCTGTGCAACAGATGTAAAGACAATTGCACAGTAATTATTCATTCGCATGTAACTGTGATTGTTTACTGTGCCTGCCTTCTTTTTCTTTAAAAAGCTCATCCAATCATTTCATTCTTAATTTTAGCAACCTCCCTGCGTCAATGAGTTGTGTATTTTGAAAATGCCAAATGACACATCACTATTTATTAGCATATTTTAAGTCTGATCCCATACACAACTCATCACCAGCAGAGCACACAATGAGTCCTTATACATTGTGATCACATTATAGTGCGGCATGCCCAGCTGCTCCCCCTCTTGTGCTGCATCTCTCCTAACACCTGTCCCATAACTCTTCTGACACATTCACAATGTGTCGGCACAGCTTCTATTCTCAGTAACCATTGTTTCTCCTTGTTTAGACAGGATGTTGACAATAAGTGAGGTTTAGAGGAACAGGAAGAGACGAGGTGTGTTACAGGCACAAATGCAGGGATGGAGATGATTTAGACTTTCCTGTTCGGAGGAGGTGAATGGTGTTGTCTTCCGATCAAACTGGTAGGAGTGCAGCCGGCTTTAATCACACACACAAACACATGCATGCTATGTTCACACCACTGTTGCTGAGGCAAAGTCAATTAATCCATCACCCCAAAATTTAAAAGAAACCTCAACTATGAAATTCAAGTTATGATGCAACTATTTAACCAAGAGATGAAATGCTGTAAGATGTGTTGATAGTCCTTAATGGCGTAATCTCAATTCAAATTAGTTTTAATTCAGTCCAAATAAATAAATACAATTATTTGACAGAGGGTTTGTTTCTTTTGTAGCAGACTCACCCTGAAAGTTCAAAACACTGTCATCCAGACAGAGCTCCATCCATCCATCCAGACAGAGCTCCATCCATCCATCCATCCATCCAGACTGAGCTCCATCCATTCAGACAGATCTCCATCCATCCATCCAGACAGAGCTCCATCCATCCATCCAGACTGAGCTCCATCCATTCAGACAGATCTCCCTCCATCCATCCAGACAGAGTTCCATCTATTCAGACAGATCTCCCTCCATCCATTCAGACAGAGCTGCATCCATCCTTCCATTCAGACAGAGCTGCATCCATCCTTCCATTCAGACTGAGCTCCATCTGCCCATCCATCTATTACAACATGTTTTAAATATTCATCATCCTCTATAAGGCTTGAAGCAGTTTTTGGCATCTTCAAAATCTTTGATTCATAAAAGATAATAGCACTGAGCAATGAAGTTTTAGCCTCAGTGGATGTTAAATAAGAAGCTCTCAGGTGCTCCTATAACCAAGAGGGAAGAGCGACTCTTCATCTGGTTTAAACTACACTCAGGAATCCTACATGAGTATACTTGCTACTTATTCTAGTCCATGTCTGTATTCCCAGCAGAGTACAGAGCTGATGAGTTACAAGTCTTGTCATTTTTATCAAGTGAGCAACATATCTGAGATTACAGATTACACAGGAGCAGAAGACAGTTTTCTCAAAATAAATAGTTTGATATTTTCGGAAATGTTCTTATTCTCATTTTGCAGTTTATAAATTAAAGACTAAATTAATATCTAATCCATGTTTAAAATGACCTAACTCACATTTTATATTCAGTTTGTTTCTTCCATTGAAAAATTAAATATATCAATCCAGCAGTTTCCAGAGGTCTTGTCATTGCCTCGAAGTTGCCAGGCAACATGACAGTGCATGAGGCCAAGAAAAGGACAGAGGAAGGGAAATATACACAGCAGGTTCTTTACATAAAACCAGCATCCATTTTACTTGTTTGTTTGCAAATAAGCAAATGGCCGCATGCTCCACCTGGAACAGACAGCTTGGGCATAATTTAATAAAAATTGTCGCACGTGGTCCAGTCATGTAGATGCAGAACGCATGATTTAACTCAGCAAGAAAGCTAAAGGTTACTTCTCCATAACATGGAATTATTCTTTTAAAAAGTGAGCATCACCAAGGAGATAATATGGGTTTAAATATTACTGACAATTATTTTCAGATTGCAGATTTAGAGTCAGTGAATCTTCATTGAGTTTAGATATGTATAATATTGTAATAAAATAAAATCTTCAATCTTGTCCAATGTCCACATGTTGTTTATTTATAGTATGTTCGTGGTTTTAATGGCTACTCTGTATTTTTATGAGGTGTTTTTCATTGTTGTTATCAGGACTTTACTTGTTGCTAAGGGAAATATTACTGACAGGGATGTCAACCCATTTACAAGCAAAGTGCATAGAGCTGAACCAGACTAATGCCCCTCGATACTGCAAAATAATTCATATCAATAAGGATGCTACTTCCTGGAACTAAAAGCGATGTACCCATCTTCTTAGAAATAGTTGCTACATTGTGTGTCAGCGGTGTGTATATGTGCAAGAGCCTATTTAAAGACATGTCACTGCTTTCTCTAACCCCCTCACAATCTCTGTTTGAAGCTCAGTGCTGCAATGTGTGGCGCTTCAAACACACAGCCAGCAGCATTAACAGGGCACAACAGATGTCAGCCTTTGGTGTGAGGCAGTTACTGATGTTATGAAAGATTTAAGTTCATTTTCAGATCAATTTATCTGAGATGTATTGACATAAGAGAGATGATAAGAGAGGTTTGTGTTTTATTACAAAAAACTGAAAAACAGCCGAACTTTGCTGTGTAATTCACAACGCAAAAACCATTGCCCCACTGCTCATTGCTTATCATGTAAATGTAGTTGACAAATATTCATGGAGCACATCCCAAATCTTTATGTTCCATCTGCTGCAACTGTAGCCTCCACCAAAAATGATATGAATTCATTTAGTTTTAGTTTTTTCACTCATCTCCTTGGTGACTGACCTGCTCAGTCTGTGCTATTTGTCGGCTATTTGAATCAAATGATTAGTTGATTAGAGATCTGATCAACTGTTGCTTTTCTACTGAACATTTCTACTTTTATCTACATCTGTAAAGCCCAAGCATACGGTATCTTGTTGATGTGGCTGATGCATTTACTTAACAGTGCTTGAAGAGGTCTGTTTCTCACTATAGCATCATGTAGTCCGTAGTTCTTCTTTGAAGGATGAAACGATATAGCTAATGGATGCATTGATCTTTGGTATCATTTCATGCCTTGTCTTTGTCAGTCTCTACACTGTCAAGCAGCTACAGGTGTAGGGATAAAAACATAAAGGCCAAATTGGGATATACTCTGTAGCTGCAACACCAGGGGACCAGCTTCTATTGGTATTTACCTCTGCATAGATAAAAAAGGTCAAGACTTCCTTCATTCATCACTGATTAAATGCTCCACCAAGTGACCACATGTCCCATGTTGCGTGACCAACAGGTGCATGATGGGTATGGCTAAATGTTTAAATGCTGACAGTGTATCCTTCAGCTGGGACTTATATATTTGCTTGTACCACATGTGAGGTGTACACCACCTTTCTGCTTTGATAACCCTGCTGTGACTGCAGAGCTCGTGTTATGAAAACTTAGCGAACCTCAACGGAAATGCACAAACAGAGCGGGAGCGGAAAGAGCAAGGGGATAGAGGCTGGTTTGGGATTTGGTGAAATGAGGAGGCTTAATAAGCAAGAGGAAACACCATTATTATTTACACATGTAAATGCCGTATAGGCTGGAAGGTCAAACACCCAGAATATCATCATAGCAGTGACTGATCCTCCAGGTAAATATAACATTTAAACTGCTGCACACATAAACAGGAAAATCTTTGCACTGTGTCACTTTGACATTGCACACTGTCATTGATGCTGTTACAATGATGTAACAATTCCCTCCACTTTGGTGTGGCTGTTGTTCAGTGCGAGGACCCTCACCTATTCTGACAGCTGCTCTGTGTTTCTGCTGTGATTTCATTTCAGGAACATTTTTTAACAATGAGTCTTAAAAAATATTAAACTGGAATATAGTGATGGATCATCCCCAGCGCAGTCACTGCCTTCTCTGGTCAAAGTATTTGCCAAAGGATCTTTAATAGGCTGGAACTTGTCAAGCAGATATATCATTGTTATCACTATATTGTTTTTTAACTGTTAAATCCACCCAGAGTACATTTTAACTGACTTATTTTGAACTTTTATTCTTTGTACTTTTTGTTTGAGTATATTTTCTACACAAGTAACTTTACTTTGAGTACAAAGTTTTCTTTCCACCCTAGACAATCTGTAGCTGTTCATCAGCATTGACTCAAAGTGGAAACCGAGCTTCATTCTCACGACTTTCGGGTCTAATTAAGTCTGCTGCCTTAATTAAATGAAGATGGGAAACAGACACTTCTCCTGTCTTCTGGTGTTCTTGTTTCCTGAGCCCACACTCTACAGCTTATTAATCAGGAGCTGATCAAGCAAGCAGTGAGACTAATTCAGCTGCTGTTCAGGTACAGAAAAGACACTCTCTGTTCTTTAATCAGTGAATGGGTAATTAATTGCAGAAGGATATGCGTGGTAATTGATGAGCTATTAAAAGCTCTGCTCCGGGTAATCTGAAAATCAATGTCATGGTGACGCTTGTATCGTAGTATCTATTCAAGTGTGTCGAAAGCTTTACGTACTGAAGATGTAATTAGACAATTATTTAACATAGTGATTTATCCTGATGGGTACGTTTCCCGTGCCCTGGCTTTGAGGCTTACTACTGCAGTCAGATACAATTACTTCAAAAACAATTACAGCGGCCCAAAAAGGAATCATGCTGATTGAGGCAGTCACCCACAAAGCAATCAATCACCTTTTTAAAACATGCATTCTCTCTCTCTCTTTTTCTGGCTCATCCTTCGACGTCTGTAAGATCATCTGACTGAGCATGTTCCTCTCCATCTGGCATGTGTGAGCCAGGTCACTGTTTGCCTGGGCTACGAGCTCCTTGGGGAACAACGAAGGAACAGGCTTCTCTGTAGTCAGAGCACAGAGCTTCAACTCCAGGGACGTAAACAAGATCGTGGCTCTGGGCCTGGACGTGCTGTGGGGAATCTCAGTGTGCAGGGACACAAACACCCCCCGCCCCCAGAGACTGACCTTACACTGACTGGCTGATGTCACCTTAATCAAAACAGGTGTCTGATTCTCATTCTGCTGCAAAACATTGCATGTTGTAAGATGACTGAAACAAAAAAATAAAAGGTACAAACACATGCTCGTTGTTATCGCATTTTCTAGAGTAGAAAGAGGTTCTGCAGCTCTATAGCTCAATATTTTATGCACTAGTCAAATGAATTGCATTAATGCAATGACATGAAAGTGTCTTTTCTTCTCAGCAGGGCTTAAACTTTAATCACCATTCAAACATGAAAGGTCTCCTTGATGATACAATTCTTGAGCTGTCTAATCATGTCTTCTACTCCACTTCACTAATGCACTCCCATGTATCTGAAAAGCAGCCAGTTGTCCTCATGCAGAAATGCCACACAAGGAGATTTGGATTCATGACTCATCTACTGTGTTGTGTAAACAGAGTATGTAATATAATATCACCAGAGCCCAAAATGAGTCTTTAGTCATCATGAATCTGAGGAAAAAATGTAGTATACTGACAACGATGTGTTCTATCCTGCCTCCTGTTTTTTGAAGTATAAGATACTGAGCCTTAAAATTGCCCCTTAACCAGTGTGAGAGTGTGTGTGTGTGTGTGTGTGTGTCGACAGGCACTGAATAATTTGGGTGTGACCAGTAGTTTGTTACGACTTGAAAAGCAATATGCGGCAGTCCTGATGAAGCCACCACTGAAATTGTATTGGTTTGGTGCATTGATCTATAGGAAAGAGCAATAAAGGGCAGTGGATGGTTCTTCTCTAGTTTGTTTACATTAGAAAACTAGAGAGACCACCTCCACATAGGTTACACAGTCCCATGAAATTCAAACAAGCCACACCAAATTGTACATACCCATAACTATAAGTCCCCTTAATATGTTTGATTTTTTTTTTATTATTCCCTGGGAAATGAGAGAAAATGTCAAAAAATACCCTCTCACAATGTTAAAGAAACTGATAAAAATATTCCTGGATCCATCCCTAGAAAATGTAATGTGCTCTTGCACACCGCATCCTTCCATCCTTGGAAGAGAATTGGTTCAGGTGTGTTTGCATAATCCAGACAAATTCAAAAGACATAACCTCCTTGGTGGGGGTAATAATGGTCTAACATTTCCAAGATAATGTCTGTCTCTTACACACACATACACTCACGCAGGCAGACACACACACCTTGGTTGATTTATGTGTCTGTATGTGGGAGGTAAGTGTTTGCATGCTGCAAAAATTAATAGATTACAAATGTTCATTTGTCAAATCAATGACAAATCAATAGATTATTATCATTAGGGCAACAGATGTAATAGCCCGTAGCTGGCCGCAGAAGAGAACAGTCTTCCATCACCACTGGAGCGAAGCAAAGCGTAGACAGGATGTGATGAAGCAGCATCCTGGTAATTATAAACATGACACTAACTAACAGTCCAAAACAGGACAATCAAACAACATCAGGATCATCAGACATCAGGAGAATCTGCACGGAGCTTTGATTGTAAGACTGTATATTCACAAACAGTAGAGCTGAGATACTATTTAATCACAGGGTCGATGAACTACTGTGGCAACACACTCATTCAGTGCACAAGTGCGCTGCCTCCCTGTACAGGATATTACATCGTAACCAGGGTTAAATGGTGCGTAAAAACCTTTATGATGCACTTAAACTCAATAAAACACTTCAGGTGGAACATCTGTTGTTTAGGTTCAGGTAACACTGGAATGAAGACAACAGCAGGAGGGAAAGTTAATGCAGCCACAGCCACAACCACTCAAACACGAAACTTGAGGGGAACCTTAATCCTTCACCCTATAGACCAAGCTCCAAACACAGAGCCTGAATGTGTCTCCACAAAGGAAATATGTGCATTAAATCCACACTGACACAGGGTTGTGTAAAATAGAGTGGTTGTGTAAGGAACAGAGTCCAATCACAATGAGTGGTAACTTGTGTTCCCTGTGTGAGTGCGCAGTGGTGTTTGGGTGAGAGGGAGCAGTGTGCATCTCTCCACAACACTCACAAAGCTCACAATCACACACTCTAAGTGAAGCACATGCACGATTTGTCCTTCACCACCTACAATACAACAAAACGGCTGACTGTGCTGCTGCTCCTGCTGATGTTCACAGTCTGTGCGCTGCTCTGGATCATTAACAAGGTGAAGGCTGGATGAGAGACAGCAGCAGCTCCACCGCGCGGCGGGTCCTCGGACGCGCTCCTCGGCTGCACGAGTTCAAAATGTCCCTTTGCTGCAAAACGACGAGCGGCGCATCACTGTCAACTTTACAAAAACACCACACAGAGCTGCAGACCACACGCACCGGGCTGAGCGGTGCATCTCATGTACAGGTCAGGGTGCAGGAGATCTGCCGAAGCATCACAAGAAAACTTCACCTACCTCCTCCACTGTGAGGGGCATGCAGATGCGGTACTCCTTCATCAACATTCTTGCACGGCGGTGATGATGGCAGGGCTGAGGTGAGATGCTGGGCGGTCGTGGCGTCAGTGCTGGGCTCGATCCTGCGAATCAATCATGGAAGTGAGATCAGCGAGGAGGAGAGGACGGATTCACCAGATCCCTCCTGACTTCTGCATCAGCAACAACAGCCGTCAACACACACGCACACGCCAGGTCCCCAAATACACAGAGGCTCCCTCCGAATAATCCTCCTGCAGAAATCAGCTGACAATGTCTGCACTGATCCCTGAACAGTTTGTCCTCTGCAGGGAGGAAAGTGTGAAGAATTCGCAGCAAACTCCACAAAACAAGTCGCTTCTGCAGCAGCGAAGCTTCACTGCAGCTTCTCGTTCCCGCACAAGGACTCGAACCTTTGCTCGTTGTTTTGTTTTTCCTTCCCTGGTTCTTTAGAAACACTCGCGATCACTTGAAAGCAGTTCACCCCCCGAATGTGCCCCTGTGGCCGCGGTGAGTTCTCCTGACAGCTCCCTCCAGAGATGCGCAGCCGAGTGGAGCAGCTGCCTCAAACCAGCGAGAAGGAGGCAGCGCTGCACCGGAAACACACAGGAGTTCACCCCGCAACATAAAAGCATTGCTGCAAAACAAGAGGCCTCTATTGATCCAATACATTCACGTAAGTTATAATAACAGTATATTGTATTGGAGCTCATTAGTCAGAATGCAATTGATTGATCCGTTTTCATAACTGGGCTTTTACACCAAACATTCAATTAGATCTTATTTTTTAAAGAAATACTTGACCGGAAGTCCTTTTATTTTTCTGTTCGCTTAACACGAGAAATATTTAGAGAGAGACGGAGAGATGAGAGAATGAGGATGACAAAAAAAAAAACCCCTGGAAAGTTATTAGACTTTTAAAATGTGTGATAATGATAATGTGATATCTGGCATGTCCCATAAAAATTGGTGAAAAGTTAAAGTGCAGCATTGTAGTGAAGATACTAATACGAAAAATTCAAGGCAAAAAAAGGAAAGAAAAAAGGAAACAATTTAAAACAGATCATTCAGCAATAGAGCAGAGATTTAAAACAGCCAAGACACAATAAGAAAGTAGTAAAAACAAGATCAAATCAAACATTATAAAATATTTCAATTATCAGAACTATGTGACGTTAAGAGAGATTTAAAAGAGGTGTGATGATTTCATTTGTTTCTTTCTTATATCATAATTTAAACTGAAAAACCTTTGTTTCGTTAGTGTATAAATATAAACCAATATGGAAATAAAAGAATCAAGATGAAAATAAAAGAATCACTACGGAAAACAGTGGTTGATGACGTCAGACGTACTGGGAAGAAAAACGTGCGTTCCTGGATTAACCCGCCTTTTTTCACTTTTAAAAATGGACGACAGTAAACATGGTGGCGGCCTACCAGTGGAGGGGATCGGCTGTGGACAGCCCACGGTCTCAGAGTGACGAACACTCGGATGCTCTACTCTTCTTCATCACGAGGGTCTTCACACAGAACAATCTCCGGACTTCAGGGAAGCAGGACATTTGTCTCCGGCTCGTACTTCCTGTTTCCACGAGGAAATCAACAGGTGACCAACACAGGTCACGCTCCTGTCAAAGATCGTATATGGAGTAAATTGGGAAGATGACTCGCCTGCGTTGAAAACGAACTGAACTGAAAGGTAAGAACACTGCCAGAGATCTTTTATGATTTTGTCGAGGAAGACGGTTTACTCGGTACAATTTTGAGACGCTGAATGATCTGAACTGAAACTTTGTGGTTTTCTTGTTCAGCTCTGGTCTAGCTCTTGGTGATAAAGGCAAAGCTGGCTGTTTTCTTTATGAAGCATGTCTCAATCACAAGGGTGGATTCAAATAACACAGAGACCAAATGTAAGGGAAACTATTGAACTGGAAAAACTGTTTAAAACGATTTTCAATAAAAATAAAAGAGATCGCAAGGAGTAGAATAAAAGAGGTCAAATAAATAATGGAATAACTGTGTAAAATGTAAAAGTTAGTTTAAAGAGATATACAAATAGAATGGAATACAAAGATAAATTGTCTGATAATCTGCCCACAAAAAATTGCTTAAAACTACAACCTTCACACAAAAGCAAAAAATCATTTGAATTCTTGAGAAATAATAATGTCTTTTTTGGCCATGTTGCCCGGCCCTATCATAGTCTCTTCATTACACAATCTCTCTCTCTCACACTCACTCACTCACACACACACACACACACACACACACACACACACACACACACACACACACACACACACACACTCAATCTCAACATGTGTGTAGCTAGTCATAAAAATCTGCAGTACTTGTTTCAGAAGGTAGATGTCACCACAGACCTTCCTTCAGTGAGCAGAGCTTACAGATAAATGATGTGTTTAATGGAGAAACCATTGCACATCTCTTTGTAAGATCTTGACAGTGTAAAATGGTTCTGTACAATGTTAAGTATGTGTATTGTGTCTAATGTTGGTAACTTAGCGATGAAACGTCAAAAATATTGAAATTATTGAAACAAATCAGCTGTTTAACAAAAATAGATGATTTAATCTTTAAAGAGGAAGACATTGGAAGTTTGATTTTCATAATAGCAGTTGTTTAAAAGGTCATGTGTAGTTTCTATTTTCAGTAAAATGAATTAGGAATACATGACTTTGCCGTTCATTGGTTTTGCTTAAATCAAACCAGTGGACCGTCGGTAATGTGGCTGTAGGATTCTGAGATTTCCTCTGTGTTGTGAAGGAAGGAAACAGAAGTTAATACATCTCAACTGAAGAGGGTGCACGTGTATTGTGTATCTGCAGTTCAACTCTTACACAGACAGTGTCTGAGAACACACTAAATGAGAACACTGTAGTGCAGCTGGAGCCTCAGATTCACGAGCACAGTAAAAAACATGCATGTGCTCAAACAAAAATCTGATGGTAAAGAATATTTTTTAGTGATGTTTAATTCAGGGGACTGTGTTTCTTCAAGTAGCTCATTTCCCCTTATCATCTCATGCTGCACCATGCCGCTCAATCCTCACCTCACCTTGTTTCCGTTCGAACTCTGGCTTATAAAGATGCTGCAGACGCTCATTTGTTGTGGTGAGGAGATTCAAGGTTTCCATTTGTTTTCACTTAGACTCATGTGCGTCCATGCAGCACAGTGGAACAGAGCTGATCCTAAAGGTCCTTTCCGGTCCCATTGCCCAGCGGACATGTAGTTTTATCTGAATGAGTTCTTGTCCTTCCAGATTTCCCTTGTATGTGCGATGAAAGTTTAAGTGTGATGGTCGGGGCACCTGCTCTCACTTTTCTACAGATATAATACATGCAGCACACAAAATCACATGAGAGTGGATTTAAACGGAAAATAATACACTAAGATGTTTGTAGTGTCAAACTGATGACAGTTAAGCAGACACACACACACACACACACACACACACACACACACACAAATATCAAAATCTATTTATTCCAGCTGGTACCATTGTCGACAGAGGAGAAACTGTTGCTAAGAAACCTGGCTTCCTCGCCTCTTGCTGCTCAACATCATTAGTTGGCCTTTACTGTCACTTTTCTAACCCCTCAGCCCAGTCAATCCACTGTTACTGCAAAGAGAGGAGCTTGTTCCCTGGCTTGTTCAGTAGTGGTGTTGGTGGTGGTGTGGGGGGTCTGTTTGAGCCATTGGTCTTGCAAAGAGAACACTGGTGTTGGGTGAGCCTTGCAGGGCAGTTTGATAATTGTATTACTTCCAGTTGAAAAGGCTGGTTGTAGCTAACCCTCTCATTTAATACGATGGCTTTCTAAACGATTCCTTTCTGTGAATTTCTTCACTTTCTAAGATTTAACTTGACATCTTTTATCCTCCTTTGACTTGTTATTGTTCCCCTCCTCTCTTCTCTGCTTCTTATTCTTCTCTCAATGAGATGATTATACAGTGAGAATAATTGGTATCACACCTGTTGAGGTGCTATTACACATTTTCATCAGCCTCTTACTCAGAGATTGTACAGAAAGATGGACGACATGACTGCTCCCCAAAAGTGAAGCCAAAACACCTTGATCGTCATCTGGTGGCTGGGTCCATTATAGGTCAAAAATCCTGCTGCTAAGAATTACGTTATATAGTCTGGAAAACAACATGTCTGCAGCAGATAATGAAGTATTTCATATTAATCGTCTTGTAGATCAGTGAATCCTCCACAAATTCTTAAATCAATAACTGTTCCTGGAAAAGAAGATTTTATTGTTTTATGAACTTTTAACTTATCGATCTTTTAACTTTACTCATCACGTGCAGCACAGCTCCCAGTGTTTGCTTCCATGCCATTCATTAACCAGGCGTTAAGCACCGTGAATGCCTGAATCAGGCCTCTGCAGAGCAGTGAATGGTGGCCAGTTCATTAGCGAGAGGAGACGCTGGGTGATGAAGTGGCTGCAGAGTGTGAGGTGATTATGTCAGTATAATTTGGAAATCATGGAGGGTGCTGTTCTCAGCTGTGTGTGTGTTGTCACCACAGGGATTCACACATAGAGAAGACTGACGCTACTCAGCATATGATCGGACATGGACACACATACACACCAGAAACTTCACTTATTCCAACTCTCTCTCTAAGGTGTGCTGTCAGATGCGCACCAGTGAGCATTGACAGGTGACATTAACGGTGACACTGACAGCAATTTGATGACAGAACCTTTGAGGGATTTTACGAGGTGAGGTGACAGAAATTGTCTGCAGATAAATTGCTATCATAGCATTGCTTTTCACGCAGTGTGGAAACAGCACTTTCCACAATAGCGCCTGTTCCCTGCTTCCTGGGGCCCAATGTGTCAAAAGATTTAAAGGGATTTTTAACCTAGATTGCTTTTTTTCTCAATTCTTCTTTTCTTTTGTGTTTTAAATGGGTTGTTTGTGTATGTAAAAGTTCTGCAAAGCTCAAAAGCCTTCTTTCCGCAGTACAGGGATCTCTTCGCCCCCACAGAAAACCCTGCTTCCACGCCAACGTGATGTCACAATGCCCCACATACAGTATGTCCCCCAGCCAACATTAAAATACATTTAGAGATAAAAGTAATGTCCTTGATTTCTGCAGTGGAGTCAATCATAAAAAAAAGAGATTTAAAAATCAACTTGATTTATCCAAAATGGACACGTTTTCTTAAGGGTGTCTGTGTTGATCATAAGTGCAGGAAGATTGCTGCAGCGGAACACTTCATCACAATCAGAATGAAGAAACGTGGCCGCAGAAGGAATAACAACAAGATCCACAAGGCTGCAGCATCAAGCAGCACTACCCCCTTCATTGCTGTTAAATGTGGATAATTTACTAAATGAGGATGGTGAGATTTTTACTAACACATCGCTTGCAAATGCCCCTCCTCTTTCGCAGCATCTGCACTCATCCTTATCAATCATGCAGTTGCAACCTTTTAGAGCGGTGATTGACGCGTTGATGTCAAGACTTGTTTCCATGGCTACACTGTGATCCAATCCATTTCTCAGCTTTTCCTATCACTGGTCCAACAACCCAAAACATTTCAAAGTGGTGGCACTTTAGAACCAGAATTACCATGACGAGAAAATGTGCCAGTCCTATAAACGAGGGACCATAATGTGAGTTTTTATCCAGGTAATATCAGGCTTCCCATTTCCCAATCTAGTGGGTCAGACAGCCGTCTAGGTGTCATGCACATTTCATTTAGAGCAGAAGATTGTCTCTTGCATAATGTATAATGAAATCTGAACTTATTGCCAGTGCAGAGATATTGCTGTGAGAGATGTGGCATATTTTTTCATCTTGGGGCTCAGCTTGCATTTCTCCTCCAAGATTAAACGACAACCGCTCAATATCACAGCTATTAGGGTGTAATGTTTGAAAGGAGAGAGGTGTGCAATGAAATGTGCATGTGTGTTTGTCTCTCATGCGTGTGTGCGCGCTTTTTTGTGTATGTTGCAGACGTGCTCTCGACTGTGTGTGCTAAAATTGCAATTTTTTTTGTTTTTTTTGCAGACGTGATGTTTATGCTTCATCACAGTGGCCGCAGTGCATTTCAGGCCTGCTGATAATCCCTTGCTCACAGCCAA
Organism: Paralichthys olivaceus; assembly: GCF_024713975.1. NCBI lineage: Eukaryota > Metazoa > Chordata > Actinopteri > Pleuronectiformes > Paralichthyidae > Paralichthys > Paralichthys olivaceus. The sequence goes on along the minus strand of NC_091097.1, from coordinate 15,255,470 downwards.
GCTGCTGCCTCCATGTCACTATGGAGACACTGGTTGCTATACATCAGCCAATGCAGAGTAGGAGATTTGGTTGTCAGATTTTCTGTGTTTGTGGTTTACAATCAGGAAGTCAGTCTTTCTCTGTATGTGTCACATTGTGTCTCTATCTTCTCCTCTGCACATGTATGTTTTTTTCATTTAATATTGAGAAAGAAATAGAAAAGCAGAATGGAAAATGTCAAAACTCTACACAATGTGCTTATCAACATGAAATAGTTTCTCTTGATGCATAAAATTAAATGTGCCTCAACCTGTTGAATAACTGATAAATAGAGCTTCTTCAGTTAGAGTTTAAAATTCAATTCAAGTTCAACAAAAGCTTACCTCATTCGACTATTTTTGTCATGGTGCTTGGTTGCTACGGTGACCCTGAAGTGCAAATCAAAAATGACAAATGGGAAAACAGAAGAGAAAATAAGAACACAACAAACCAAATAACACAACAGCAAATAAGGAAACATTAGTTAAGGCTTATTTGCTCTTGTGTTTTTTGATTTGCTGTATGTTTTGTTTGTTTCAGGTCTTTCACTTGGTTTCATTCTGTGTCCACTGATTAAGAGGATAGGTCCTGAGAAGCGATCACGTTTCAATTAAATTAGAAGTGAAACTTTGTGGTTCAACTTTCACCTTTCATAAGAATTGACAGAAACCTATATTTTCTCAAGTGGCCATTAAGAGGACTGTGAGACAGAGAAGATAACCAATAAAGAACAGAGGGAGGCAGCTGAAAGAAAGCTAAAAGTGAAGGGAGGACATATTGAGCGAGACAAACGGGATGAAAAGGGAGGAGGAGGAAGAGTTCGAGTAAGGTTAGAGAGAGAAAGAGATGAGAAAAATGAGCTAATGATCCTTCAGATGGAGGCTAATGAGATCATATGAGGGGCTCTAAGGTGCTGTCTAGACTGTGATGAAAGTTAGAGACACACACACACAGGCCTCCCTCTCACCTGTGGAGTGGGACATGGACACACTATGAATTGATGAGTTTCTTCCTACAGGATTACTGTTGTTAGCTGCTCGTCTTTAGCTGTTTAAGCTCTGGCAGTCAAATTTCGCATCTTGATAAGAGCTTTTAATTATAATGGATAATTATGGAAATCTGGGACATTAGGTAATGTGGGACACCTAAGCTCCAGTATTTCCTGTTCTAACTAACTCTAGTCAACAGAACTTTTACTGTAGGTAACAAACAAATTAACCAAAGAGATGTAGCATATGGTCTACAATAGTCAGACAGGAGTTAATGGTATATGGTCTGTACCTGTCTGTTTAAATAGATAACTAGCACATAATTAGTTCTCTAGGACAGAGATGATGTAAAAAGCAGAGTGTGTCCTGTGGTCTGCAGGCATTGGTTTCACCAAACATGTGGAGAAATGGGCTTATCGATGATGAAGAACGCAGCAGGACATGGTCTGGGTGAGACGTGTTCAAACATCAGTAACGTTTCCGGAACATTCAGGCGAAGAGTGGCACCGGGGTCGAGCATGCAGGAGGCATGAGGCCATGATGCAAATATAAAGTATTTAAATATATATTCTAGAAATAAAATATTTGTGCAATTTAGATGATTACACATTATTGAAAACATCAGTTTTATATTAAATGTCTGCCAATAGATCTCTTTCACCTAAATCTTACACACTGAACTTTAAACTGAGAATCTTTCCCATCACTACCATGTTCTACTGTTGCAATAAACATTTAGACGTGAGTTGTCTGACTGAAATGATAATAATGTAGTTACCCAGGATATTTTCGGTAGTTTAGCCAATTTCAGATGTTCCGTAAATGCATCGCCTTAAGCTATTGGTAGTTACGTAGCTTTCCTACATCCCCTAAACGCATGACCTGCTACAACAGAGCACGTGGATGAGACGTTCACAGAAAAGTTAAGTCTGGAGAAGAACAGAAATAACCAACAATTTGTAGAGTGTTGAAGTGGGACTGGTGGTGACAGAGTGGCCAGAGGGCAGAACGTCTAAACTGCAGACTAGTGATTATGGTTTGTTTAAGTTGAGAATTATTTAGCTTTAAATGTAAATTTTCAATAAGTAAATGTGCACGGAGAAACTACATTCAATATATGGTGTGTTTTGCGTAGGTTGAAGGTCTTACAGCTCATCTAGAGTGTTATCGCCAATCTCCTTTCATTTTAGTGAACTTCTAGATATTGGGATATTGATTTTTAAGATACTAACCCACTATTTATTTTTGCTCTTTTTAACATCATATACAATTCACATGAGGCACGCTAAAGTTGTGTGCTTTTTACAACTTTGTGTTATTTCTCTCTGACTGGACCTATACGTTTTGTGTGTGCAGAACCATGTGTTTGTCATTATGCAGTACTACTACTAACGGTGAATTTTTAGTGAGTTTATAATCATTGTGATTGAGTGTGAAACATCTAAAGACATTTCGGTCAACTGTGGTAGTGAGTGAAACACAATTTCAAAATGAATGTCATGTTTCCAGTAGTTATACAATTCAGTAAAATTAATCCCCCCAAAAAATTAGCTTGTGCTCTGGGATCTACTCCTTGATCCGCCCCTGTGCAGCGGACATAATGAACTAGATAATGGCACAAAACAGTTTTTTCCTCACATGAATAAATCACCCTCCAACTTTCTGCCAAAAATAATGCATAGCTGAATACAAAAGTGTCTCATTTCTAACAGTGCAACAGCTTGACCTCTCGCACAGGGCGACACAATCCTTTAATTAGATTTTCTAGAAAATAATGAGAGATGACGTTATAGGACTGAGCAAAGAAAAACAGCAGATGTGTGTGGCAGTGTTGTCAGTGTTCATATGTCTGCCTGTGTCTGCCTGTGTCTGCTTCAGTCCAGCATTTAGTGTTATATCACTTAAACAGTGTGAGGCACAACACTGTCTTCAGGCACAAAGTGGTCACCCCTATAACCTCTGTGGAACCCAGAGACTTTGCCTTGGTAGCCAATGCAACCAGCTAATGCAGATTGTCAATATATCACAATTTTTTGAAATAATTTGATCAATGTGGGTGAATAAAATTTTCAGTTATTGTTTCACACAAGGAAATGTTGAAACTACTTTCTGGCCCGTCCAGTACAGTTTTTAAGATACAGTATATCTTAAACATTTATGTATGACTGATCCAAACATCAAATCATCCCTGAGATTTAAAATTATTGCATAATTTTGTTACTCTTGCAGTGGTGGAGGAAGTACTCTAAACATTTACTATACTTGAAATATACCAATAAAAGCATCTGCTCATCAGAAATAAAAGTCCTTTACTTAAAACTGCTCTTGAGTAAAAGCACAGGTGTTATCAACAAATATTCAGTATGGAGCCAAAGTTCAAGTTTTGATTAGAAAGTGGAAAAAAATATGAACTGAATGTGAAAACAAATTCTGTAATTTGAAATAAATAAGGCCTCAAATATAAACATATTAGCAGAACTGAAAAATTAAGATAAACACTCTACTCATTAGGATCCCATAATAGAACAGTAGCTATTTAATTAAATTAGCTAAACAATTGGCCCTGATTTTGCCTCATAAACAAGCAGACACTAACTATTTTTCATAATGGGTTTTGTCTGGTATTTTATAAGTTTGTCCACATCATTTTAATGCAAAATCTGAACAGTGGGTGGTGACTGTAGATATCATATGAATAGAAAAAGCGGAGTAATTCTCTCTGAAAAAGCAAGTATCATAAAATGGAAATACCTAAGTACAGTAGAAGTAACTGAAGTTGTTTTTGAATATGCCTCTGTCTAGCTGATGTACTCGTGTATTATTCATCTTGATACATGTTGAGATGCCATTTTATTACAATAATTTCAAAACTTTTTTAAAACACAAAATGTCATGAAAGTGGTTTTCTGCTTTCAAGGTCAGAGAGTCGAGATGGTTGAAAAAGTGGAAAGACGGCTAGCTGAGTGACAACCTTTGAGAAATCACACGTCAAAGAGACAGTCAGATGGAATTAAAGACATGTAAAAGAAGCAGCTGGGCTCTCACATAGACTATTCATAACTGTGACGCACAAAACTTGTTCTATCAAAACAAAGTCACAATAGAAGCGTTGCCAAAACAGGATTGATCACAGGTGGGTGGACAGCCAGGAGCAGGGTAAAGTATCATAATGGAGCAGTGAGCCAGCACTAATCCAGTGCACAGGATTTTATTGGACACAAAGCTGCTAACAACTTTTGTCAACCCTGAAACCGCTGTGCATGTTACAGAGGAAATTTGTCCATACCCAGTGGTGGGACCAGCGCAGGGTTTGACACGGGTGATGGACATGAGGGGGGGGTGGCGTCAAGCGTAATTAGTACCATTGTTAAGAGAGAGACAGCGTCTTTAGTTATGAGGTGAGTTTGCTATCGTGTAAGAGTGAAGGTGAACATCTGTGTGAGTGAGCTGGGAAGTTTCTCTCCTACTTACTCCTTCTGTTCATTGGTGCAAATTCAAATTAATTACAGTCAATATTCTGGAAGTTCAGCAGGCATTTTATTCCTCTGCACACAATACTTTCAGGACATTCAAGAGTTATCCCGTTATCATTAAAATCCATTCTGTCCTTTTCTCGTGTCCAACTAAACAGCATGATCTTTCCCTCCTTTCTCTCTCTCTCTCTCTGATTCTGTCTTTCACTCTCCCTCTCTTGCAGTCTCCATGGTGACTATGAAGTTCATACCAAGGAGCAGGCATACATACAGTATAATGAGAAAAATTAAAATCAAAGTTGAGAAAAACTTTGGCTGTACTTTTGTGCTCTCCTCCCACGCTGCCCATGAGTGAGTCACAGGCCTGCGTGATGGACAGTTTTACCAAACAAGTGAGAAAAACTGTGGTTCTGCCAGCGTCATTCAAAGGTTCAATCAGCCCATGAGCTGTGAGGCACTGCATTTGTCACATTGTATTATGTGTGTAATCTCATGACGTGGTGGTATGAATATGCTTGTATTTTGATTATGTCTCATTTTGACAAAATTCAGGAGTACAAATGACAGTAGCAAGAATAGCTAACTGTCCTCTGATGATCAGAAGAAAATGGAACTCACAAGGAATATTTTGTGGGATTTTTATTTATTGCACCAGTGGTGCGATAAGGTTGTTCTACCTGCGTCCGCGGGATTTCTGTTAGTGCTCCGAATTCCTCCCACACTCCAAAGACATGCAGATTGGGGTTGGGTGAATTAGAGACTCAAAATGGACCATAGTTGGGAATGGTGGTTTGTGTCTGAAAAGCCCTCTTTGAAAAGTTTTGCCTTTCAAATATGAAGAATGCAGCAGGAGATTTCTCAGGTCAGATGCGTTCACAACAACAGCAACATGTCTGTGGAAATCACAGGTTTTGTTTACAGCACATCGACACCGATGACAGCTCGAAAAACCAAAAGCTCTTGAATCTCATTGTCTTTCCAAGTTGACAACTTCGTCGCCACTTGCTGGACATTTTCTTGCTGTATTCTCCCATTGGCTCAGTCTCAGTCTCAGTATTGTTTTGAGGCCGACTATATTCCAGGGTGTACACGGCTCTCATACCATTTCAGGTGGGATCAGCATGGAATTTAATTTATACTCTTACTCATGCTGTGTGCTATACACTTTATCTCAATTCTATATATAATTCACTATTTTTTTCTCTTCCTGAATCATCTATTATAAGACAAGTTAGATAACAAAAATGATGTACAAACATAAAACACAAAATATGAACAGAGAGAGAGGAAAGTTATTTTAAGTAAAGAAAGAGAGAGAAAGGAAAATGGTAGAATTCAGAGCAAAGTAAGGTACAACACAGTTAAATAAAGACAAACTTAGATAAGGGGAGAAAATAAATTATTACAAAATAATATGTTGTCTTTTCTGCTGGTTTTGTCAGAGAGAGTACAATTCATTTCTTCTCTTCCTGTCTCTGCTTTTCTCTTACATAATAGAAAAAAAACAAGCATAATGGTAGTGTTCAAATCTATTTTTCCACACGGGGTGGACTGAATAACGCCTCCATGCTCATCATTTTTTAACAATTATTTCCTGTTTGTGTGTGTGCGTATGCGACCGCGTGTGTGTGTCATTCCCTGACCTTTTCTACCACCTCTCCCCCGTATTGATTGTGAAAACAGACTTGGATTAATAATTCACAAAAAATAACAAAACAGTGGGAGTTTTGGCTGCTCTTGTTGCCCATGGCAGCAAGACCATAGCATGTATTTGCATGTTTGTGTGTGTATATCCATCCACTGTGTGTCCTGGGGAGCATTTATTGTATATGAATTGTACATTTTACACAAACTCAAACCCTCTGAGCTGGACAGATGCTGATATCACAACTTCTGTTCTCTCCATCCAATCTTCTCTTTGTATACTGTGGAATAAAAAACCTGCTCATACATAACATGGACCTTTACAGTAACGTTTAATGGAGACGACTCTCCAATATCTCCCTTCGACATTTGTTTGAATTGACTTGCCCTTTTTTTTTTTTTTCTAGTATGAAGTAGGTAAACGCATGGGATTTAGTTGAATTCAGTTCATCAGCTCCTCTTCCTCCACTCTGCCTTCAGGCTGGAGTACAGTAGTGTTAAGATGTAACACTGGCAGCACGTTGCACTGGGTTCGATTGCCTTATTACATGTCTATCTCCACTCAACAGTCACCACCGATCCAAGTCATTAGACAGCAGAGTGCCTGCTTGAGAGAGCAGCAGAGCAGAATGATAGAGGGAGGGAGGGAGGGAGGGAAGTTGGGAGGACAGAAAAAGCTGATAAAAAAGGGGTGGCAATGAACCAATGGCTCACTGTCACTGCAGAGGAAAGAGTCAAAGAGGGGGAAGGAGAGGAAGAAGAGAGGTGTCGATTAGGAAGAAGGAAAAACAAAGAAACAAACGGGTTGATTAATGAAAGCGAAGGGGGAGAATAGGGGGAGCCCTCCTCTCCTCTGTGCACCGCTGAAGAAAGTAGAGGAAAAAGATCGGGAAAAATAAGATGTGAGACAGAAAAAGAAGTCATGAAATATCTGCTAGAAGAGAGAAGGACATAGGTGTGAAGAGAGTGTGGGCAGCACAGAGAGAGACACACACAAAAAGAGTGAACTCGGGACAAATGAAGGGTATAAAATAAGTGTCAGAGAAGAAAAGGAAGAGAGGACGATGAATATGGTTTAGGAGAGTGGAAAGAGAGAGGTGTAGGTGAAAGTAGAACTTCAAGCAACCTCGAGTGATGCTGTCATTGTTGCCCTGAGTGGAAGAGCGTAGATGGGTTCTCTTTGAAGACACAGCTTTATTTCTCTTTAGCTTAACTTCACTGAAACCTTTTTGACAGGTAAATAGACCAGTTTGAATTATGAAGTCAATATTATAAGAAGATCCCCCAAGACCCACCTCATGAATCAAAAATCCCAGCATCCATCCCCCCGATCCGGATTATGAGTTCCTCCCTGACCCATACTGCAACCTCCCTCCTAGTTTCATGGTAATCCATGCAGTGGTGTTTTGTGTGATCCTTTTGCCAGTCAGTTGTGTAGTAAGAATTCACACCAGGATCCCGATCACAGGACAGCAAGTAGTGTGAACTGTGCATGCGTCCTGAGATCCGATTACTTGAATCAAACTAATGTTTACGCTTCTCAGACCAACACATAATGGTTGATAATGGTTGATACTTTACTTAAATAGCAAAAATCTATCTACACAGCAGCCCCTTCTGACTCCTCTCTCTCTCGCTCGCTCGTTCGCTCCTGGTGCATGTCTATTTGCATAAAGGACGGGGAAGTGCGATCCATTCGCAGGAGATGCATCAGGAAATATTTTCACACCAGGTGTGAACAGATGAATTTTGAGCAGTCTTGTGATCAGATATCTCAGGACAGATGTTAATACCAGGCGTGAACAAGACCTGAACTCCAATGAGACATGTATTTGTATAAACAGGGCGTCAGCGAGAACTGGGCGCATCCACGTCACCTCTGATAAAATCCCAGTGATCTTACCAGGCACTTGGAGCATGTTGAGAGTTAAAAAAGGGAAAATGGTGCACTTTGTGTCGCTGTTGAAAAGTGTGGCTCCCTCTTTGTTTGGCTTCTGTCATTGCCTCTCGCTGGCAGAGCTTGAAATCTCTTGGGAGTGTCACGTTTTCTTCTGCCAGTCAGTCCCTGTGTCCATCTGTACTCTTTCCAGATTTAGTTTTTTCTCTCTCGGTCACTGTCCTCGCTCCCTCACCGGGCCTCATAATTTCAGTTGCATTTCACCTTCTTCGTCTTCTTGTCCACCAGACTTGTGAGAAATCTAACCCTGTGATTTAAAAAATAAAATAAAATAAAATTGCCAGCTCATACGCTCTCTGAGGGACATGCCTCAATGGAAAATGCTTGTACTGTACTGCTTTGTGTTGAGAATAGAAACAGCTTTGACAGCACTCAGTCAGAGGTCATGAAAGGGAGCGGTGGCTTTACATTCATAGCGGTGACTCAAAGGAACCGGATGACTCAAGCAAACATCAGCATACCTCATTGACAAAGTGACACAGAAGTGCAGGAGCCAGGCCAGATCCCAGGCCGAGCTGTGCTCATGTGTCTGCACTACTAATAAGATTTAATTCAAAAACATTTTTTTTAAATTCTTATTCTTCCGTAGCATCCAGCACTCCTAGACAGACCTTAAGATTTTTTATTATTCTAATAATTTTTATTTTATCTTGCGTTTACTCTTTTCTTATCTTTAAAAATGTTTTTTCTGTATCAATCACAATTTGTCTCACAGGGACAAGGCTCCTTTTACCTTTACCCTCAACAACAGTAAGATGAAACCACCCCCCATGCAATTATGGCACTCTTATTAACATTATTTTTTCACACTTCCACTAAAACCTGTTCTCACTTCTACAAGACATTTTTATCTTCATGTGATCTAATAATGGTTATTCTAATGATATACTTCTACTTACCTGTATTCCACATTCAAAGACGTTCACAAGGTTTTAAGGTTTCAAAACATAATACTATATAGTAACTTGAAGCATCTGTAAACGTAATTAGATAAGAATGAGGCACTAACACAAGTGAGACACAGATATGAAAGCAATCTTAACCATTTCCTTGACCTTTCCCACAACAAATACATCCAACAGCAAGGACACCCATTTTTGTTGCTTTATTTATTTTTTTTATCCATTAAGCAAATTTAAATTATTTACAGAGACACATCCGTCTGTGTACAATGTGTAAATCCTGTTTTTCCAGGTCAGTGTTCACAGTCAACACTCAACATCATCTGCAAACACATTCGCTTCCAATGCGTCTGTGTCCTCGTCCAGCTTTTATTCCAGCCTGGGCTCAAAAATGTGTGATCCATGAACACAACAATTTTGTGTGTTATTTTCATTCACAAAATACGAAACAGATTGTTCCTTGCATGGTTTGTAAACAGGTGAAATTGTAAATGTATGGGGAGTCCAGGGATCTAAACACATGTAGTTGTTAGAGAGGACATATGGCTGTGAATCAGTGGTCGCTCTGCCTGTGCTCTTCTCACTGCTCCAGGTAAAGATCTGATGAATGATTTAAGGAGCTTTGTGCATCTATTACAGCCTCTCCTGAAAAGCTCTGACCTGCAGCGTGTTAGGTCTCTGGAGCATTTCCAATAGATTTGTCTCTCAATTTAACCACTTCTTCTGGTTGAGAGGTTCCTGCACTGAATGTGACTCTGTGTGTGAATGTGTGAGCAACGACATGAGGATCACGGAACACCTGGTAAAGAAAAGACTGGAAAAAGCCAGTTTTTTTATTTCCTTTGTCAGTAGATAACCATATAAAAGCAAATCAAAAAGAAATCTGCAACCTTACTTGATTTTAAATTGTCTATGAACACAATGGAAGCGGAGGGAAAATAACATGATTATGCATTAGTTTATATTATAATTTAAAAGAGTGATGGTAAATGTTATGTCCGGGGAAAACCAATGCTATAAAGTCTTTTGCTTTGCAATGTGCACAAAAAGTCATACCATCCTGACCTTTATAGTTTTATTTTAGTCTCCTCTCTATAAAAAAAGACAATCATGGACATACACTTAGAGCGTTCACAAATCTAAAATAAAAAGTTTGGCAAGTTGTTTACAATGAGGTGAATATTTCTTCAAACAAAACATCTCTTATTTTTACGCAGTTTACTTCAAAATAACAGCTGGTTCCTGTCCAGCTGAACATGACAGTGCAAATTATATAAAATAGTTGATTAAAAAAACTGACAGGTTATTGTTTCAATTTTTTAAAATATAAACCTGTACAATGACCGAGTCACATTTTTTGATTGCAGTAAGAAAAATGGAAATGTTCTTCTCAGTCGGACCCCAGAGCTAAATGTTATCACTCCTTGTTTTTCCCTGTGAAACGGCATCATTGCATTTCCACCAGCTGACTGACTCTAGGGCCAGAAATATAATTCAAATGTAAAATGTTAGGACGAAGATGAATATTTTGCTAACAATATACAACCTTTGTGTAAGGTATACACAGGAAATAGAAATTACTGCTGCTTTCAGGTGAAACCAGATTGAAAAGTAAAACGTGAAAAGTGAAAAGGTCAGCTTTGATTTGAATGAGACTGTGATTAAAAAACACAACAAAAAGAAAGTCTGTTGCTCTGAATGAGGTTTTCATCTGACAGCAAAAATGTACAGTCTACAGAACAGAAAACTCGTCAAGCTTTAAACTACTATTTTACAATCATATGCATTAATTCAAGTACATAAAGTCTATATCATACTTACCCTAAATATGTTTTTAGCTTTGGGCACACAGAAAGAAAAGTAATATAACTTAATAGTGCTGCAGTATTGCAAAGGAAAAAACATTACAAACATCAAAATCTTTCAAAGTTTAAAAGAAATTCTAAATGGATGTTTATGGAGGCACTGAGGAGCCTCTGATCCATTAGCCTCAATAGCGCAATGGAATCTGTTATTAAGGTGTTTTGTTTTTTTTACCTCCGCCAAGGACGTTAAGTTTTCATATGTTTTCAACGTTACAAGATCGGGCGTTTTTCAACATTTTCCTTCGTGTGCAATCAGCTGCAATTGCAAAGAAACATCCAGATCTAGTGAATTCAAATGTGATTTCATAAGTGTTCAGTTGGGCCTTGAGGTATACGCTCTACTACTATCCATGATTCACATGATCAGTTAGTCCAGACTTTTAATGTTTCTTAAGGTCTTTTACTTTGATGTAATTTTAGTCTCAACATTTGATCCTGACTTATCTGTTTGTTGTATGTCTGTATTTTAAGTCTGGGGAAACCAGACTAAACCCTCTTTAACCCTGATGACCCACTGGGGGATTTCTTTTGTTTTTTTTGTTTGACTTTTTTTCCTCATTTTGGTTGTGTAGATTTTTGTGGAATTTTTTGAATTTGTACCTCTTTGCCTGTAATATGACTAAAATACTCTGTGTTCACAAAATACTCCCCTCCCTGAGCAGGTTATAGATAAAACAATTCACAATTTAAACCAATTCAAACAGCTTTCTTTTGATTTCACTGCTATTAACTTGGTGCACAAGGGCTAATGCTTTGGAAATCGCTTGCAGGATTGATAAATACGTGGGTTGGTATAGGGAGCTTATGTGTTTTCATTTCAACTATGCCTGTTACATCACCTGTGGCTAATCTAAGGTGTCCGGCTCGGCGTCCATGCAGGTCTCCCAAGGATTACGAGGCATGTGGGGCATGGAGATGAGAAGCAGGGCGACTCCGCTGAGGATTAAAAGAGTGAAGGAGGCACAGGCGCAGGTAAAGGACCAGGAGTAGTAGTATTCAATCCAGATGGTCTCATCACTGTCAATCATACGTTTGACAGACTGGCGCATTACCTCGACGGAAATGATGATGCAAAGGCCTGGGTGCCAAAACAGAAAAAAGTGATTGCAAAGGGCAAAACAGTTAAATCAACCAATTTTACAATTCCACGTTTACACTGCAGGATTTCAGATTTATTTGAACCCTGTAAATGTGATTTTCTGTGAGATCACACTCATCACAGTTAATTTCATTAAATTAACCCCCCCCCCCCCCAAAATTTTTTTTTAGTTTTTCAACTCTGTTAATTTAGCAGCGTCAGTAATATTCACAGCAAAAGAAAAGGTGTGCGTGACGATGACACACTACATTTCAGGTTGAGCTATAAGAAAAAGAAAAAAAAACAGATTCGTGATCCACATTATCTGTTATATATCTGACCTGCGAAGGCAAAGAACATCCCAGCGGGTCGGAGTAGGTAGTCACGGCCCTTCCCGAAAGAGAAGATGACACAGAGAGTGCCCAGGATCATGAAGAACAGACTGAATATGGCGATGGCTGCTGCTGAGATATTGTACTCTGAGGAAAGGGAAGAAAAACAATTAGAGGCGGGATGCAAGAGAGACGGCAAGATGGAGAAGACGGCACAAAAAACAGCGAGGAGGAGAGATGTGGAAGGAGCGGAGACGGCAAAGTTGTGGCGATTAAAAATTGAGAGATTGGGGAGGAACAGAAGGGGAGGCAGCATTATCGTTTACATAATCATTGTTTCAATATTGCACTCAGGCGAGTTATGACACAGATAATTAGCCTTTAAATAAGCCTCACTTAAAAAACAACAGCCATTTATATAAACTGGCAATAATGCTGTTTGCGTGACAGATAAGATGCTGCATAAAGAGATGATTAGACCATCTCTTTCTCCTTCCACCCACCTTGCATCCTGTCTGTTTGTCAGATAAAGATAATCTACTCTTTCTTTCTTTTCCAACTGTGATGGAAATGATCTGATTCCGCTCCAGCATTTCGACAGTGGAGCGACACAAATGTGTAAATTAACCTTGAACTCAGCGTCTAAAGCTCATTGTTGGACCTGTGTAGGAGCTATTTCCTGGAAATACGTTAACTTTGAATATAACAATCTTGCTGCAGCAGGTGAGATAAATGGATGAAAATCAGAGGACATGGCTGCAGATTTCTTTTCTTATCTGATGTGAGCGATGGTCTGGAGTGTAACCATGAAACATCACATAATCCAGGCAGCATTAGTGTATCCTACAAAATCTATTTTTCTATTGCAGTTGTTTAGAAAACTAATGTAGAGGACGGGGTTGTAGCATAGTGTTGTCTGTCATCAGGGTTGCACACATGACGACACATGCATTTCCACACATGTTCTGTTTTGTACAATGTGGGTATGTGATGTTCATGCACATGTGGTAAATTTTATTTACTCCACACTGCATTTTCTTTTACTTTAGTGGAAATGGTTTCTGTTATCACTTTTATAATCTGTGTGGTAATGAGAAGGCACCCACCTTTCTGGGTCTTGACTTCAAAAACTTCAGCCTCTTCCCCCGATGTAAAGTGTTTGAAGTAGGAACAGTTTTTTGCTGCAGAGGAAGACAGGATGAGAGAAATTCAGAGGGGAAGACAACACACTGCTCAGGTTGTGTCTGTAAGACTCTTCAATGTCATTGTTAAATCTCCTGCTGGTATCAAATACAGAAAATTAGGGTTTCCGTGGAGTCTCAAAATAATACTATGATACTACACCCCGGTCAGAATTATTGCAGTACACTCTTTCCCCTGGCATACTTCACCTTACCTTCAATTATGGGGATGTGTAAATGTGGGACTCTGCTTACAACTCACAATAGGTCTTAAAATTTGCTTACAACTCACAATAGGTCTTAAAATTAATTTACAGTCTTTAAAAAGGTTATAAAAGAAACCTGCAGAAACCATAAAAAAGTATATATTGTATGAATGGCTTCATAATTTCTTTTACCCAGGAATTCAGGGAGGATGTGTTGCTACCAGCTAGCAAAATTAATCATTATACTTAAAAATGTAAAGTTATTAACTTATGACTCATATGTTGTGTGATCACAGTGTCTTTAGTTTCACCATGTATGATTAGCATAAATTAATATTCTTTTCAATAATACTATCATGTGTTTTAAACTCTTCCTTAAAGTCAAGCTGCAGTTCTGTAAACTGAATTAGGAAATTAAACAAATGTGTGTGTTATAGAACCACATATCTTTCTTGTGTCTAAATCAGAAAACATTCAGCTTTCACAACTGTTCCACTTCCTCTGTCTGTGTTTGATCAGGTGTACATGTAACATTGCACTCCAAATCATCTCCAGTATTCTGCAGCTTTGCCATCATCCTTAAATAAATGTCTCAAACTTGAATCCTTCCCCGTCCTGTCGGCTGTGCGCTCATACTTTTCAGAAATCCAGCTCTCACAGGAATAATGCATTTCTGCTCTTTGCTTTAGTCCTTTGACCACAATCTCCAATATTGCCTCATACAGAAAAATGATTCCTGGGTGCCGTCCTTTCCCACACATTCATCTATCTGTTGGCTGTCTCGGAGGGGAGCAGGGCAGAGAGGGAGGGGTGGAGAGGACATAAAGGCCAAGTGAGTGTCCCCTCGTTCCTCCACTCACCATCCGTTCTCACTGAGATTAAACCCATAAAGCAGACAGGTGCTCTCTCTGTCCACACAGAGATGGAGAATGTTTGTGTGTTGTCTCTCTCTCTCTTCCCCTCCCTCACTCACTGTGTGCGTGCGTGCACGCACTAGGCAACAGAGAAGCGGTTTGTTATCCAGGATGAGAAAGAATCACTAAAGAGGTAACCTAGCAACAGGCTACTGCAGGTCTCGGCTGGTGCTATTTACTCATGTTAAGGCATATCAGAGCGTGTGCGTGCGTGCGTGTACGCGTGCACATTTGGAGAATTTGTATCTGCAGATACATTATTTTCATTAGCCTTCTCTTTCTCTGTGTCGTCACCTCTGAGATAATGCATTTCATTCAGAAATTATTCAGACCACTCACGTTTTTATGCTGCAGCTTTATGCCAAAAACATATCAAATTAATGAATCTATACTTAATGCCCCTTAATGACAAAGTAAATAGAAGAGACCATTGCAAGTTTATTGACACATACTTCAGTATTATGATCCTTTACCTGGTACTTACAGTAGTTGAAGCACCAGTGATAGTGATCATAGCCTCTTGTCTTCTTTGGAATAACGTGAAAAGCTTGTCAAACCTCGATTTGCGGATTTTCTGTCTTTGTTCTCTGCTGATCCTCTCCAGCTCTGTCAGGCTGGATTGTATTAGTAGACAGGTATTCATTAGTTCTCTCCACAGATGTATGGTTTGGCCCAAGTTGTGCATTGTGTTGGAGGATGAACCTTAGTACTCTGGACTATATTTTCTACAGGCTATCCCTCTACTTTCCTCCGTTCCAACGAATAAATTTGAAACAATTATATTATAACTTTGGCTTTATTGTGTAATAAGAGTAGAATATTATTTTTGCTGCAGTATAACACAATAAAGGACTATCTACTCACCACAAGACAAGACATATAAACCTTCGCAAGCAAGTTTAGAAGCTTCAAAAGAATGAATAACTGTTTATCTGCTGGAGGATGAATTAAAGAGGATCATGTAGAAAGCACTGCGAAAAATGGTAGTAATTAGCCTTGCTCTCTTCCCTGTGTCTCAATTCAGGGCTTACCCACAAAGACCGCCTCCTTTTATGGATCGCGTAGACCGTAAAGGCCAAACCCAAATGAGACGCAGGTCTACAGAGGCTTTCCGTGATCAGTGTCACCAGCTTGTCCAGGCTTTATGGCTGTTGCCGGGCAACAGAGCTGTAGTTGGACGAGACGATAAAGATTTAATGCCCCTTGGTTTTTAACATTAGCTTTTCATATGAGTTGAAGCATCGGATGTCTCGTCACTTGACGGCATCATTACCTCTTTGTCACTGAAGCGCAATGAATCCTGTGATAGCTTGGGTCAGGAAAGAGCTACCCGTTGGTGCCTTTGTTTCCTGGGGATGGGAGGACGCAATTTAAGGAGCATTGGAAATGGGACAGCCTAGTGGCGCCGCTGTTACAAAATTGGTCTTCATGTGCAGCCTCCAAAGGACGCATCCCCTGAACTAAGATACAGCTCATGTCTTCTAGTTTGCAGTCAATTGGTTCTAGAGTTCTCAGTATCTGCATGCAATGAAACAACAGATTGTCCATTTCACACACAAGTAGAAGTTATCCTTATAATTAGAAAAATAATAATTTATTTTTTAAACTAATGATACTTTAAAAACAAGGTTAAAAAATAAATCTTCTGTATCCCATAATCAAGTGTAGATGAGCAGATTCAGTGTGGAGGAGAACATCTGGGTGTGCATCATCGACCTTGCAGTCATGGCTAATGGGGGGATTTAGTTCTGGGGGCAGCGTGATTTAGAACGAGCCATCGCCTGTCATTTTAGTTTTGCCTCTTCCCATTAGACTCCGCTGCCACCTCCTCCCTTTGACATGCAGCTTCTCCTTTTCACGTTTTTCCATTTTCTCCACCTGTCATTTAACCTGTCACCTAGACTTTTTCTCTCGGTTTAGTTTGGTTCTTCATTTCCATCTTTTTCTTTTGGTTTCTCTGCTCACATCTCTCCCTCCACCCACATTCCCTTTATCCTCTGAAGTTTTTAGGACGCACAGTCACCCACAACGTGCTTTAAACTGAACAATGCTGATATTTTTACATATCATGACGGCAGTGCAGACAATATAAAAAAAAGATTCTATTGCTTTTAGGACTTTGGGTGTTTTTTTTAGGTGTTGAAGAGAAGGGGGTGCTGCTCTTTTTCTAGCCAGGCAGAATGACCGACTAATTCTGGGTCAATGTGAATTGGATTAGTGGTGGTATTTGAATGGCTGCTGCACTCGGAGATATAATAACTGGGACAGGACAGCACAGGAGAGTCCTTGCGGCTCCTGTGATCCTGTACATGTATATGTTTGTATGTGGCCGAACCTTTATCATGAAATTCAACAGACAAGAGTTTGACTGTGGTGATCACGGTCAACACAAATGGCATCATAGCATCATATTATATAAGAGATGTCAACAGTTCACTCTGAATATCATATTCACTGTTGCATGTTTCAGATTTACATAATGGGGAGTGATTCATTCACATTTTGAAAAGTTAACCCATCTTCTGAATGCCAAAGCAGCCGCACACCTCCACAGTTTTTGGAGCGGGGACCTGGCAGACTAGAATAAAAAATGTCTGGTTGTGTAGAAAAGTAAAAGCGGTGGTTCAAGGTCCTTTGCAGGGTATGAATTGAGGACACCAGCCGAGTGCTGTGTCACTGAAAGAAGCAGAGGAGGACGGGTCTTTTTTTCTTTTTCAAAGGTGCTTTGGGGTAATGTCTTTCCACTAGAGAACCAGAAAATATGTTGTGTGACAACTTGGATGAATCTAAAGATAATAAACTCCTTGCTCCCTTGCACACATGCTGTATGTGTACATGCAACACAAAAGCACTGTTTATGCTCTTTTGTGATCCATAAAGCATTTGTTTGATTTTTACCGCACTCTAGCTGTCCTGCGTAATTTGTGAGAAGCAATTTCATAAGTAATTTAGGTTTGCCACTTTGCTGGCTGTTGTTACGCAACTCCTTTCCAAAAGCAGTGTAATTGTGCCTGTATGAAGCCGTTTGTTTATGCGCCTGTTGACGACTAACTCCCCCTCTTTGGGAAAATGCAAATGCGTGTTATTAAATTCTGTCACTCGGTCCTCGATGATGTGATCGGTATAGTGCACTCTTATGGTTTTTACGCCACTGCACAATGGCTGTGTTCAACAATCAGCCTACAACACATCTACAACACACGTGAAATTAAAAAGCAAGTTCAGTAAAGCTGCCGTGATCATTTTATTCATTCAGCCTCTCCATTAGACTTAGTGGCCACTTATGCAGATACTTTAAAAAATGGTATCAGAGCTCTGTTTGCCTACAGCTAGGTCAAAACTGGGAACCAATCAGGCAACAAATCCAAAATTTCCAGCAGCTACCAGACCCAATCACAACGCAGATTTGCCCTGCTTACAGGAGACATTAACATCACAGCAGGTGCCCTAGTTAACAATTCACTTAACTCTGGTGGCAACACACTTGGCTCTTACAGCTCGTAACCTTAGCCTACAGTTAGCTAGTAGCTAGTTCAAACTGGATTCAGCCAAATGTGTTAAAGGTTCAGTGTGTAGAATTTTGTGATATCTGGTGTTGAAATTGCATGTTGCAGCTGAACACCCCTCACGTCACCCTCCACTTCCAAACATGAAAAAGAAACTGTGGTAGCCTTCAGTTGTCATACAATCTCAGAAGGTGTTTAGTTTGTCCAGTCTGGACTAATGTGAAAAACATGGCGGCTTCCACAGAGAGGACCCCCTCGATGTAAATATAAAGTATTCAAATATAGAGGGCCTTTTCTGGGGTAAAGTAAACTACAATTCATATAATTTAGATGGAACGAACTAGTGAAAACATCATGAGGATTATTCTACATTAAATTTCTAGTTTATAGTTCCCTTTCACCTAAATCTTACACACTGGACCTTTAAAGTCCCACACAGTGCTTTAAACGGAAAACACTAATGCAAATTAAACAACACGACTGCGAAAGCCACAGCCGGCAGTGTGGGCGAGTTTGGAGCTGGAGTATTCTGCTGTATGAAGCACTCAAACTGTTTTTAGTGTTAAATTAATGTTGTTGGTTTAGGTTTTATTAATTATGTCATTTTAAGAGTTTTGCACTTATTTATTAAGTGTTTAAGTTCATTATACATTAAACTGTTAACAGTATATTTGATACATTTCAACTTCCAATTTGCCTTAGCAATAAAAAAGCTGCTCTTATTATCTACTCTCGTTTTGTGCTTTGTGAAAGCAGGTTGAACATGTCACACAATGACTTCATGATGCAGACCCTGTCACGAGGTGTTAATGTTGTTGCCTGAGGTTTGCTGGCTCGAGTAAAAATCAAGTGTGCAGCCGAGCCAAACCTTCAGTGCTTATCCGAGCCACCAGCTTCCCGATAGCACTCTATCAAGGTGGAGGCAAACCGCTGAGGTCAGAGAGCGGCTGTGTTTCTCTATCGTCTTCTCACCAACCTGGAAGATTGACCAGTGGGGGATCAGCAGAGACAGCCCCTGACATTCGGACAACAAGGGCTTGAAAGGCCTTTTCTCTGCCACTGGAGGACAATCACTGAACTGATTAGTTTGGATTTACTCATTTCCTCCCACAAGCCTCAACTTCATCCTGATAAACTCACTTTCAGGAAGCAGAAAAGAAACCAGCCAACCATACTCACATGGATGAAAAGGTAACTGGTTTCTCGGTATACAGTGGTAAAATTGCTGGGAGTTATTCCATCGGTGATTGGTTGGTACAGACACAGCATGAGTCTGCTTATAACATTTGGGATCAGTGTTTGCACTTAAAATAATGAGTTGTCAACTATCAACCTTTTCTCCTCCGCTCCGCTTGTTTTGTGTTATTTTATGTCGATGAACAACAACAGACATCAGGGCTGTATTGTTCGTGCACATTTGATTTACTTATGTAAGCTTTCCCTTAAATAAGTTATGTGAAGTATTCATTATAAAACAAAAGCCGTCTTCAATTTGAATGTTTCACATTTGATATGGTGTTGGTACCATACTATTATTTTGATTGATAATAAATATATCATTTCAATATAAAGCTTGCACAAATTAATTCAGTGTTTACATTTTCAGCACATTTTGAAATAATAACATGATATTACCAATAACAGTGATCATTTTTGTCACCATAGTCCTGATACAAATTTACACACCATCTCTATTCTCAACAAAGAACCAGCTCTACACTCATAGACCCATCTCTGACAATAGCAGGGCCACAAATGGGGAAAGATGTGCTTGTATAACCAAAACCATTAGGCCGGGCGTGGGAGCAAACGGCCACAAGCCAAATCCCCTAGACCTTTTGCAGGTAATATTGGAGAATGACTCATTTTCTCTCATAATCCGAGAGTGGAGGCACCATTGTGGTTGTGCGAATGTCGCTGCAGCAGCAGACTTAAGGAGGTCGGAGCCCTGTTCACACACAAGACGAGCTGCGACAACTTCAGTCTATCATATGGTTTCTCTCTAGTCGAGTCATTATGTACATTTCAGGCTGTGTTGAATATCAGAGAAGCAGCTGGGATCCTGCACAGATGTTGACAAACTATTTTAGTGCTGCTGTCAGACTGTGGAGGTTGTAAGTGGATCATTCATTATATTGGTGTTGTCTGTTAGCTACAATATGCCCTTCTGTCATTTCCACAGGTGATTGACTTGAAGAAAAAAAATCTCCTAAACAAATTGAAATTTCTGTCTCCATTTCAAACCAACACTGTGTTGTGAAGGAACACTTGTCAGATTTCTATTACAGGCAGCTGTCACACCTCTTCTCTAGCTGCTCTCAGAGATGTACTGAAGTCCAGACATTTTCCTGAAAGTTTCCATTCTCCAGTTTGTGAGAACGCCAATGTCCGAGTCAGAGCTCTGAGGAAATGTGAGAATAATTTATGTTAGGCCTCCTCCATGCTCCCCTCAGACGCCACCTCTGAATGTTCAGGACATTTTCCGTGTCTGACTGGAACAATCTCCTGCGGCATTCTTCATAATGTGAAAGTCAAACTCTGGAAAATATCCAGACCCATTTTGCCATTTCATGACTGAAAAAGGCTTCTGTCCACTGGTACTGTTGCTTTGTGGTTTCTCAACATGCGAGACATAAAACTTAGTACAGTATCACCTCTCTGGACTCTGTAAAAGTGCTCCCCCTCTCCTCATCAACAATGGCATCCCTGCCTCTGACCACCCATGTACACTTCAGCTTTCTTATCCCCAATCCCCTTCATCCCTCCTGAGGCTCCCAGTTGCACTCTAACTCATGAGCTGGAGTGGGAAGCCACACTTCATTAAGGCCTGTACTGATCCTGAGGTGCTGCAGGCGAAGTCAATGACAGAGTCAGAGTGAAATCTCTCTCTTAGGCTGAAAGGCACGCGCACACACAGCCAGTGGCCAACAAGATACTGTGTACCTCAGGGCTGGCTTTCTTCTGATTAAAGTTGTAAGACTATTGTGGAGCTTTTTAAAAGCTTCACAGAACATTTTTTTGACTTATAAATTTAATTCCCTGCTGTATGCAATGCAATTAAAGGAAGGGAGATTACTTTACAAAACTGGTTTGTTTCTTCAAGATCACTTTTTGCACCACTTTTTTTTTATAGCTTGTAATTAGCTTGTGAGTGTGACTACAAAATGCGGGGCTTGTCAGTGGCACCAGAAAATACTGCTCACATTAAGTGACTTCCTTAGAAAACTGCTCTCCGGTCACCCTGTTGATCAAAGTGAATCCTCAGGTCTGCTTTGAAACTGCGAATCACACTGAGCAAGAGACGTAGACATTAAAACGCATCTTATGATCTCATAACTTAGTTCAACAGCATGCTGACAAATAGTGTAACGCCTCCTGCTGTGATCAAATGGCTCAGAAGAAGGTGTAACAGAGGAAATGAAAGAAATATGGGCCTTGCTGGTCGTACATGTAGAGTCTGTGACAGCAGACAGACACGGCTCGTGTTTTTGTCGCATTAAATGTGAAGTATGGCTGCAATATGCTTCCATTACCCACTTGACTTCAGCTGTTTGAGTGAGCTTAATTGGCAGTCAGTTCGGAGACGTTCTCTCTCGAACATGATGATGGTTCAGTGAGACGCCGGCTATAGAACTGTTCCACACTCAGTCCAGAGAGTGAGAAAGAGAGGGTTTTGTGTGCGCTCGAACATGTGCACACACCAATCATGTGTGTTAGAATGTTTGTGAGAGGGGAGAAAACAGGATGAGTGGAAGGAGAGGCTGTAATATATACTGACACTGACAGCGAGACTGTTGAGGACTTATGGAAAAATGAATTGCAGTTAGTTTTGACTGTTTCTGGTGCGTTTACAAGGAAAACTTTTAAAGTGTGGAGATGTCAACATCAAGGCTTAATTATAACTGTGATGAGCAGATAGACGATAGCATAGACCTCCATATTCAGCTCCTAAGTCTGTATCTTCTTTGACCTTCAATTTTACACTGATACATGAAGAACTGCAGCATGAATATTTCTTTACCTCTTCAAGTCCAAAAAAAAAAAAAAAAGTGGTTTTGAGTCAGAGGAGCTTGTCAGTCTGCAGCTATACAACAAATAAAGATGCTTAGCCCTTACATTTCTGCCATGCTTCCATACCTCCAGGTAAGCTGATGGGGCCGCAACCTTTGCCCTGGGGGTCCTCCTCCACGATGAAGATGCTCTTCTTGCAGAGCCTCCACAGGCCAAAGTGGGCTGCCTCGCAGGTGGCGTTGAGCTTCTCCACGCGTGGGCTGAGCACGGCCCAGTGGTCGGTCACCACCGCCGCCAGCATCGACGACATACCCACCACGATCACCACAGAAGTGATCTTGACCTTGGTCGCCTGCTCCTCAAACATGCTGCTGCCCAATGTGTCTGTGTGATGGTAAGGACAGTCAAGGTTGCCTGTGTCTTGTTTTTCTTCCGGTCCTTGATGCCAGATGTTGAATCCAGAGGTTCCTCGTCTTGTCTGAAGCTTCACTTTACACCGATGTCCTCTCGTCTCTTCTGTTCTCCTGTCTACAGCTCTTTTCTTCTCTTTCTCTGCCTTGAGCCTGGTGGTTGGTATAAAAAAAAAAAAAAAGGGGGCCAGATAACAGTGCCCTAGTTTCTACCTCTCTCCTCCTCTCCCTCCCCAGTTGCTTTTGGCAAGCTTAGGCCATTCAGCTTCGAGATGAACATGTATCGGGAAGTGCTTACACCTATTACACCTATTACACCTATTACACCTATTACTCGACCATTGACAGGAGTTGGGTCACGATCAGACACTTTCATTTGACAGTGCATTAGTTCTGAGGGTTCCAGTTCTGCACTTCTAACAACACGGTCAATGACAATGTTTGCAAACTCATGGCAATACTTGACAGTCCTGATCAGTATTTCTATCATTCCAGATACTGATATCAATCCATTATTTGTCCAGAACATTCTCTGTCACATCTCCCTCATATTCTCCATCAGTCGGATCCATTACCAGCCTCAGTCGTCTCGGGCTCTGAGTGCCAGGGGACTCCTTGGGGTGTGTGGGGGGGTGCGATTTCCTTTATTAGTTGTCGTCTGAATGAGCTGATCTACATACTCAGCCAATCAGCAGTCATGGTTTGAGGCAAGGGTCCCACCTGATACCAGAAGCTGATCCAGATTTGGAAAGACAGAAAAAAAAGACCTCTGAAAGTGGAGGTTTAGTTGGTTTCTGTATTTTAAATCAGATTGGTTTTTGAGTAGATATTTTACAGAAGCATCGAGATAAAGCATTCCCCCTATGGGTTTTTTCTTTATTCAAGAGATTGGTCTTTTAGTTAGAGAGCAGGAGTTATTGATTTCACATTCAGATTTTGTAATGCTCACACTCAAATAGGCCTGCTTGTGCTTAGATTGACCTTTCACTGCCTGTCGTTCCCAGAGTTTTTCTCTCCTTAACTATCTTGTCTAATAGAAATATATACACTTAACAAACTGTAAAAACATGCTACATCTCAGAGGCATAATCAGCCATCTCCCCATGAAGTACTTGAGTAAATGGACAAGCTTTTTATAAACCACTGTGCCCCACTTTAGACAGGACTCTGGCCCATTTTCAGCCCTGACAACGCTCACACGTCTCTGGCTTTTTAACACATTAAATGGCAGGACGTTTAAAGGAAGAAGTGGAGGGACAGGGTTTCATGATGATGCGTGCGTGCGTGCGTGCGTGTGTGACTGTAAAGCAGAGAGAGAAGGAAAGGGAAAGTCACTTGTTCAAAACAAGTGTTCATGTTTCGGTGTGGAAAAGTACTTGCTGGGCAGAAACTCACACATTGAGTCTGATGTCTCACACTTTGTAGTTAATGTGAGACAACCAAAGTGCCTCCTTCCAACACCATCAGTAGTTAACTGAGCCAGGAAATTGATCATCAAAGACAAATCATCTCACTCTCTATCTTAAAATAACAGAAACCCCACAGCAGGGGTTGAGAGGAGATGAGAGTTGTGTTCATTATCACGTTCCACCTGGATGCATTTGCAGCAAAACTGCTTTTTCTCCCACAAGACGAATCCCTTCGCCGAGGCTGTGAGAGCGACCGCTTGTCTCTTAAGTGTGTAATAATACAGCCTGTCTTACTGGGTGACCCTCTGACCTGCTTCATTTGCTGCACGGTTCCCTGGAGACTGGAACGACCGAACACCTCACAGCTGCTAAGTCTCCAAGCAACGAGTGCCCCAGTGGTGACGCATTATTGACGATACCAGCGAGTCACACATGGAGGGATTGCTGCATGTCAGCCGAACAGCGAGGTGAAACACAGGAAACGGATGACAGCACCTGGCAAGAAGGATTTGTTATCAACATCACCAGAAATTTTACTGGCAAACTTTCAACACTGTGCAATGACAGAAACATACACACACTCTTGCTGAAATCAGGAGTGACATGTCGAAACGCAGCAGCGATTAACTTCAATTACAGCTGCAAGCTTCCCTGTTAGGATTTTTATTCCAGGATGAAAAACAACCTTAATTGGTGGATAATTTTACCCGTAGCTGAATAGATTGCAAAGCCTTCAGAGAGACCCGCCTGTGTTCATCTGCTAATGACAGGCAACATCACTCAAGCTAAATTAGATTATCTATGCCCTAAGGCCATTTCTATGAGGGTCACGTTAATATTCTTCTCTCAAACAACGGGATCAGTTAGCGTGCACGTTCGCCTCGGTGACGCCATCCTCACTCGCTCGACTGCAGCAAAAACTTTGACCGTGGATCTACATGCAGCAGAGGTTGGGTGATGTCGGACAGTGAATTGTGAGTTAATGAGTGCAGATTAAAGAAAAATAAAATTAGATGGTGATTACAAGGGGCTGATGTAGCTGTTGTACTGCAACATTAGATATTACAATCAAAAGATAATTTCCCCAGCTAGATAAACAGCTCTGATTCCTCAAGTGAAATCACACCAGCACAATTACACATATCAGACAGGGAAATGAGATATAGATAGTTTTATTTATTAATCTTATATGAGCCACATCACACCTCGCTGAATCTCTGCTCATGCTCTACATGAATTAAAGAATGCTTTATATCCAGATAACGCAACAGAAACCTGCGACACTGGTGATATTCTGCTTTTCCATTTACAGCTGCATATATGGGAAACATGAAAAGCAGAGGAAAACAAATTTGTAACACTAATGTGTTAATGCTTTCATTCTGCTTTGAGAAGTAAAAACATGACGTGGCAAAAAACATATTAACCTCTGGCCCAATTTCTCTGCCCACCACCTCTCAGGCTCTCTGTGCCCACTGATTGAATCAGCCGACTGACTGTTGAGATTCAAAAGGGATATAAAAAAGGCTCTGTTTTGTCAGGTTAGCATCTCTCAGAGCTGAGTGACGGCTTTTTAACATTTTCATCTAAGCGCGCTGCCATTAGCACGACACTGACATATGATTTCGTTTCTAAGGAAAACAAAGCAGACACTCTGGCGCTGAAGGAGCTCATAGCTCATCCTGAGACGACAGTGATTCAGTCTCGTGCAGATGAAATGAGAAGGGATTCAGGACTCAGAGAAGGTCAGCCGCAGAAATCTGAAGAACTGCTGTCACACATCTTCAATGGAAAACAGGCCCCACTGAGGTGTAATGACTCATTTGTCATTAATCCTACACATTTCTGGATCAGATATTTTTACATAAATGGAGGATTATTATATTAACTTCTCCAGCAGTGCCCGAGGAACGACAATCTGTTACTGATTGTTCCACCACATATTTTTAGAATGAAATATCTCAGCAACATAACATTTGCCATAGCCATACACATGCTTGACCAGTCACAAGTAAATCTCAACTGTCAATCATGACGTAAGTAAAACCAAACTTACTAGAAAAACACACACCTTAAAAAACCTCAGTGTGATAAGACCGACCTAGTATCAGAAACCTTCTTTTAGAAAAATGTATTTGACGTGTCCCATCTGCTAACATGGAGGAGGCGTGATTTCTTTTTTTAACCTATACTGCAGCCAGCCACCAGGGGCAGAACGAGACGTGTTGGCTTCACTTCAGGGGGAAGTAGTCATGTCGTCCATCTTTATATTCAGTCTATGTGACAAACCACAACATTCCCACCTGCCTTTACTGTGCTTTGTGTTAAGTGCTAATTAGCAATTGTTAGCATGTTAACACCCTGCACTAAAATGGTGATGATGACGTGCAATGTCAGCACGTTATTTTAGAGAATTTGCTCGCTTAAGGCAGGATATACAGAATATTATAAATAAAACAAAGCCACCTCACTGTCTTTTACTCCCTGTGATTTCTTTTATCATGTAGATCATCCAATCAGCACTTTCCACTCTGTGTTTGCTCAAAAGTGTATTCGTGTTTATTTCTAGACAAAAATTGACAATGTGCTTATTTCACAGCAAGAGTTAGACATAAATCAATATGAAGACATACAGTAAAGTAGACACACAAAAAACAACATTCAGTAGTGTTAGATTTATTTTTTACTGATATTAGTTTGAAAAACCTGAATATAAGATGTTTAAATTTATGTATGATCACTGCCAGATTGCATTAAGACATTATTATGAAGACGTTCAGTGAAATAATGTTTGAAGCTTCTGTTCATGTTTTTGCACATTTAACTTGTTTTTTCTTAGTTTTTTTAATTTTTTATAGTTTTTTTTATATACAACTTTACATTACAAACAAACACAATTTGATATTTTCCCTCACACTGTAATATAAAAGTGTAGGGTCTACGGCTGACTCTTAAATGAGCCCATAATATATGAGGTGGTATCTCTAATGGAATATCAAACACACTAAATACAATCAAATACTATTGTGTGGTTGAGTGAGCTCGCTTACCAAACCAGAACCAACTGAATAGCCCTCAGACTGAAAAAAAAGAAAGAAAACCCCACCCCAGCTGGTTCTTGGAACAAGATGAAGCAAACATTCACAGCATTTTCTACATACAGTAATGGCGTTTGTTTTTTTCGTCCTCAAGTAATTTTAACCAGGTTTGTCTTTGTCGCTGGTCCATTTCCCCTCAGCCCTGCCACAAACGCAGGAGAGGACCTCAAAAGCGTTCAACCTGCCACAACAACACAGTATTTCCTGAGAGAACTAAAAGAAAGAGCAGAGATGGACATGCAGGGACAAGAGTAGAAGCGCATGTCTTGTCATTAGAGCAGAATCCTTCAGGGACGTGGTCGCAGACAGCTCCCTCTGCCTCTGTCGGGGTTTGACATGGGAGCGGGGGGAGAAGGCAGCCGGATGGACTCAGTGGGCAGTGTGATAGACAGACATGCGTTCTCTGCCTGACTCTGATCCTTATCCATTTAACACCATGGATGCCAGGGCTCCATTCACAGCAAGAGGAAGTCCTGACCTGTGCCGTCTCCCCCTGCTCCCTCCTTTTTTTCCTCTTGTGATAGGCACATACACGATGTCACATCCATCGAGAGGTTGTGATGGAAGGATGGCAGACAGATATGAAAGTGAATAAAAAGAGAGGAGCGCGTTGAAAGGAGGGGTTCCACCGACATACCCGACATTCTTTTTTTTCACCAACAAATGTCAGAGACGAATAGGATTAAGGAGGAGGCAGCAAGGGAGACAACATCTTTGAGCACAGCTACTTTCAGACATCCACTGAACCCCGGAGATCCTCCCGACGTTCTCAGGAGGGGCTGTATGTGTGAATGCAAATGTCAGAGTGAGAGCCTCTGGACATTGTGCAGACTTTCTCTGGCCAGTCCCCTTGTAAAAAGTCTGCAGAAGTCGATGTGAGAACACAGCAGGAGATTCACCGCAAGCAAGTGGGTGTGTGAACGATGTTTCTGACATGCGACAGACGCAAGAATAAATAAAAGAAAACAAAAATCTCCAGAAGAAAATACAGGTAGAAGACACTGACGAAGATGTTAAGTTTCTGGAGATAAGGGCAGACACCAGTGTCAATTAGCTGTAAACAAAAACATGATCTCCACAGTGGAATTGCCTGCTGCATCAGCCCTCACCTGAAAGCTCCAGAGGTTTCTGTTTCTCCTGTGGGTTAGGGTTAAGGATAGGAAAACCCCTGGAGAAAGTCCGCACCCAGTTCTCCAGACTTTCGTTTCTGAAAACTGCTTATGTTTGCAGGACTGGATGGGTTGACTTGTACTATGTGCTGAAATACTAAACATTCAATATGCTACAACTCTAGAATGCGAAAAAAAAATTTTTTCAAAATATTTGTAATTTGTTTAAAAGGCCATATACTATCCTAAAGGACAGTGAAGAGAGAGCTCTTTCATGCCTGTGAGTATAAGGCAGGACCAAACTGGTAATCAGGGCACAATATAACTTTGGACTTTGAACTACACACACAAATCCAACACTTTCAAGTTGCAGAGGAGATTCCCTGTAGCACCTTGTTAAATAAATTACAGGTAGAGTCCTGCTGATTGGCACAGCTTCAATTTCTCATGTTTGCCCACAATGTTGAGAGACCATTACACAAACTACTACACAATCAAGGGTTGTGATCCACACACTGTTCACCTAAGTATTTTTTAACACAGTTGAAAGATAACACAAAATTTGCATTGGCGACGAACAATGGCCACTCTATTCTGCTTTGGTGGCCCCTAAAAGCAGGTAAATAATCGAGTTCTCCCAAACGGCTCATCCTCCTATCAGCTGACTGTCCTGTCGCCTCCCTCTGCTCATTTTCCAGAGGGACCAGTCTCTGAGAACTGGGCCTCTATCATGGCAGGCCATCACAGGCACTCAGGCTCCAGCAGGTCCGCCTTGTGACTTTTTCATCATTTCCTGTTCATCCCCGAGCCCGGCAACATGCTCCATCACACCGGTGTGGTCCTGCGATTTACCCCGTCTTTTAAATCATTGGGAAAACAGTTATGGACCTGCAGGAACTCAGCAGCAGCCTCATGTTCAGGGCTGTACGTGTTCTCCGCCACGCTGTCCCTCGCCAGGGCGTACATGGAGAGCTCGTCGAGGGGACCGCTTGAAGATGGCATCCCTTTCAGCCCGACCACTGGAGAATTCTCCCGTGATGCCTCCGTAGAGTGAGAGCTGGCGTGCGACGTCCGCCGGCGATAGCGGAAGCTCGGTATCCTTGAGTAAGGGGAGGATGAGGAGAGCGAGCGGATGAACTCGCGCCGTGCCTTCCAGCGGACCTCCTTGTTTCTCTCGATGTAGATGTTGATGGCGAGGACGGCCACAGCTTCGGCCACAATGAAGGAGAGGGCGCCAAAGTAGAAAGACCAACCGTAGGAGTAGGTGTACTTCTTGTCATCATCACGTTTGTCATTGGGATCTCCTGCATTGCTGGAGATGTAGACGATGATTCCGATTATGTTGCTTAGACCTGAATTTAAAAAGACAAAAGAGAAGGACAAGAAATGAGCAAAAAATAATTCAGGAAAAGGTTGTAGGGATGAACTAACTACCACCATCATCTTCCAATGATTACGGGACTCAAACTTAATGACATCCTCATCACTTGTGCGAGAGAGGTGTGTGATGAATGGAGATCTTGACCTTCAGTCTATATGATTGCACCACTGATGAATTCCAATACGTGACCACAGGTGCTACATCAAGCCGCCTTTGTTCATTATCAAACCCCCCGGCTCGAACACGATTCCCCCCATGCTGCAGGAGCGTGGCTGACCGTGCACTCAGCCCTCCAGCTTACCTGCAGCGACGAAGAAAATGCCTGCGCTGAGGAGCACGTTGTTTGTCTTGTTGTAGATTCGGCCCAGGCCGACACACAACCCTCCCAGCATCAGCAGGATGGTGCTGAGGATGGGGAACACACTGGAGGCACGTACTATACCTGCAGAGGCAAAGAGATTATTAAATAAGCCACTGTGAATACTTCAAACACAGTTCATTGACCGATATGATTGGACAAGGGAGAGGCTAGTTTGAAAAATACAAATTAATGAGTCAGTCCATCAATCATTAGAATTGATTAAAAGGAATTATTCAGATGCAGAGATACATGGATAAATGGATAAATCACAGACAATCAGAGTGTGGGATTTGTTCAGTCTTTTAACAACACAGGTTGTAAAAGGAAAAAGTATTTGAATTTTCATTACCCTGCTGAGCCCTCATCTCTCCAGTTCCGCCCCCTCTCCATCCATTTTTGAGAACTCCATTATCATTTATACTTTGGGGCCTTGTTGTGACAAAGCCTTGCTAATCAGCTGTGGGATGTAACAAGAGCTCTCAGTGACGATCGCCTCCCCAGAAATGAATCACTCTGCCATTTTACAACTTTACAAGGATGGATGAGCTTATTCAGCCGTGAAGTCTTTTATTAAGCCCTCCTTTTATTCAGTCGTCCTAATGGACTGAGGTTGGACTTTGTCTAAAGTCTGATAAGTCTTCTTTGTTACTTTCTGTATTTAAGCCAGATACTGAGTTGTCTGTGCTTCAAACAGAAGACCTCTGCTGATTCAACATCTCCATTTAAATCTAAAGACTAATCACAAGTTATGTGTTTTCACAAATGAATACCTTGAATTGAAATGCTGCTGCTGCAAAAAGAGTCTTCAACACAAATTAGATTTAATTCTCCTTGTAGTTGGCACAGCTCAAAATATGATAGAAATGCATAATAATGAAAAAAGACAAATTAGGTAAACATGAAATGATCTGCTGATCCTGCACTGGAATAATTCAACGTAATTAAAATTTTTAAAAACAAACAGGCATCAGACTGTTGGCAGCTGTGGCTCAGGAGATAGATTGGGTCGTCTACCAACATGAATAGCAACGGTTCGATCCCTGTTTTCCCCATTTTGCATGCCAAAGTTACTGAACCTCAAATTGCCCCTGATGAGTTTTGTGCAATAGAGAAAGTGCTGCACATAGATGCACTGTGTGAATAGGTGAATGACAAAACTGTAATGTAAAGCGCTTTTGTATTGCATTGTGTGTATTTTACACACTTTTTAATACTTCATAATCATGTCAAGATTATATATTCGAGTTCTATGTCTGAAACCAGTATTAACCTCTCATTTGTAGGGTTGGAACGCGTTGATAGGAATAATGAATTCTCCGAGAACAAATCCAAACAGTTAACCAAACAATTAAACAGGCATCACTTGATTGCAGACTGCTGGGTGATAAGATGTTGAAGGCCAGCAGACGTCCTGCTCGCCTCTGTAAAGTAAAAGATGCACTTACGCAGCAGGTATTCAGAGCTGTCTGTGTCGTAGTCGTTGTCGTCAGGGAAATGGTTGATTCTGTAACAGCTGCCTTGATTGATACCTGCAGGACAGAAAGACAGACATGAAATATATACCACTGTACATGTCGAGGAGATAGCAGTCGTATAAGTATATTGGGGGATGAGTATGGTGGTCCTGAGAGCTCAACACACTGCACTGCACACTTAAGACATAACGCAAATGGAGAAAACATCCTTTTGACAACACATGCGCAGCAAATAGAAAATTACTCACCACTCGCCACTTAACAGACGCAGCCAAATACTAACAGCACAACTGAATTCAACCCAACCAATACTTAACACAACCAAATACTAACAGCAGTACTCACAACACAGCCAAATACTCACAACACCACCTAAGACTCCAAACACAACCAAAGAATCACAACACAGCCAAATACTAACAGCACAACGGAATTCAACACAACCAATACTTAACACAACCAAATACTCACAACACAACCAAGTGCTCACAACACAGCCAAATACTCACAACACCACCTAAGACTCCAAACACAACCAAATACTCACAACCTAATACTCCAAACTCAACCACATACATCTGGTGCATTTTCTATTTGTTGAAAAGATGATTTTGCGTGCTGTGTCTTTTTCCGTAGACGACGACTGTTCAGTCAATCAAAAAGGATCGAGAACATCTACAATAATTAAACTGGATTTGTTCGATGCTTGGGGAAATGGTCACACTCTTGCTGTTAATTTCTCAGTCTCTGTTTGGTTGCACTTGGCTGGAGGATGTGCGCGGCTGCTCGAGTCGGAACCACGGTTGCCCCCCCCCCATACCCTGTGACTGGTTTATGTTACGCTGTGTCCACTGGAGTAAGACGCGGCTACTGTGCACTTGTCTCAGACACATGAGGCTGGAGCGGGAGGTCGCTCATCAGACGAACTTGTTACTTTTCATGTGCTCAGGCGAGGAAACAGGAGCAGCGGGATTCAGAAGGAAAACACGGCCTTGTTAATTTAACTGAGCAGTGTTTATTTGGTCTACTGATAGCAATGAGTAACACTACGAGGCAAGTGAAACACTGTGAAAATAATTTCATCCTTGTCGTCCTTTCAGAGCTGTTCCTCTTTTCTAATAAACACTTCATCATAAAACAATTTTCCCTTTCATTTCAGTCTTTAATTAAATCATCAGATTGTGTTGGACAGACTGAGCTGGATATTTGCATGTAGCACACAAAAGCTACATCATCTCTGGGATTAACTCATTACGCTCAGTGGTTTTCACTTCAAACCGCTGGTGAGACTTTGACCTTTGACTTGAATGGTTGTTGGTTGTTCCCTGGCTCACACTACAGGATCACAGCTCAGTGCACACACATTCGAAGAGGGAACATCAACGTGAGGAGGGGTACAGAGGATCAGTGCATGTGCTTGCTATGCCGCTGTGTGATTAAGGTTTACAGGGATTCGATCGGTCATGGCGTGTATCCAAATCAGGCTCAGGTAAACGGCTGAGTGCTGGGGGGGGGCAAGAAGCCTATTTGAACAACAAAAGATTGGGCGCTGGGAGCTT
The DNA here is from genome assembly GCF_024713975.1 of Paralichthys olivaceus. NCBI lineage: Eukaryota > Metazoa > Chordata > Actinopteri > Pleuronectiformes > Paralichthyidae > Paralichthys > Paralichthys olivaceus. The sequence goes on along the minus strand of NC_091097.1, from coordinate 15,222,591 downwards.
TTAATGCCGAGATGAGTTAGGACAGGAGAGTGAGAGTGAGAGAGGTAAAAAGCCTGTCGCAGAGAGAAGCCTGTAGCAGTAATCAAGCAGGGGTACAAACAACACCTTGTCTCGGGAGGAAGAGGTTGGGGGTGGGTTTAATGGATGTGCTCAGTGCAGTGGTGGTAATGCTCGGAGCTCTTTGGCTTTTCATTCACCATTTGGGCTGTGAAAACCCTCAACACCTCATCATTCTGCAAACAACACCCACGGTATTAAAGGTGGGCTGGGCTGTGGATTCATTTGCATATTTTTACATAAGCATATCAAGTTTCTGTGTGTGTGTTAATGTGTATCTCAGAGTCAGGGAAGCAATTGGCCATCCGCTAACCCCAGCAGCCTTAGTTACCGCTGCTCCGCCTGGTTTGGTTTGGAACTTGCACAAGCCAATAACCCGGCTTTCTCCTGCAGTCCACAGACATGCAGCTCAGGTTCATTGTAGGTGTGAATGTGAATGGTAGTTTCTCTCTATATATCGAGTAAAAATTCATTTTCAAACATCTTCAGGCAATTCTCTGGATTTTCACTTATGAAATCCACAGCAGGAGAGTGTTCCCAAGAACAGGAATATCAGGGGCATCGTCTAAGCAGAGTATGCAGGGGTCAGGACGTAATGTATATATTCCACTGCAGAAATTACTTGCGAATCTTGTTGTCTTTCCAAGTTGCATATTCTATGTGGATGGCTCCTGTTTGTTTTTTTAACACCTGCCGTGTGTTAACAACATGCCCACTCACATTGGAGGAAATGCTCATTTAGTACTAAGTAATAATGAGCTAGAAAACCATAATAATAAATGCAGATTTGCAAGAGCATATATTCTTTTCCTTACACTTTTGTGTTTTAGGTTTTGAAAGGCATAAAAACTGACACCACCCTTCAAACTCTTTGAAGGTCTTCATGTCTTGCAGTTGCAACATGCAAGAAATCCCAAACTTTGTTGGTTGTCAAACTATGACTGATTTTCAGTGAATGGTTAAACCTCATTTAAACTTTGCCTGTATCTCTGAAAGCACCAAAGAGTTGTATTTATCCCACCCCAAAAATACAAAGACCCCCTTTTATCCCTAATGGCCTAAAAGGCAGCGGTTTAGAGCTGAGTGACCATGGTACAAATGTCAACCATCCCATTAAGTGACAGCCCTAACAATGAGCGAAAGACACCTGTCCACTCCATTTCCCAGGTGCCCATGGGTGAGCGGCACAGCCATCATTGTCTGTGGCACAGCTTTTAAGGGCATGCTTGCTTCCATTAACTAGGTCTGCTGCTTAATAAGGGACATCAAATTAATTAGCATCAAAATCACTCAGTGGAAATGGAGGACGAGTTTCTGTGTCTAGTCAAAAAAAGGGCTGTGAGCTATTTTAGGCAGCGGCGTGAGAACACTCACACACACACACACACACATACCCAGCTCACATGGTTAGATATAAACACAGTGAAGATAACAGAAATACAGACACCTTTACTATCCTGCTAATTGCTGTGTAAACACCACACACTTGCTTGTAACTGATTTTAGATGCACATTTTTGTGTGTGTGTGTGTGTGTGTGTGTGTGTGTGTGTGTGTGTGTGTGTGTGTGTGTGTGTGTGTGTGTGTGTGTGATGTAGATTGAATGTGTGTGTGATGTAGATTGAAAGAAACAGAAGACAATATTGCAACTGATTTGGAATCTGATTATAATCCCAGGCCTCCAGGCTTGTGATTTATGAGTGACAGTTATCAGCTGTCATGATAACTGTCACTCATGTCTATGTTTGGCTTGTGTGTGTGTATGTACGTGGTCAGATGGACTCTTCATGAAATGAAATAAAGTTTTAATACTGACTAGCTGCGAGGGAAGGAGGAGGGAGGAAGTGGAGATTAAACAAGGGACGAAGGTGTGAGGAAATGAAACACCAGAGAGCGGAGGAATGATGGGGATAGAAGCCACATTTAAGAGAGACTCAGCCAGAAGATGAAAGCACGGAAGCAGCAAGCGAGAGATTAGGAAAGATAGAGCGTTAAATAGACAGTGCAATAAAGGTTGGAGGTCAGTTGTGCAACGTAACAATTGTTAAAGTGGAGGCAGGAGCTTGTTACACGTGTTTTTTCTGCAGTGTTGATGATGGACAAAGATAGTAAAAAAGTGTTTCATATGTAAATTTGGGGGGATTGTTTCTAGGTGATCATAATGTGACAAACCGTGAATTACCTTAACACATTAAATGGGAAGTAATGGATTTCCTGGGCCTGACTGGAGTTTCCAAGCCCCATGCTGAGCATCTCTTCCTCTTCACCATGGCAACCACTGTTAGTCTTTAATAAGCTCATTTACATAAACATTCTCCGAGGACGCTTTTGACATCTTCATTGTAGTTCGGTACCCACCAAATAAGAGACGGCACTCCCCCAGCAACCCCCCTCTCCTCTCACAGATCTGTCACCACTTAACAGTACATGACTGCAAGCACAACACAGATACTTGCACGTTGTATTGGGAACAGCTGTCACAGCGGCAGTGCCACAGAGAACAGGATGATGCACGTCGTCATTATTTTGAATTAGCCCAGCCAATAAGAGAACCGCCTCAGGGGAATACACCGATAGCATTGTCTCATTGAATCCAACAACTGCTCACTCTGGTGTTTCCAGGAGTACAGTACATCATGACAACCAGCTCCATGTGGCACAGGCCTCCAGTCCCTCATTTTCACACAGCGAAAGCTCTGGAAATAGATTGATGAATAAACCAATCAAAAGTGACTTTAATATTGCATCTTGCTCGAAGTGCGTTTCCTCTGGTGGGTGATACACCCTCAGCAAAGCAACCCCTAACACATCTTCAGCAATTAGGAGTAGGAGCACCTTGTTCTGCCCCCCCCCCCCCCCCGTTAATATCCTCCTTGATTTCAGATCTGCGACGTGCGACCGCTGACGAGGGAGAACGCTCTGTGGCTTACTGCAGGTGGGATGATGAGGTTTTTATAAAGCTGTAAACAGATAGAGCGCTGTTTCTGCGACTTGATATCAAACGCACAGCTCGCGCAGACACAACAACACATACATTTATTACTTTGGAAACAGGGGACGCCAGAACCAAATATAAAAGCGTTGTTGTGCAATCACAACAAACCTTTTCCCTTTTTCAGTCCAAATGAGGGAAACAAGAGAAGCAATGTGGTGCAGATATCAGTGATTCAGTGTTGATATGACTGACACTTGGCTAATTAAATTGTCACCAGGCTGCAATTTCGTCAAACAGAGCTCTGCATATGTTGCCACATTTTTGGGAGAAAATTAAACATCTCTTGGCACATGTAGCTTCTCTGTTGTGAAGGTTGTTATGCATTGTCACTTACTTGTGACTAAAATCTAGTATTATCTTAACGGGTAAAATATACAAGTAGGCTATAATAAAATGAATAAAGGCCTATACCAAGTATTTAATACAATTTTAACAGCACTCAGGTATCATCCTCCTCCAGTCCAGTCTGCACCTTTTCACCCCCAATTAAGAATATATAAACTAGCACCGGTTACCATTAGCTTAGCTCGACACAGAGTGTAAGGAAGAAACAGCTAGCCTGCAACCTGTCTAAAGCTTGCTAAGTTAGCTTCATGCTTAGTGTGCACACATGTGAGCGACATTGATCTTCAACTCTCAATAAAAGAGTAATTAAATGTATTTATTAAAATTTGAGACGTGTCCCATTGAATTGCATCCTATGACATTGCTTGCAAATGACAAAATGACACAGACCTTTGAGGAGAGGAGGGGAATTAAATGCACCGATAATTGAAAGGAACTGAGGGTTTGTGCCATGACAGAGGGTTCGTTAAAAAGCAGAATAGCAGAAAAGAAGGCTTTGATAGGAATGGAGTTAAAGTTAAAAAAGGGATGAATAAAGCGAGGGTGCACATCAAGCAGAAGAGAGGACGGACGGAGTGACTGCGGTTGAAGTCGGGGTCCTGCTGGTTAATTGCTGCCTATGCTTTGCTTCTCAATTGTTGCGTTTTAATTACAGATTTGTGGAGCAAGTCCCCCACCATCTCTACTTCGCCACTAACGCCAAACCACCTCCATCTGGGATGTTTACTGTAAATATGTACCTGCTAATTGGATTATTCATTAGGTTAGTTTTCAAGAACTAGTTTCTATATCCTGGAGTCACACATCAGCAACAGCTTGTGATGTGCAGCCGGTCCTCATGCAAATGAGTTGCACTCAAGGACGCCACCCTGGTCTCGCTGTATCCATGTGGGAAAACAAACAGAGGACAACAAAAAATCAAGAGAAATGAAAAAGGACTGCATGAGTGACGGTGGCGCTGACCTCACAGTAAAGTCGCTCCATTTAACATATTCCTTCCGGTACCTTAAATGTCATGCACGCCTGCTGAGGAAGAGGGAACGCTCGTAGCAGCAGGGGTGACGAGAAACACTAGAACACATTCATTATGTGGTTGTGTGGAGGACGAGGGTGGGGGGGTGGGGTGCTGGACAGTTCAGAGCGGCTGCTGTGTGTGTTCCAACAATGTGTTGTCGCTGAGAGGAAGAGTCGCTGCAATCTGTTCGGCCAAATGTTGTGATGTTTTCTCCGGTAGCTGTGATTCGCACAGAGCCGTCCCCGTCAATAAGCCAGTGTTTTTGTCATCATGAACAGAGGGATGTGTGTGAGATTGTGTGTGTGTGTGTGAATATGTAGGGTGGGGGGGGGGTGTCTTCCTTTCTTGTCTTCTCCTCTATACTTATGAGTCTCCATGACAACAGAGCTACTGTCCAGCAGCGTGCAGCTTTAAGCAGAAGCACAGAAGTGAAACTATTAACACTGGAGAGAATGATATGATAAGCAGCGGCCTTTGTTTGTGCAAATTAGGCTTTCAAAAAAAGACGCCTCATTGCACGGAGCCGCTCCTTTGTCCCCAGCCTCATCAACATCGATTCAGTCCCTGCTGTCATTAATCCACTTTCATGATTTACTTTTAACGTTATTTTTGATGGGAAATCAGTGTTGACATAATAGTTTCCCGGCGTTTGTAATGTATCGTCGTTTCTCTGGGAGTCTCGGAGGACACGCTGCAGACTATGAGTTCATATATATAGACAGCCGCCATGCAGCCAGGCATGACTCAAGAAATTGAAAGTGTCATAACACATCAGGATGTTATTCGCATGTGTCTCAAGTGTCTGTCTTCAGGACAGGATGGTTCTGCAGAAACAGTTTAATCACAGATGACAGATGAGTCTCTTTCTCTGTACATATATGGGCTCTGATTGCATTAAATCTGGAAAATTTGAGTAAAAGCAAACTCAACAATTCACAGAGTAAACTACAGACACCTGGTCCTACACAAAAACTGATTTTTACAAAGGTAACGCAAGTTTCTATTTTGCCGTCAGCTGTTTTGGGAGGACGGGAGAAATTGGTTTAAATGCATTTGAAATGAATGAATGAAAAAAAAACAACACTGTTTATCCACACAAACAATATAATCAAAAGAAAATACATAAAATTACATTTTAGAATATATCATCTGAATTTTATTTCTGTATCTAAAATATTCCTCCAGAAATGACAATATGGTGTCACGTCTCTGAGCAGCTCCACTGGATGTGCTGCTGGAACACAATGTGCTGTGTTCATGGTCCACACCTCCTCCTGTATATACACTCTCTGTACATAACGTGGTGCCTGCCTGAGCGTGTGGCCACACAGTTTTTAACTCTGCCTTTAATGTCAAATTCATTTGACAGAAAATGTCTAATTACACGCCCCTGTTTTATGCATGTACGACGTTTCCTGCATCATCTATAGGTGATGGGTTTAAAGGTACATTTATTCAGTTTTGATGAATTTCTAAATTTTCTCTAAGCATATTCTAAAGGTTTTTACAGTTTGTACTTCATATTTTTTGGTTTACTTTCATGCAGCAGCGTTTCATTAGTTTGTGAAGCAGTTTCCATGATTTTTTTCTGCGTCATGGTTTGTGCCATGAAGAAAACCCCCCAGTCACATCAACTCACTCATAGAGAGCTGAAGCTGAGGAGTCAAGTGGTGGCCGGAAGGAAGATTGGTCAATGAATGAGTGTCTGTCTGCCTCTGAAATAAAACGTCACAGCCAACGCAACTCTTTTTCCAAACATCTACTGCGTAAAAATGATCCCAATTCTTTTCTCCCAAAAGGACGAAAAGTTGAAATTAAATCCGTTTCCCTCAACTACATAAAATATAAATTTCTATTTTGTATGGACATGACGTGAACTCAGAGTCATCTATTTTTAAATGCCTGGGCATGTTTCCATAGCAATTTCAGGGATGTTGCCAAGCAACAGCATCGGATACAATGAAGACATGAATGAAAGTAGACTAATAGCGCGCACATTTCCTTAAAAGTGAATGGGCTCAGACGCGCCGGTTTGGCACCGCATCCTTCACATAGACTCACACTCAGCCGTATGTAATGTGCGGGTCTGGGCTTGAACAATGCGATGGAACAGTTGGCAGAAAGCTTGAACTGAGCGCGTAGCGGGACACCGTGCGTTTGATTCCCCTTAATCTGCCACTTCAGCAGATCAGTGATGTTTAAAATCCCTGCATGCGTGTATATCCATACTTTATACATCTGATCTATAGCCATTGAAAGTTGTTCCACACGTGTGATGTGTTTCTTGTCGTGCGCCTATATCTCCCTACATGGTGTGCGTAAAGGGAGCGCTTGGTTCGTGCGCTCTAGCAGCTGTGCGCACCCAGAAACAAAACATTCCTCCTTGGAAACTAAAACTGTTTCTTTAACATCGTTGCAACCAATGTTATTTCACCACACATTTAAGGAATATACTTTATTTCATGCCGTAGTGGAATCAAAAGTGAGAATAGACTCACCCTCAATACAGCAGATTCTCCACAGCCCGGAGTGGGTGAGATCGCCTTTCTTGGTTTTGGGCTGCGACTGGGTGTCATCCGTGGAGGCATTGGTTCCGTTGCAGATGTACGCCCGAGAATAGAGCCAGTAGTCCGTGCCGATGGCGATGGTCATCAGGCTGAAGGCAGCGAAAGCCCCTACGGTGGCCAGCAGCGTTTGAACCCCGCGGTCACACCAAGCCATGACGCTTCATACTAGTCCACACTCTCAGCGGTCCAGTATGCACGCACCGGGGCGCGTCAGGGCGCGGATCCTTGGCTCATAATGGTTCAGGTCCGTGCTCTGATTTCTTCCCATCTGCTAAAAGTGGACTGAAGAATGACTCAAACGTTCACCTGATGCTCAAACCCAACTGGTGGCTGCTGCTGCTGTGAGATGACACCAGTTGTGTCCACTCCAGAAGCTCCACACAGGTTTGAAGCGCACAGCACAGCAGGGCAGCAGCATGATGTACTAACTCAGACCACTTCAAACCTCCTCACCACGTCATTCTCTTCTGTTTCCCAATTTTTCTTTGTCTCCAAACACTTTCTCTTCTGTTCCCACACTGATTGCGTCTCTGTTAATAGCCATGGCCACAGAGAGGGCTACGTCAATGCCTGTTAAGTGAGACCCCACCCTCACCAAATCTAACCAATGGAGGGGATGAGCTGTTGAATAAAGAAAGAAAAAACTATTAAGTCACAGTTTACAACTGGATGCATTTATAAAAGCGAATCATTTTGGAGAAATATGAATTACCCAACAAACCAGTGTCTCGTCTCAGAATATATGAATATAAGCAAAACCCCCAGTGAGTCGTCTGTCACAGGGGTGAGGGTGAGGGAGCTGGGGAGAGACTTAATGACAGACTTTCTCTGTGGTGCGCTAATGCCAAACATCCATTTCCCTGTGGAAACGACTATTAAAAAAGCAATTAAATGCTTGATGAGTGCATTACTAGACACACACACACACACAGACGGATATTCATCAATGATAATACTGTACATTTACATTCTGAGGGAAAAATCGTGGTTAATGAGAAATAAATAAAACGTGAATAATTTACAAAATCATTCACTGAAGAGTCACTCACACAAACTGTTCCCCTCCTCTCCCTCTGACTTTAATCATGCAGCTGACTAATTGGTTAATTGAAGATGCAAAATAGTAAAAAACAAAAACAAACATAGCATTTGTATGAACAGACAGCTTAAAGGGATAGTTCACCCAAAAATGTAAATTCCCTCATTATCTTCTACCACTATGCTGATGGAGGGGTGGGTGAAATGTTTGTATCCACAAAACACTTAAGGAGTTTCAGGAGTAAACAGTGTTGCAGCCAAATCCAATACAATTGAAGTTACTGGTGACTCCTTCAAACATAAAAAAACAACAGAAGAAAACATAAATGTCTCCATACTGTTCCTGTGGTGTCATCCAAGAATCCGTAAACCCAGACATTCAAATTTGACTTGATTTGGCATCATTTTCACCAAGTTTGAGGCCTTAATGTCCTCTGTTATCCTCCTAGCCCGGAGCTGCGTTCACATTTGAGAACTCACAAGTTCTTGTGATAGCTGCAGTTGTTGCTGATCTCGTCCCGCGTCCCTTGGCCGAGAGCATAGAGGCGAGAACTTGTGCGGTGTGTGCACACATACATGGCTCCAGGCTAATAGGATAACATCGGATATTTTGGCTAAAGGAAAGAATAAAAGCCATTATGAGAGATGATTTTTAAAAAGAAAGTGATTTCAATAATCATGCGGAAATTTGTTTAAAAAAAGATGCTGATATATCCCTGTGAATTAAAGCAAGAGCTCCCCCGAGGAAAATTGCAGCCAACAGTGGAAACTGCTCGATCACACTTTTTTTCACGTTCAGACTGAATCATCATGTTGCCCAAATAGTGTGACATTTTATAATTGTAGCATTACTGCATGTCTGTTCATTTGAGTTCAGGAATAGTGACGGGTTGAATTGACTTTGGATGTTTTTATTGTGATCCAAAGTTGTTCAGTTTGTTAAAAGCAGTTCTGTACCATCAAGAGCTGTTTTTATTTTCATTATCAAGATGGGGCCTTTCCAGTGTAAGCTGTCCATAGAAGCACATCTCTTAAATGTTTCCCCTGCTGGTCTGAAATTATTCCATCTGGCTCAGGGATGCATTAAGCACGTCTGTCTTTGTTCATACTGGCATGAATGTTGTGTTTGTTTGTTTTTTCAATTATTTTGCATCTTTAATGAACCAATTTGTCAGCTGCATGATTAAAGTCAGTGGGATGCGTTTTGTGTGAGTGACTCTGAGAAATGGAGATTTTATAAATGATTCACATGTTTTATTGATTTCTCATTAACAAACTTATTTGTCAGAATATAAATGTACTGTATGCATTCGGTTCTATCTCTTTATCTAAAGGTTGTGAAACTTTCCAAATAAAAATAGACTGAGATAATGTCAGGAGTTTAAAATCAATGTTTTCTTTTGGCTTGAAGCTTTTTTAATGTAACTGAAATATTTCTGTCTTAGTCTGTTTTTCTTGATATTGTTATTTCCTCGAACTACAACCCAGATGATCGCAGATTTCTCTTATTATTACACAATGGATGCATCAATTAAACCATGTTGGGCTTTTCTTTTTACACCCGCTCCCTGGTGGTGGCGCTAAATCGCTGCTACACCGGAGTTAGAGGGAATTCTACCCATGGTGCACGTGAGCAAAAATCCCAAGGATCAGACTGTGACGTAGGAGCAAAGGCCTCCATGTGTATTTTACGCATGCACACAGCTCCACTGTGGTTTCCTCGTGGGCTCATCTGGCTGCGAGTGCGCATGCGTATATCTCTACAGTGACGCCAGAGTCAGCACCTTGCGTGTTTCCCGAACAGCATCTGAACAAAGGCCTGCCCCCTTTTTTCATGAGGATTTCTCTACCGCCATCGTTACTTTACGTGTAATCACGATTACTAAATCGGATTACGATACTTTCCTTATAGTCCGACGCGTCGCTGACAGCAGGGAGAGCGTCCGCGATGGATGTGGATCAGCAGGAGACCAGCGGCGAGACCAAGTCGGCCATGCACACTTGGCGTTATCGCCACCATTTCACGTACAAGGCAGATCAAGGAAAGAATATCATCGTGCAGTGTAATCTGTGTCTGCCGAGGGTCAATCTGCTGTCCACGTCGAAAACCTCCACATCCAACCTCAAGAAGCATTTAGACGTGAGTTACAGGAAGTCGTGTCGCTGTGCAGATCAGGTCAGGTTAATGTTTGAAAGAGTCAATGAATGAACAGTAGCCCCCCTGTGATTAATAACGTTACATGGTGCTGAGTACCAACTCGTGGCGCTGGAGCCTCTCCACGTTCAACTCCTGCTAAAAACTAAACCACACTGTTGTTTTCACTTCTGTTTTCTTTGCTTTTGAAGTTTGCGCATGGATTTAAACACACAGCGCGCAAGTGGCACACCTGCAACCAGTAACACAAACCCTCTGGTGTTTTGTCTTTCAGAGAACACACCTGGGCTGTGAAGCCAGTCCTGACGCCAAGAGGGGGAGGAAGAAAGAGGAACGCAACGGAGAGGAGAGCAGGCACTGTCAGCTCAAAAAGCTCAAAGCAGAGATCATCTCCAAGTGCACCACTCAGGCAAAGGTCGACGACCTCATCTTTAACTTCATCGTGGAAGACTGTCAGTCGTTTTATGTGCTGGAGCAGCCTGGCTTCATTAAGCTAATCGCAGGCTTGACTGAAGGGCTGAAGTCCATGGACAGGGTGACCTTGTTTACTAAAGTGGACCAGGGCTTCTCCAGGATGCGGGAGGAGCTCATGGCCAAACTCAGCAGCATCCAGTACGTGTGCACCACGGCTGACATCTGGACAGCCAACAACAGGAGCTTCTTTGGGATGACCTGTCACTGGATCGATAACTTTTCTCTGGAGAGGAAGTCTGCCGCTCTAGGGTTTGCACGGCTGCAGGGCAAGATCACGTACGACACCATTGCTGGGCGCATACATGACATCCACGTGGCCTTCAACATCGAAAGCAAAGTTCAGACCACGGTCACTGACAACGGCAGCCCCTTCATGAGCGTCTTCAAAGAGTTTGCAGTGGACGGCCAGGAAAGCGACGATGACATTGGGTTCTATGAGAATGTGAGCACTGTGCTGGAGGGTGAGCCTGAGCAGGACATGCTCCTGTTCCTGCCCACTGTCCAGCGCTGTGCGTCACACACCCTGGAGCAGATTGTTGCTGAGGACTTTTGGCAGGCTGTGTCTCAGGGACCCATGTGCCAGCTACATTACAGCACAATGGCCAAGGTGTTTGCCATATTTAGCAAATGTCACCACCTCCAGGTGGGTATGGATGCAGCGGAGGAGATAGGAAAGATGGCGCTTGTTGTCCCTTCTGTAATACGTTGGAATGTGGAGTTCTGTGCCGTGCAGAAGATCGTCTCTCTCACTGAGCGGGAGCTGACAGAGCTGTGTGCTCGCCTGGAGGTGCCACGCATGCAGCCAGAGGAGATGGCCTTCCTCAAAGAATACGTGACTGTTTTCCACCCGCTCGCTTTTGCACTTGAACTTTTCCAGGCCGAGCAGAAATGTTACTTGGGTCTGGTCATCCCGACCGTGCTCAGTCTGAAGAACAAGCTGAACGAGCAGAAAGACACTGCAACTTACTTCGGCGACGTCATCAACGCCATTGCGATGGCTATTGATGTGCGGTTCCTGGAGCTGTTTGCCAGCACGGAAGCAAAGATCGCAACAGCAACGACGCCGCAGTTTCGCTTGTGGTGGATGGCTGCATCCGAGAGGGAGGAGATGTGCTCCGTGTTGGCCACAGAGGCGTCGCAGATGGATCCCTGCAACGTGACAGAGGCGAACACCAGCCGGAATCTGTCCACCATCGAGTCGGAGGACGACTTCTTCAGCTACGGCTCCGTGAAGCCTGCCGCACAGATCCAGCAGCGGGGGGTGACGGAAGAAATCCGAAAGTACATTGAAGGAACAGGAAAGAGCCTCGAGTGCCTGCAGGACTTCCCCCGAGTGAAGCAGCTTTTCCTCAAATACAACACCACCCTGCCGTCCACGGCGCCCGTCCAGCGTCTCTTCAGTCAGAAAGGCAACCTGGTCACGTCACAGAGAAACTTTCTGACCGACGACTACTTTGAGCGCATTCAGCTTTTGAGATACAACAGCAACGTGTGCTCTTTGACCACAGAGTGAATTAATGCCAGAAACTCTGTCTCTCTCAGCCTTTTCATTGACACAGAATCAAACCACATTGTGCTTAAATCATCACAGGAAACCACTGAGCTATCGTCTCATCACAGGTGACTTAGGCCAGACGTGTTTTCTAATGGTACCCTGACCTGTTTTGATAGGCGTAGCTTATTTCTCTCACTCCACAATGGCCTAAATTAAGTACCTGAATTGACAATCATTGACAGTGACATTCAAGGACCGAATATACTGACAATATCTTTTTAAGTGTGCTGTCGTTTTGGTTTGAAGTAGCCACAGGGTTAAAATTAAGTGATTTTCTGTCTTTCAGTTTGGTTTGTTTTTTCTACAGCTATTCAATGAGAATGCATCTCCTGTCTGTATGTTTTATATCATATATAAAGATATGTGACATTTTATTCTCAACTTTTTCCCCCTCACCAGTTGAAAATCATAAGTAATCATGTAACTGATGGATCGGCTGTCAAGACGCACCGATCAGAGAAAACCGTGTTTGTGGTGAAGAAGGCAGAAAGCAGGCAAATGCAAAGATTCCAGAGCTGCACAGTCCCGAGTGTATTCTTTGCCATGTGCCCTGACGTCAGTTAAGAGCTTTGGTGTTGTCTGACAGCTGCATGGAGACCAACAGGGGGCTGTCAAAACACACACACACACAGCACAGACGGGAACTGTCGAAAACATGACACTTGTGAAGATGCAAAACCAAACCAACTCCCCCGGGGAGCATGAAAGACCAGGGGAGTTGGTTTTTATCTAGTTTTCAACATTATTGCCCATATGACCATATATACATATACACACATATATATGTATTAATATGTATGTGGTGTTCTTTGACTTTGCTCGCAGCACTCACAAAGGATTATTCTTTAAACAAACCTGAAATTGAGCTGCTCCAAAATCTATTCCTCTCAAGACAGACAGACAGTCTGGATTCGTTTCAGCAAGACACATCAGCAGATAAGGAGTAAACACACCTTGAACAACTGGTTGCAGAGAAAGAACACACTGAAGGTGTGGAGCTAAAGGTTAAGTGTAGTAAAGGGAACGGTCAAGTTGGTAACACAAAAAAAACAATTTACAGCATGAATTTGATAAAGCCTTTGCACTGGAGGTTTTTCAGTACTTGCAAATTAAATGAGAAAAAGAAGTACTACAAAATTACTTACTTAGATCATATGGTTTCAACTGGAATATAAACTGCACTGGATTTCAATATTTTCAGTTCTATTTGAGTGTGAGTGATATACAGTCACAAGTGAAATACAGCCTGAGATTTGAGGCTATCTTGATATTTGAGTGTCTAGAATATTCTGTATTCAACCAATCACTCTAATGTTCCCTTCATTTTAAAAAAAAAATCTGACCAAGAAATGTTCTGAGGACATTTAGAGTTAGAACATAAATATGTCTCTAGTCTTGGACAAACTACAGTAATGACTGACTCAGGACTGAAATACTTAAGATTCTTGTTTGACATCTAAGCTGATATTCATATCTGCCCAGAGCAAATATTTAACTAGTTTGATTAAACACTGCAAATTGTCATTTCCACTAATGTTTTTATTTGAATAATTTGCTCATAATGTGCCAAAGTTAATTCTCAAAACATATTATGTGCTTCCATTACTGTCCTTAATGATTTAATCCAGAGTATTAGAGAACAACTTTCTTGCTCTGTATGTGCGGTGGGAAGAGGTGCAGCTCTGCATGCGATAAGATCAGCTGATGAACAAGGTTCAACTACATGTTTGGAAAGTCTTGTATGATGACAACCCTGCCACCTGTTGGACACAGAGGTGCACTTCAGCGGAAGCAACTCGTTCAGTTACTCCAGAAAAATGAAAAATAAAAAATTCAAACAAAGCTCAGGCCCCAGTTCAAAGTTTGATCCAAAGTAGAAGTTTTAATGGCTTCAGGAAAACAAATGGTACAAAGTATTACTTTTGAAAACAAACCAGTAATACCTGCCACCACACATTAACACACACACACACACACACATCTAGAAGAGGATCATGTTAGGCACAAAGTGGGTGGAAGGTGTATTGTCTATTTGTCAGTACCTTTGATTTAATTCATCACCAAGCCCTTGTCTTTACAGTCTCTCATGCTTCCTCCCTTGCAAAAATAGCATAGAATCTCTTGTGATATAAAAGCAGCATGGCAGAGACAAATACTCTTTAAATTACTTTACCCATAAACCATTTTGCTTCTACTGAGTCTCTGTCAGTTCAGTGATATAATACAGTAAGGAGGGAAGCATTAGAAAGCTTTCCAGACATGGCTGGGATATCTTGATATTCTAATGCCTTTCTCTCACTTTGCTTGTGTAGGACACCGTCTCTGGTGTCTGCTCCTGGGACAGCACCAGTCACTGCAGAACTGCCTTGGCGGGGCTAAAGTGGCCCAGGTTCTCGCAGGACTTGAGCCAGCGCTGGACATTAGCGGGGGCAGAGCAGGCTGAGCCACTTTGCAGCACGCAGCAACAGCAGGCGACGTCGGCCAGGGAGAACTCCGGCCCCACCAGCCAGGGGTTGCGGCCCAGGGCGGAGTTGAGCGCCCGCAGGACAGCAGCTTGCTCCTTGGCACTGCCCTCTGCCAGCTGGAAGAAAGCTGTGTCCACCCAGCTGTCCACCATAGTGGCGAGGGAGGGATCGCTGGGGTAGGGAGCTAGCAGCTTGAAGAGGAAACGTGCCACGTTGGCTTCACCCTCAATGGGACACATGTTCTGGATGCTAAACTTCATTTGCAGTTTGGGGACTGTGGACAGAGCACATGTGTCACATTACAACAAGGACACAAGCATTAACAACACGTGTCAATATGCTAATCACTGCTCGTATGAATACAAAGCTCTAAAGAGTGAAGAGAACTGTAATTAGGTTCCCAATCATGGAGCTAACAAGCAGAAGAGATCAAATCAAACAGCACAGTTGTTGTGTGGCACCAACATATGAACCAGGTTCACCTTTTATATTTATTATGTTAACCTTCTGCTTTGATCTACTACCAGTCGTACCAGTTGTACAAGAATGATTTAGTGATGCACACCCCACGGTATTATTCCTTCATCTCTTTGTCCCTACACTTTTTGTCCTCTGTCCATCCGCTAACACAAACCTTCACTGTGGCCTTACCATCTTTCCATATGAGGGTGAAGCCCAGCTGGAAGAGGTGGCGGGCATAGCTGTCTTCGTGACGTGGGCCAAGGCAGGACAGGAGCTGTGACGGGACGCTGGCAACTGAGGAGTGGACGTGGACGGTGGAGAGGACCCGATAGCGCTTACACAGCAGGCTGTGGAGCACCAGCAGGGTCAGAGGTGGCTGTGCTGGGTTGGCGTTTATGACAATGTCACGGAGAGCGCCGTGGTCCTGATACAAACAAGACAGAGGTACAGTAAGTAGCAGTTCTATTCAAAATACATTCTGTGTTCAACATTTATCTTCCATTACGTGACAAAAACAACTTGCACAACCCGGCCTTGCAATCAGTCCACACCCTCATATATGCTTCAAGACAAATTCCATTATGAGCCGATTGTTCCAGTTAGCACAATATTCTGAACTTGTAAGGACAGGCAGGTACGACAAGTATCATCAGAGACGGTTACCACCAAACAGAAAATACAGTCAGGGTATGTCAACTGAAAGAAACGGGGACAAACTGTGCATAGGTTTGTGTAGGAAAGAGATTCTAGCATCACGTCTCTCACCTTGCCCAGTAGTAGGAAAGAGATTCTAGCATCACGTCTCTCACCTTGCCCAGTAGTGAGTCCAGGTCTGTGGTGCCTTTGAGGGCTGCGGAGCTGAAGGTCTGGGAGGAGAGGCTGCTGCTGACTGTCAGGTCCAGATCTGCATCTGGGGTGTGCACAGTCTTGGCCAGGCCCTCCACAGCGGCTTTCAGCTCATACAGTTTTCTTATGATCTCATCCTGACGAGCCTCCAGAGCTTTGACTGCTGGGTCCACTTCACCATTCTGGGGAAACAGAGAAGACTGACAGTTGAAACTATTTGAACACAACACTGCAGAGGTTTCACATAAGTATAAGCTACAGCGGTAACATGTAACTGTCCTTACACAGATAATACTGACGACAGATTCTCTAGAGATGCACAGCTCCCGATAAGAACACTGAAACTGGTTGTTGTTGCTTGTTGTCATCATTCCGTGATGGCCTATTTAACAATCCAAATGTGTACCCTTATATGAAAAGTTTCATCTTGATAAAATGTTTGGTAATATCATCCAGCCCTGGGATATGGCATTAAAATAAAATAATGGGAACCCGACTACAGCTTCAAGATTGACTTGTATGTAAATGTAATCCTATCCTTTAAAGTAGATCTCATCTTAGAAACTGCTCCTTTGAATTTCATACCATCATATATTTTAATATTCCTGATAAATAAGCAAGTGGAGCTTTTTTAGCTGGAGCTAAATTCAACAATTCTGTAAGATGTTGAGTTGATGAATCCATAACAATGCATCATATATGTAATAAAAGTGTAATAAAAGGTACAATATTATCGCTGTGACATGAAGCACCAATGGAAATACTCAAAGTGCAGCACCATTTGATGTGCCTTAAATCTGTGCTCACGGCAAAATAGGAATCATGTCACTAAGCTGTCCCCATTGCTGCATGTTTTTCTTGATTTGATTTTATATTTCTAGTTTTATATCTGAAGTTTCATCATTTTGCAGGCTATGTTAGTCTAATGCAACTTAGCCTTTGTGTAGCTCTATCTATCATCCACGTATCTATCTATCCGTCTGTCTATCTATATATCTATCCACCTACGTATCCATCTATCATCCATGTATCTATCTATCAATCCATGTATGTATGTATCTATCTATCTATCTATCTGTCTATCTCTCTCTCTATATATATATATATCTTTCCATCTACGTATCTATATATACATCTATGTATCTATCTATACATCTATGTACTGTATGTGTCTATCTAGCTAATCATCTATATATCCATCTATCTATCTATCTATCTATGTATGTATCTATCTATCTACCCGTCTATCTATCCATCTACGTATCTGTCTATACATCTATCTATATATCTATCCATCTATCTATCTATCTATCATCTATGTATCTATCCATCTATGTATCTATCCATCTATGTATGTATCCATCTATATATTACTCTATGTATATATAGTTTTCTGCTGCTGTCTATGTTGTTTCCTTTGTTGAAGTGCACACTTCTTGAAGAGCTGCTAAATAGATTTCCTTAGTTGAAACCAATAATAATAAAGAGCTCTTCTGTGGTATTGTGGTTGTAGCACAGCTGGAGAACACATCTGTTCTGTGCAAACAAAACACTTTTGTTATATATTATTAACAATGACCGTGTTGCTGCTCCAACAGTGTCACCACCTGATAAAGAGTGATCATCTATAATCAGAGTGGAGATGGAGATGTGTTGCATCAGCTGAAAGTGACAGCACCTCACATGCTAAGTTAGCCAGCTAGCTTAGCTAAAGACGGCGAATGCTAACAGACGCTTCGAGAGGAGCCACGAGAGGAGCAGAGCGAACTGCGCACAGCAGCGAGAGATTAACACAAACTATGAACGTGTAATAAAACTGCAAATAGAGAGGAGGTGTATCTAAATGAAGTTCACAGTTACCTGGAGCGCGTGTTCGGAGGAGCAGTCGTTTCCCCGCTGCGCGTGGATATTTGGTAACTTGTACATGCAGGTTGGTAAATCAATCTTTGTGTCCGCGGCACAGAAGGGCTTTACCTGGTACATGGGCATGATGGAGGACAGTCTGAGACCTGACACTGAGCTAAACACTATCCCGCACACAGGCGTCTTCCTCCGGGGCTGAGAGGTGTTGACCGGCAGCAGCAGCAGGGACCAGGAGCACCGGTCAGACCGGAAGGAGGCCGCGCTGGCGTCACTTCCGGTAAAGGAGACGCTGGGCTTCAAGTTAAATATAAAATATGAAGATTATTATAAATTGTACTTTTTCAAATGCTCAGCCCGAAACTGTGACCCAACTGTTATTTGACACGGTCCATAAAAATGTGAGGACGTAGGGCCACTGTGGATTAAAAAAAAGGTGACTTTTTTCTCAGAATTCTGACTTTAATCTCCTGAGATTAAAGTCAAAAATCCAGATTTGTGTAATTTTGTTATAATAATTCTACACCGGTGTGTGGCTCTATGCCTCTCACTTGGTAGTGGCTACCACAAAAGCGGACAGCGTGCAGCGCTCCTCACAGCGGCAGATCACTAAATTATTGTAACCAAATGACAAAAATCATGATGGATTTGTGGATATTGTCCGGTAGCAGTAGCACAACCATTTAAGCTAACAAACATGCCACGAGTTAACGATCTTGTAACACACATCATATCTGCAGCCATTTCTTCATTTTTACAAACACCAAGCACCAAACCAACACATATATTCTTCACTCACCTTCTGCTCCTCCATGAATGAAATTACTTCCTTTTTCTGAGAAAAAAGTCAGAATTCTGAGTTTAAAATCAGAACTCACTTTTTTTTCCCACAGTGGCCCTAATCCTCTTCCGTACAAGATAAGATTAGACAAGACACCAAATGCCAATAGAATTTCTTGTGCCAGATCTTGCATCATGATGTTACAATAACAAAGAATGATGTAACATAATAAATTAAGTGTAATGAGGAGTAAGGGAGGACCAGTGCCTAAATATACTTTACAAGTAATAGAAGTAAAAAAATTATACAAGAAGATCATGACTAATATAGGACCTGTGAGGTCTTGGGGCCCAGTGATCAACGGGCCACAAAACGACACACAAAACAACCACAGGGATTCAAAGCAACTTCAAACAGACGAAAATGACAAAAAAAGATGCAAAGATGCGTTAGTTTTACTTCACATTCTCGATCTTTGGATCTGCTCAAATGTCGGAAGTTGGAGTTCTGTTAACATAAGTGCTAAGACATGAACGAACCTGAACCGATAATTAAACTGAGACAGAACGATGAGGTGATGATGCTTCGATAAGAAGAACTGAGATGATTTCATTCCATAGGCTCCTAAAAAACAATTCTTGTCATGAGGTTGTCTGGGCTGTGATGCCACCTGCTGTGATGTCTCTAACTGCAGTCAGACGTGACGAAGCTCGGCCTGTAGAGAGCAGTGCTGCTGCAGTTTTCTGCCCCACAAGGTTCAGTAGAGGTTCACATTTTGATGCAGGTCTTTGATAAAAATCTGTGTTAGTGGTGAGTCGAGCATTTATCCACAGTACTCCACTAAGTTTGAGAAAAGTTGTTAAATATAAATTAAGATTGACAGTGGCAGCAGTTGCAATGATCAAAAACAAGAGCATCATGTATCGAAGACCTCAGGTTTCTAAGAAAGGTCGAAAGCCAGTACGTGTGGATACTATGATAAAAACCTTTATACCTTTACGTAGTCATGTGTGCAATCAATTTTTCTTGTGAAGTCATTTTTAATGCATGTTTTAAGCGGTTTGGCCCTGAAGCGCACGCTTTTTTTTTTTTTTTTTTACAGAGAATTAAGTTATATTTTCTTCAGTGTTTTTGCTTTTTCAATAAAATCACGTTCCAGATTGTGATAATCTGGAATGTGATTATTCAATAAGTAATTATAGGTAAAAATATTTCAAATACACCAGGTGGAGTCACCAGTTCAGTCAGAGTCAGATTGAAGACGGCTTCAGTTCTGCCTGCTCCACCAATCAAAATCATCGGCTCAGTCTCGCCATTGTTATTCAATCACGAGAGATTTTTTTTCACCTAATCAAAACCTGGCAACACAATCCTTCACCGGGCAGCAACTGAGGAGGCCGATACCACACTTATCCTCCTGTAGTCAGCCTCTTCTCTGTCAGAGGAATCGACTTGGTGCCGTTTCACACTTGAGACGCATCCTCTCTTCTTAAACCACCGTGACAAGAGAAGTTTAATGAAAATGCACGCTTGAGTTTGACGTCCCAACAGCTTGTCAACCCTGAATAATTCACTGTTGAAGTCTGGCAGGAATGTGTGGGTGGGTGTTGTGTGCTGGGGCCAACCTGTGGCGACTCTGCTGAGTGAGCAGTCAGATCTAATGGCCGGACTAATACCTGAGCTAGAAACTGAGACTGCAGGGGGAGCTGAAACCTGACAGTTCAAAGTAATTCTTTAAATCATGTAGGAACAAGAAAGTCTGTCAGGCTGCAGGTAGCATGGGAGAAGGGTTGGAGGTGACATAGGTCTTGTCGGTGCTGTCTTACTCAGGTAAACTCTTACTGGGTCACTGATATAGATAAACAGTGCGCAAACTGATAGCAACAATGGATACTTGGCTTAGAGCTGCTCGGAGTATCTTAAACACAGCTTATGAATTATGTGGTACACACAAGGGTTCATTGTAATTACTGAACTGAAATGTAGACACAGGGTATTATGTGAAGAGAAGTGCTTTGACAAGAGAGGAAGGGATAATATGTCCCAGTATTTAAAAAAATACTTTGATTCAGGTTGTTTTTTAATACATTTAAGTTAGTAATAATGTAAACACAACTTGTTGACTTTAAATTAAAGAAACTTAATTCATTTTTACAAGTTGATGTCATTTTTTTAAGTCGGACCAACAGTCTTGTTTCAAAGTGTAGTCTGCAGGTGTTCATGATGTTGATACACAAAGTTTGTTGGCGTTTCATGTATTTGTTCAGATAGATATGAAATTATTATTTTCATTTGTTGTATTGAAAGGTGAGGGAAAGTAAAAGGATAATTAGTGCAAAACAATGGTGTTAATAGAAGTTGCAGTTAGAACCTGACTGATTCATTGATTCGTTGAAAATATTCAAAGATCAGTATCAGCGTTTATGTTATATATGCACAGATATCAAAACTGATACTCGATAGTAAGCCCCCAAAAATCTGTATCAGTCGAGGTTTTGTTGTAATGTTTGTTGATGAAAAATGTCGTCCTGTCTAACTTCATGTTTAGAAGCAGACACTTTGTAATGTTGTCTGCATTTCTGAGAGAAACCCAAACTTATGTAAGTGTTTTCTTTTGAGTTGACTGCATGAATCTGCTTCGACATTTACGAATGTCGTAAGATGTTTATCGACAAAACTCCACCTAGACACAAACATTGTCTCCTACCAGACAATTTGCCTCCATTGTTCAGTTACTCAAACTGAAAGTTAGTCGTGGATGACAGTCCCCATCTTATCTGATTGTGCCTTCTCATTTGGAAAAGTCTGTAAAGTAGCCGTCTACCTCTCCACGACAGCCATTACTCAGCCAGGGGGTGAGTCAGCACATGCAACAGCTGCTCAGAGGTTTAAGCAGGGTGTGGCTTTTAGTTCAAATTGCAAACTTGCATTAATGACAGCTCAATCTATGTGTATAAGAGCATATGTATTAGCAGATACACAAACAATGGCTGCAAACCCGGGTGGAGATTGTTCTCTAGTAATCTCCCTCTGCAAATGCCCCTGTTGGATCAGGAAATGGCCATTGATATGTGCACGGCCCATCATTCATTAATGAAGGGAAGCTGCACGCAGACATCATAAGTAGAGGCTGGGGACTAATGCTTGTTGGGGAACAGTGGCAGCGCTGTCATCCCCTGCATTATGGATAGAGTTCCTGCGCGGAGTTCACAAAGCCCATTCAGTCGTCCTTACACACCAGTTAAATCTTTCACGACGTTCCTCCCAGTTCAGACTATCAGGTAGCAACATCTCTGATACCTTCAGGCTCCAAAAACACAAGGAAAGGGTCAAAATATGATCCGCGTTTGTAGCAGCAAACCCTGCGTGCACAGCCCGTCATCCAGGTGGTTCAGCTTCCTTGTTTGCCCGACCCCCTCAGGTTGTTATCAGCTAAAGATGGGGTGCACATTAAAGTTTCACACAGACTTAATCAGTAAGGTGAGCCTGACACTCCTTTCTTGATATGAGTTTTTAGTGACAATGAAGCGAGGGCATCAATTATTGAAGTGCCAAGCAAACAAGCAGGCCAGGCCTATGTGTCCATCCCAAAGAGTTTATCCACACACATAGTATGGTACAGGATAAAATGTTTAAATATACAAGTTAAGTTGGCGTAGTGTATTTCTTCTTCCCAATGCTGAATTGTAACATTTCAAGGAAACTACTGATACTATACTATTACTACTGCCACTGCTATTGCATTGCATTAGTAAATTCAGCCTTTATCATTCTAATAAAAATAATCATGCCTGTTTTTTTCATCAAGATCCCTGAATTATTCTTTTAGAAATTCTCCCATACCGCATCTTTTCATCATGTTATTTGTCCAATTGCTTTCGTGTAATCTTCCTTATATCATAATTACACCCTTTCTGGAGGATGATGCTAAAAAAATAGCCAAAACATGTATTTGTTTCTCATAGCATGGCCCCTCCTCTCATGTATTTTATTTTGAAAGTACGTTATTTATTTTATTACATAGATTTGGACAATTTCCGGAAATTACACCACAGAAAATGATGGCGCAGACCATTATTTCCATCAACAGATTAGACAGTGCAAAGGAACTCTGCTTTAAATTCGCGTGTTTCATCTAAATTGTTGATTTACTCCTTAAAGGCGATAGAGCTGTTTTTTAAAGTATTGTGAAATAAAATAAATATTTCTCAAATTGTCCCAACCAGGACTGTTGCAGATCCCAGGCCTGTCTCAGCTGTGGATTCCCAGAGAGGAACGCAGCTACAGTTTCTTTTTTTTCCTCTTTCACCCCCTCTGCCCTTGAGTCCAGGTAATCTGCTTGTCACATTATCTTTTACCGCTGTCCCACAGCAGCAGATCCAGCAGTGTCGACCTGTTGGATCACATTTCCTTCCTGTTTACCGCTCCTGACCCACAGGGGTCACAGCTCCATTGTGTGCCCTGTGGCTTGTGTTACCTACTGGCTTCCCCAACCTTGTCCCGCTTTCAGCTGTGCAGCCCCACACTGGACTCCACATCCCTGTTCCTCCACAGCGTGTCTGCAGAGACGAGGAGGAGAAACTGAAAACGGCAGATATTAACACCATGACGTGATTAGCACTTGAAATTTTATTTTTGCTAAATTCAGATTTCAAGTCTGATCCTCAAGCTTTTTGTCGGGTCCACAGCAGTACTTCCACAGACTATAACCATTCCTATACTCAAGTGGACATGATTCATCTGCACTTAATACATGACTGTAACATTTTCAAACTCCCTTCTTACTTCAGACCAGATTTTTTTATGGGTTTTTATGTTTATATTTATCCAGTCGTCATTGAACTCCATATCTCAGGAATGCATTGTGGGAATTTCTTCAACTCACAAATATTAACTTGGACTCAATAATGAACTCATTAGATCTCGGTGGTCAAGGCCACAAAGTGAAAGCACAAAAAACTTTTGAGCCATTACTTTAGAGCTGATGTACTAATTATTACAAATGTTTAGACAAATGTCTGGTTGGATAAAATGATGGCGTGATAACAGTTTATATCCAGGAAGGTCAAAAACCAACTTCAGCATGACGTCATGATATTATGTTCATTATTTTTATCAGAGAAGATTGAAAACATGTTTGACATGTAGGTGGAGGCGAGCAACTTCGAGGCGTTTTCATCCCGAACCAACATCATCATCACGGCGCACCGTCTGAATCAAGCAGCATCAGGTATGACGACACATCCTACGTGTGTGACCACAGACTCGTGCTAATGCCAGAGTATGCCCCACAGTTCTGAGTAGCAGGTGTGTGCTTTAATAGTCAGGTTGTCCCTATAATATACAGATAATTGAAATGACACTGTGGTGGAAGCTCTGATAAAATTGGTACTCTGTATTTCGGCGCCTCTGGAGGGTGGGTGACGAGTGAGGTGGTTGTTAATGTAAATCCCATGAATCCTGTAAGTGCAGAGAATGAAACAGTTGTGTGCTATTTAAAGTCTCTTAGAGGAGGAAAGAAAAGATGGTCCAGCTTCTGTTTGTGTGATTCGTACTGACTGTAAAAGCAAAGGAATCATACTCTGACTATCAGTGTGCAGTGAAGTATGATTCATCTCGAAGTGAACTTTTTGAAGAAAAGTGGGAAGCGTGGACCTGGGGTTTGAGTGTGGAGTTAACAACAGGGTGGTCATAGGAAAAGAAGGGGCAGCGTTGAATTTTAATCCCAACTCTTTTCTGTCAGTCTGGTTGTACCTGAATCCACGTGTCGTACATCTCTGCTTGCAAAACCTCAGGAGGTGAAAACTGTTCACATTGCATCACAACTGGTTAGAATTGGTGAAAAAACAAACCCAAGAAAACCTAAAACATAGATGACATAGACAAAAATGAGACAAAAAAGGAATTTATGTCCCAGGACGTAGCCGGATTGTATCCAATCCTGTCTAGAACAGTGCAGCTCACTGGAGATGTCGAGTACGAGGACTTTAAGGCCCACGTTCCTAAACTTTGCGGTACAGTGTAGAAAAAAGAGACTGAAACTCCCAAGAGGGTTCAGGTAATGGACTATTGGTATCAAGGAGACCCGGCCTGTAAGGTTAGCGCTGCCAGCTATAGCATTCTGCAGAGTGTGCATTCCCTGCTGTACATCACACACATACACATAAGCACAATCTGAATCATATGCATATATTAACACGAACATGCTGATCTCTCTGTATTTTTGTGCACATTTTGGATTACGTGTTTGTATGGATGTCTGTGTCTGATTGATTGATGATGCAAAAATCAAATGAAAAAATGTGTGTGTGTGAGAGAGTGAGAGAGAGAGAGAGAGAGAGAGAGAGAGAGTGAGCATCACCAGGGTTCAGCTGGGTTTATTTACAAAGCTGAGTTCAGGTGTCACTTGATCCAGTCGCAGTGACACTCAGGTGGTCATCAAGGTCACCTCCTCTGCTTTCTCTATATGACTCTTTAAACACACACACACACACACACACAAACACACACACACACACACACACAGAGAGAGAGCCTGTGTTTTCAGGACATTTCACTTGTCATACACATCACACTATCTGATATTAAGTCTTGTTTACCGCTGTGATAAGTAAGTGGAGATTCAAGTACACTGTGGAACTTTGGGGGAAATTGTGTGACTGCACGTGTCTGTACATGCATGTTGTTCACGGGTTCATCTGGATCACTGTTTACACTCTACTCTACTGGATTCCAGCTTTAGAAAGGTTTGCATCGTCATTTTGTGCATTTAAATCCTTTCAGTGCCCTTTATTGAAAAAGTTTGGATGACCACAACATGTTTTTAGTTTCTGGTCTTATCCTGCTCCACTGTATCCTCCCTGATGATATCTAAGTGAAGACCATCATCCAGTATCTGAACCATTTATTCTTTGGGGGTCACTGGGGAAGCTTGAGCAAATCCCAGCTGACATTGGGAAAAACCAAGACATGTAGAAACATACAGATGTAAACATAGAAAGAATACAGAGAGTGACAAGGAACTTGGATTTTATTCTTTTATTTTCTCAGTATTTTGGTAAATTGTACATTTATTTGGGCAATGATCTGTCTGAAACATGAAAAAGAAAAAACATGATGAGAATGTGGATGTGTGGACCGGAGCGATTCATTCAAAAACAAAAAAAATAATCAAAAAGGAAAAATATCTAAAAATGATTTTCTAAAAGTAAGAGAGCCCTTGAAGCAGTGGAGTGGGGGAGGGGCCGGGACTGGGGTCAGATAGAGTCGGAGAGATGGAGTCCAGCTGTTTAGGACAAGACCATGGCCTGGAACTCTGTGGAGAAAAGAAACAGCATTGAGAAGATGTGACACCTGATTGTTTCTACCAGACACATCCCTCAGTGTAACACTGAAATATACCAGGAACAATAATGACAGTAAACTACATTGAGATTCTAAATGTAATTCTAAAATTAACAGCCTGTCATTTGCACCATAGTTTTAATCAGTCACAAGTCTAAAATCACTATTGGTCTTTAGGAACATAGCAAATCTGTATGATGTGAAGCCAAATTCAGTGATATTCAGGATAGAGAACGCATTGTTGTTTTTACATTCCCACCTGTTACTGTCCTATGTGTGGATCCACTCACCTTCTTCTCCAATCCGGCCATCACTGTCGTCATCGGCAGTGCACAGGAAGTCCTTGGTCTCCGTGTCTGTCAGAATGCGAGCACCAGGAGAAAACCTCTGGAGGAAAAACCTGGCAGACACAGAGACATGGACAAATGCAGAGGTTTGATTATCCTGAAGAAAGACTTTTGAGTCTGATTTCCTCAGAGTGGCAAAAAGCAGCCTCGGAACCGTTCGCTCCTGGGAACAACTGACAAGTCTGTAGTGTGCAAACTGTCCCGCTCACTCACTTGAGCTCACTCTCCTCAATAAAGCCACTGTGATCGTTGTCCAGGATCCCAAAAACCTTCTTCACATCCTGGGGGCTCTTCTTGGTGAGGCCACACAGCTGGAAAAACTTCCTGGGGTTGAAGGAGTCTGGTGCTGGGGGAGAGATAGAACGAAGAGTCAGGGACATCCCAAGTTTGACTGAAATGCTGTCCTCAGGTCAATAGACCGACTCATGTGGGACAATTTTGTTTTTCTTAAGTAGAACTGAAGCAAAGTCACTGCATCGGCAAATCCTTAAACAAGTGATGTCAGTTGAAATTGTGAAAACAAGATGACACACGACCGATAAGGTGTTATTAAGTGTGAGGCACAGAATGCTCAGAACCTCAGAACCACAGAGCTGGTCCTGGATGTGGATTTGTTTTAATTTTAGCCGATTGTCTCTGACCTCTAATGATAACGATGAAATCTGAACTTTATTTATGGCTGGTGCCAATTTCTTCTCATGAAATCCCTTATACCCTGCAGACAAGCCAATATGCATTTGTGTAGCTTTTTATAGCAACAGCAGACAATCTTATAGGGGGCAGTCATATTGTCGGGTGAGTACACCAGGCTCCAGTGGCAATACTGTGCAAAATCAAATAAAGAAAGCAATAATGATATTGGAGGAAGACGATACCTTGGCAGTCCTTGATAGCACTGTCGATGGCATCAGCGGAAAGGATAGATGAGAGTGACATTTTATTCCTGCAGGAGAAACAACCGTGGTGAATTATTAACACATTTAGTCAGGAACAAGAGCAAAACCCTCTAACTGGACACTGGTGGGGAGCAAAAATGTGTCCAAGTGACCGAATAGTGATGCTGAAAGGTCAGTCAGAGCAGGGACAGGCCAGGAGAGCAGCAAACTGACATAATGACATAAACTCCCAAAATCTGCATGGGTTCTTATGAGTAAAATAATTCCAGATATTTGTTTTTCAAAATAAATCTATAAAACCCCTTTTACGCACAAGATGATCCCACCTGTCCTCTAACCATGCAGCCCACAGCAGCTCTGAATATAAAAGAGTCAGAGAATCCACCTCTACAACATATTGTTAAAGCTACATAAAATAAAAAGATAAATAAAACATTGCCACTGTTTGTCAAAGGCGACCTGCAGCAGCAGCAGCAGCAGCAACTTACCGTGTCAGGTGGGGATCTCGCCCGGTCGGTGATCCAGCTGGAGAGGTAAGGCTATGTGGTGACTGCTGTCCGTCAAGGCGGATTTATATAGGTCTGATTGCACTGACAATGGGGATTGCTTGAGTTACCTGTCTGTGGATCAAATTCTAGCTGCCCGCCCCTGATCCAATTTCCCAGCTAACTAATTAACCTTTACTATTTATAACGCCCCGGAGCAGAGAGAGGAGCGGACCGTGGACATCTGTAACGCCCTTGTAAATAGCAAATTAAGTTTAAAACAGCGCATTCCTCTCCGCCCACCCCCATCCACCACTCCCTCCTGTCACCCCGGCACCACTCCTCCCCTCACCTCAAGGATACAGTACAGTAAATGCAGGCAGGCTGTAATGTAACTGCAACCTCTCTCTTTCTCCTTTCCTCCATCTCTTGCTGTCTCTGCACCCCCACCCCTTCATGCAGGTATCCCTTTTCAGGCAGCAGTCCCTATATATGACACGCTCATTTGATGCTCCTTGAAAATGTGCCCTCATCAATACATCTGAGGTGAGAAATTGTCAGTTCTGCTCCAGGCCTAGTCTTGCGTAAAATTCATGTCAGTGGCACTGGCACCGGGTTATCGAGTCACCTAATGGATCTTCCCATCTGTGCGTCTTGAGGGGGCCAAGAGTTTGGCGCACGGGGGTCAGTTAATCTCCATTCAAATGTAATGTAACCTCAAAAACACATCATAGCTGCTCATCACTGAATGTCGCTGATGCTTTATAACCTTCTCGTTGTCTTACGGTGACAGGGGGTTGGAGGGGGGGGGGGGGGGGGGGCAGCCTCGCGGAATTGCTTTGTCAACTGTGCTGATGAAGAGACCCGAGGTCACCCTCTGCTGTCTGATGGTGATGATGATGCATTACGCACAGTGTCCCAGGTACATGCACGAGGTACGGGGATGCAGGGGGGGGGGGGGGGGGGGGGGACACATGGAGTTTGATCATTTTGTCCCATTTCGTCGCTGTGTTTCTCTGAGGAAGCCACAGAGCTACACTCTGTCCATTTGTCCAGGAGTAACATAATAAATTCAGGGTGTCTTTTCTGAGGGCATCTGTGGCCCCCAGCGAGTCTGACTCACAGAGAACTTCAGGGGTCATTAGGCACATCCCTGGGAGAGAGCTCACTGCAGTGGCGCATGGGAAAAAGCTCGTTCTCTCGCCGGCAGGTCAGATGAATGTGTGGATGAAGAAGGAGGAAGAGGAGCAAGACAAGGCCACATGTACAGATGAATAAGTGTCGTTCTCTTATAGGTTTTGCTTTGTTCATAATGTGGAGAAGAAACTTCGTCACAGCAAAGTAGAATAAGGAACAGGTCCCACCGAGATTTGAACTCGGATCGCTGGATTCAGAGTCCAGAGTGCTAACCATTACACCATGGAACCTTCATATCACTGACCAGGTCACCACCTCAACTGAACAATGATCTAGTACGACTAGTATGAGATAGTACGACCCGTTTCCTCACTTGAATGGTTACCAGTTTACAGCGCGAGGGAATGAGGGATTCCTGGCCCTGGCACAGCTGCGCTCTCGCACGCGTTCGTGAGTGACGGGAAACGTTAGTCTGTTTCGGTGTCACGACACGTGCGTAAAGATCCTCTTAAACAGTATCTAAAGGTCTGAAGACAATCCATCGAGATGCGTATATGTGCGCGTGTTGTATTATAGACTATAAATGTGTGGAGAAATCATTAAGGTATTAGTTAAAGACCTTTAGGAAGTAAGAATTAAGGATAGTGCTTTGGGCATGACTTTTACGCACTGGATGCGTACGGCAGCTGTGTGTCGATCTCTTTGCCAGATTACAGGCGTCTTTCATTATTGAATAAAAGCTTGTATCTCCGGTGGTTTGTCTTTGTCAGCCTTTCCTGAACCTAATCCCGGTGCCAACTTGTTAATGGGGCCCCTCAACAAGTGATGTGTGATCGTCCTCTGTGAGGTTCTGGTGCAGGCGGACTCCTGAAGAGAAACTCTATCATCTGCTCCAGACTGTGTGTGAAGAAGAGGCTGAGGACACCGGATCGAGGGCGGTGGTGCGAGTCTACCCACACCCGGTGCATGATGTCATGCGCCATGTTGATACCTCGTGGACTATACTGTTACTGGGCAATCACTTATTCATTTACATTTGCTAATGCCCTGTTCGAGCCTCGTTCATCCTCATGTAGAGAGGTCCAGAGGAGGGACTGACATATATCGTATTGCTCATTTTCTCTGCAAAGCATTGGAACACGTGACATGTTCAGTTACATTCAATGGAATTGGAGATCTTGTTTTTGTTTTGTGTCTTAATTTGGTTTGAATTCAAATAGCTACAAAGCAAATGAATATCTTATTTTTTAATCCAAAAAAATCCCCAAAAGGCCCAAACTACCTGAAGCGAGGGAATCCAATTAGATCTAAAGTGTTAGTGTATTTTTTGACTTGACGTCTCTACTGATTGTCTGTTCATCTGGTGTTCATGGACGTTACTCCATCTAGTGGCTACAGGGTGGAGCTGCATGACGAGAGAGAGAGAGACAGAGAGACAGAGAGAGAGAGTGTGTTTGCATTGCTTTCTTTATTTATCCATTATTGTCTATGCTTTTGAACACTTTCAATTTCATGGCAAATAAAATGAAATGGAAGTCTGTCACTCAGAATGTGTCAGATTATGATTTGGTGTAAATTGAGTGTGTATTGAGACACAAATCATGTATGAAGAATAAACAAAAGCAAAAAGAATATTTATTCTTTTTTTTTTTTTAATACCGTTCGTTCCTGGAAAGTGCATCATAGATTTTACAGTAAGCAAAATTCATATTTAAGACATGAACACAACCGAGCGACATTCACAATCATCAGTTTTGGACAGTGTGTTGCGTAGAGGAGGAAACTTCTCTGGAGCAAATGTATAAAAGTCATTTATATTCAGATGAAAAGGGGGGGGAGGTCGATGTGGGCTTTGTTGTTCCATCAGAGCTGGTGTTGTTGGTCAGTTGAACAGTTTATGGTTTAACCATGGCAACGAACTCTGCAGGGGGAGACAGGAGGAGAGACGCACAGCTGAAGCCAGCTCAGAGATCACACTGACAAATGTCTGAGGAATGTGAAGTGAGTGAGCACACACCTGCATCACCAATCTTGCCATCACCGTCGGTGTCGCCGGCCTTCAGGAAAGTCTTGGTCTCTGCATCGGTGAGAGCGCGTGCATTTTCCTTGAAGTTCTGCAGGAACAGCCTGAGGACACACAGAGGCGACTCTATTACTTCAGTTGTTCATTTCAATACCACAGACATATGGCCAACATCTTTATCAAGATGATAGTTTTCATCAGTGAGGAAGGTGTTATCGTCTACACAGTCATGATTTATTAGATGGAAATTTGAATTAACCCAGCAACATAATAATATTAATAATAAAAACTCCTCTGCTAGTTGTCTAAAGAGTAAAAAATAGAAAGTCCTTGTAAAACACGGTGCTGGCTAAAGATAGTTTGACCCTGTGATGCCCAGCACTACATTCCTACAGTCCACATAGGCTGCATAGTAAGAACAATACTACAGTTCCTGTTACTCACTGGACTTAAAGACACAGGCAGTGACACATAGCTGTCTATTGAAATAGCACAATATGTTAGAGTGCCATTAGTGTGACCTGGTGTGATTTGGTGCTATATGTTTATAGGGTGGTGTGTGTGTGTGTGTGTGTGCGTGTGTGTCTGTGTGTGTGTGTCTGTGTGTGTGTGTGTGTGTGTGTGTGTGTGTGTGTGTGTGTGTGTGTGTGTGTGTGTGTGTGTGTCTGTGTGTGTGTGTGTGTGTGTGTCTGTGTGTGTGTCTTACTTCAGCTCATCCTCCTCAATGAAATGGCTCTTGTCCTGGTCGATGATGCTGAAGGCCTTCTTTACGTCCTCGGTGCTCTTGCCGGTCAGACCACAGGTGGAAAAGAACTTCTTGTGGCAGAATGTGCCAGCGTCTGAAATCAACGCAGGTTGTCACGGAATAAAATATATAGAGTAGCTGTTTATACTCCAAATAGATAGGCCTATATACCACCACTCGGTGGGGGATTTTATTGTGTAGTTGTCACCTTTGCACTCCGCCAGGGCTGCAGCGATCTTGCTGTCATCCAGTAACTTTTGGAAGGCCATTTTGATCTGCAGGAATGAAACACAAGTCCTGATGATATTTTCGATAATGTAGGATATGTTACTGGGAGCCATCTCTTACACTATCACATATTGTTGATGATACAGATTGTGGCTCAGGTCCACATTTCTTTAAAATCCTAATAGCTTAAATAAAAATCACCTTAGACACCAAAATGAATCCCCATCATCATTGGAGCAATGACAGAAATATTCCCTGATAAATTATTTCAATTTGTATCAAATCAAAACATTCAGTCCATTTCTTTCGAATGACACAATAGCATAATGCGTCTCCAAATCCCATGTACAAGGCTAAGATAGTCAGCTCTGAACTTCCTACTGCAGCTCTACAGATGCTAAGAGGTCAAACCAGTAATCCAGTTGTTCTTCTCCTCGCAATAAAAAAAGAAAAAACAGAGGAAAGAGGAGAAAAAGAAAAAAGCATTTCTCTTTTTGTCAAGTCCTTATTTCACTGTAAATGTTAAAAATCATTAAAGTTTTGTCTAAGGTTGTAAAGCCTGATGCTGAGTCCTTGTCCGATCCCTGGATTGTGTTTTTTTCCGTTTTCGTTCAAACTCACCTCTGGTGTCTTTGCTTTGCAGAGTACAGATGATACAGACAAGACTCAAGTCGACTGCAGTGATCTTCCCGGTGCTCCTGGTGACCTTTTTATAGTTTCACCCCATCAAAATCCGAGGTATAAGATAACTGACACCACTGGGGAAGGGGGGGTGGCGAACATGTGTCCTGCAGAGAGCTGTCTATTTTAAGTTTCACAAATGAAGACGCTTAAAAGGTGCGTTTGAAGAAGTCTTTAATATGCACCGCTGCTAAGAATAGGCCCTTACACTGCTGAGGAGGACGAAATGGAAGTGCTGCTGGCAACATACAGCCATATCAAAGACGCTGGATACTGATGCATGCATTAGAACTGGTGTAAGTGGCTCTAATTGTTTGTTTTTTCCAGCTTTTGGTGATTGGAAGGCACTGGCTATTGTACTCAGGACTTGAATTTAAGCTTACTTTGTGTGTTTAGATATGATTTGCCAAATTATGTTTGATTACTAATATGAAATATGCAAAGGTAGAGGATTTTGCTATTAAGTTGTACTAAAATTGTCATTGTCTAATTATGCAATATTATTTGTTGTGAAATTATGGCTGTTTCTATAATTGTTTTTGAAATGAAGTTATTATCATGCTGCTTAGGAACAGAAAAGTTTTTCCAAATTTCAAACCACCACATTTTGACTAGCAAGTCAAAGTTATTGCACATATTCTGTGAATGTGCTTGTTGTTGACCTCTTCATTTAGGATATTTATTGCACAATGCAACTCTTTGTGATCTCGTTTAAAGGCGTAAATGTTGGTCAGTGCAGCTCAACTTGAAATGCTGAGAGAGCAGCTTTGGCCTGTAGGAGGCAGCACTGGACTGACAGTAGACAGCTGCTATTGAGTGTCTTGGTTGAGTGTTTAAACTGCTGACCTGTACTTTTAGGTCAGCAGTCTTAAGTGTAACAGGACTTCTTCAGAGAGGACAGTTTAACATGTCTCAGCAGGGGAAGCACAGGAGCAAATAATGAACAGAACAAAGCCAGTGTTAATGTGATCAGGGCCTATTTGTCTGATGAGCTGTTTTTCTGCGGATTAGGTTTATGTATTTCTACAGATGAAAATGTGGAACACTTAAAATTCAATTCTTTGCTGAGAACCACTAAAGATTTGCATCTTGGCAGCAGCTGTAACCTGCTAAAAGGTCCTGCTGATGCAACAGTGGCTGTTAATAGCCCTCCTGTTGCCACAGCATATCATCTAATTGACTACGCAGCAGTTGGTGGAGAAAAAGACCTTGGAGCAGCACACCTAATTACACTGTGTGTGACAGCTATCCATTGCAAACCTTCCTGGATCCAGGAAGTATCCCAGCAAAGCCCCCAGGGCCACCCCCCGCTGTGTTTGCCGGCCCCTGGCCTGTGTCCAGCCACACTGCCTCTCATTAACTAATTATCAAAACAAGTGTTGGGTAGGTCATTTCAACTGTCTCTCAGCGCCTTCCGAGCATTCAGAGACCCTGGCAGGTGGAAACTCATTTAGCACTGCCTCACCCTCAGCCCTTTGTGTTGACATGCAGTAGCTGCAGCTATGTGAAAACAGTGGGTTGTATAATGACAGACAAGATGACAGATTCAAAGACGACTGACCTGAACGGGTTGACTTTACACCAAAAGAGTATTTATTCCTGGTTTTTCACTCATCCTCAGATCCGCAGATGGTGTTGTACAGTTTGCACAAGTCATTTTTCAGAACATATAACACACCTGAATAACATTAACAGTAAAATATGTGTTCCATGTTGAGAAATATTCCGCAGGCAACTCATAAATAAGATATAAAAAATATTCTTTCAGCTGATGATTACTGAATCTTGCATGGAGTTCGCAGTTCCGTGAAAAGTGGTTGATCTTGGTCAATGGAAATTTATGCCTTTACAAGCGCAGCAAACTCTGTGAAAGTAGAATAAA
The DNA here is from genome assembly GCF_024713975.1 of Paralichthys olivaceus. Taxonomy (NCBI): domain Eukaryota; kingdom Metazoa; phylum Chordata; class Actinopteri; order Pleuronectiformes; family Paralichthyidae; genus Paralichthys; species Paralichthys olivaceus. Next base: position 15,188,209 of record NC_091097.1, on the reverse strand, counting down.
ACTGCCATTAGTAGAGAAGAAAATGTAATCAGATTATTATGTCATGAAGGTGGTGTGATGGATTCTGATTGGATCTATTCCATGACCAAAAGTTTGTGTGTGTGTGCAGATATAGAGAGTATGTGAGTTGATGTGAAGAATGAGGCTGCAGGTGTCAGGCACTTATGTCATGTCTGTCTTTGCTGAGATTTGTAGGAATGTAGCAGAATGCTCCGCAAGGAACTCTTACCATCGACTCCGATCTTGCCATCACCATCACTGTCACCAGCGGCGAGGAATTCCTTGGTCTCCTTGTCAGTGAGTGCTCTGGCACCAGCAGAGAAGTTCTGCAGGAACAGCCTGACAGGTGGACAAAGAAGAAGTTAAAATTGCAGCACGTCTCAGTCTGTATTGATTGAGACGAAATCATTATTCTCTTAGCAACAAAAAGATAATGTTTCTTTCGTACTGTCAATGTGTTATTGGACCCTAAAATTACAGCCCAGCTAAGCTAACAAGTATGGGGGTAAAGAAACTGTCCCCCCACTTTTTTTCCCCCTCTTAATTTATACCAAACAAACACAGTAATACTATATCTGCTGCATATTTTGGGCCAATGAGTCTTGAGTGTCAGCTGTAAGTGTCAAGTGCTGGAATGTCTTACTTCAGCTCTTCCTCCTCAATGAAGCCACTGCCGTCCTGGTCAATGACGCCGAAGGCTACCTTGACTTCATCGGCGCTCTTGCCGGCCAGGCCACAGGCGGCGAAGAACTTCTTGTAATTGAAGGAATCAGCAGCTGGAAGACACATTTTAACACCATTAGCACTCAGGAGCACGGCACAGACATTCAGTGTTGATGCAATATGATATTTGTGTAAAACTAAAAGTAATGTGACCAGTTAAATTTACTGAATACGAAGGTAGTGAGGCTCACCTGCGCAGCCGTCCAGAGCGGCTTTCACCTGACCTGCATCGAGCTTGGCGGCAAGAGACATTTTTTATTCTGAGAGAGAGGAGAAGAAGACACAGATTAGTGTGAGCATCACAAATCCTGTACAGTGGTCGTATTTTTGTGTTACAAATATCCTGCAGAGCTGAAATAAGGATGTTGTGCATCAGGGACATTCACACAGGCCAACTCTGAGGGCCTGGGACACCTGACTTCTGAGAGAGTTTAACCATAAAACATGTAAAAGCTTTAAGTCTGAGGGCTAAAATCATGCATCAGCTGGCAGACAGTAACCCCTAAAACTGCTTAAGGCTATTTCTGCAATATAGCTTCATAAGAAAATAAAGGTTCAGTCATTTTCACCATTGGAGAGCATCATATTCAAAGCCCTATGTTTATTGCTTTAATGAGCAACGTTTGCCCACTCAGCAGCAGCAGCAGCAGCAGCACTCCTGTGTTGTTGTGCTTTTTTATGGGCTACAGAGCTACTCTGCCCTCCGGATGTCTGACCACAGCAGCGCAGCTCTCACTCTCTTTATCCCAACGCGTTAAGCTGCTATGGCACTAAATAGATGATGCTCCCACAGGCCGAATTACGGTTATACGAATCACACAGCCGGGGAAACGAGATGATAATTTATCCGGTTAAGAGAAATAAAGTAAAATTGCGCATTTATCATCCACAAATGTTGATCCTTTGAAATCAAATGGCCACATTTCGTCCTGTGGTCCGAGTGGAGCTTGGCTATGCTGGTTCCATCTCTCTCCACAGTTTATAGTCCATGGGGGGGGGGGGCTCCTTGTCTGAATCCCTGTCCTCCCAGTGCAATCTGCCAGAGAAGACTGTGAAGCCTCCGCGAGGGACGCACAACTTCCCACTCACCTTTGAGCTGCGTTGAGGCGAGTGAAAACCAAGGCGGACTCGAGCGAATGCCCCAAGACCCCGATCCCTCTCTCTTATATATCCACGAGCAACACCATTTACAGAGCTTTGCGTCTCAGTATCAGGTACCAAGATGCATGGGTTTCGAAAAAATGTGTCTACTAGTCTGGTCCTATTTTTAGGCGAACAAATGAGGATGCTACCATGTGCGCGGAGGCCTATAGCTATAGACGTGTGGAAATCCGACCAGGCCCCGCTGCGCGCTCATTCCACGGGATACGTTGCACTTCTGTGATTTATGGATCCCATTTATTTATTTGTTGAGAATGCTGCGAGTTTGATCTGAGTGAAAACTATAAATGAAGGGAATGGGAATTGGGTGAGATTGCGGGCCACGGGTCACAATATCTATTTTTGATTCCAGGCCAGATGCTGTTCGCAGGAAATCATTAATTCACGGGGTTAAATGTCCAACACTTATATCATTGTACATATATGTGATCTGCTTTTAAACTCCTATTTAAACACTATTACTATAGATAATCTCTGTGTTATTACCAGGATACCTGCGTTTTGAAGTCTTTTCATACAGCTGTCCACATTGAATATAATTCACATATGTGATATTTAATCTTTAATAATTATCACCAGCTTCATTGTATCATCCTCTCTGTGGTGTGTGTGTGGAATCTCTGCACTAAAACTAATCTGGTTATTTCTCATATAGTTTTCTTTCTTTTTTTGAATGAGTTGATCTTAAACTTTCGGACTCAGGCTTTCTATTCTTGAATCTGAGGGATGGGAGTTGCGACACCGCCCTGAGAGGGATTCAGAGAGTGGATATGTGCAGCCCTGTGTCATTAGTTTTCTATACACCACATTTCCATATGGTTCAGCTGAACTGCACAGGCAGCGGGTAGAGCTGCGGAGAGGAGACACGAGCTCAGCGCCCTGCAGGGGACTGAGACTCCGGGGCCTTCACCGCCGCGGATCCCTGTCCTTAATAGGCAATGCACCAATCATTCATTCGACTATTTCCTGTGCGCGTGCGAACACGTGGACAAGTTAGCAATATGTTGACAACGACGCCTTAAACACAGCTCATTTTTCACTCGTTAATAACTGAACCCAGCGTCCTCCCCTCAGTGACTGATGGATGGGTTTGTGTGGCCTATATGACCTCTTTATGAATTATGCACCTTCAGACTGTTTCAATGTAACTTCCTTTAAATCTAAATCTCAGAGACTCGTCTGACATGTGTCTGCTCTGTGTATGAAAACTATTTCCCATAATTCCGGGGGAATGTCTCTGCTCGGTCTGCAGGAATTCGGAATCCGTCCAGCAGAAGGCAGTACTGGACCTAATGACGAGAACGTGAGGAATTTCTTGGACTAACAAATGCGCACTGACATGTGAAGTAGATTCCTGTCAATCTAAAATGCAAAATTCCGCCAACGATTTTCTTAAAAATCTGTGAAATCAGGGTTTAGACTTGTCCCCATTGCAACAGCTCTTTTGTTGGATAAGCTCTGAAGCTCTGTTTCCCACATCATACTGTCCAGTCATCCTCCTCCAGATCCTTTCCATGTGTTGAGTATAGCTGAGCGATTTCAGGCACATGGCATTACTTACATGTACCTTAATATTTCCTATTTTACACGTTGCTTTTTGTTAATAATTTGAGCAACTGCACTCAACAGATTTCACTTTAATGAAGAACACCAAGAACCAGCTCTCTGGTAGATAATGAGTGGTGAAATAGCTCTAATGAATTATCATCTAATCTTATCGGCTATCTGTTAATATCATAAACAATGCAGTGAATGATAAAGCTCAGACTGCATACTAAGGATTAAGTGAAAGTGAAAGCCTTTATATCTTGATGTGATTACGATCCCACCATAGACTCATAGGAATGAAATGAGACCCTTTATACATTCTTTATAAAAATGACAGCAGACAAGGATTTCACATCTAATAAATACATTTATTAATCCATCCCAGGTACCTGATTCACCAAACACACACACACACACACACACACACACACACACACACACAATGAATATGCAGCTCTCACCGTCTGTCCACCAAACATCTTATACACACACATCAACAAGGAGAGCAGCAGGCAGGGACAGAATATCTGAGGTTCTTCACATCAAACCATCTGGAGAGTCAGGAGTCATTTTGAGAAAAAAAAATCCATTGTTCAAAACAGGGAAAGACTCTGATGTCACATGCGTTCATTGTCTTTATTTCAGGAGGTCACAGAACTCTGAGGAGATCAAAAGAAGAGAGAATTCAGTTTTCTGCAGGTAATATTTCAGTGTTATGCAGCATTGTGACTAAACAAAGCAGAAATATCTGCTTGTTTTATTGAGGGCTCAGTTCTATAGTTGGTTCATGTGTGCTTTTCATCAACTGCAACTTCAGCACTAAGTGGTGGACAGCTCCTCTGTGCAGCATGAACAGCATGTTTTCTCGTGTGTCACAGGCAGCACCCACCTTCCATCCCAATCTTGCCATCGTCGTCCTTGTCTCCTGCAGCCATGAGAGTCTTCGTCTCAGCCACAGTCAGCTCCCTTGCCCCCGGAGAGAAATTCTGAAGGAACAGTCTGATGGGTGAAAAAAGAAAAGAAAAGAAAATGTAATCAGCGATAAGTTCAGACTTAAATTAACTTGGACCTTATCTTTTCTGATGGTGTTTCTCCTGTTCCCCCCGGGCCTTTCTGAGATGTGGCAATCACCCTTTCTATCACTCACCAGTCCTTCCCCATGGATTACTCAACTCATTCATAGTCAAAATGCTTCTCCATTCATGACAACCCTAACCTTTGCTTGAGGGCCATCACAACCGAAGCACAAACAATTCCACACACCGTTTTGTGCCACCCTGCAAAACACACACACACACACACACACACACACACACACACACACACACACACACACACATCCATCCTTACTTGAGCTCCTCCTCCTCTATGTATCCGCTCATGTCTTGGTCCAGGACCGTAAAGACTTTCCTTCCATCTGCCTCAGATGAGCCGGTGAGTCCCACTTGTGCAAAGAACGACTTGAAGTTGAATGAGCCTGGAGCTACATGGGAAAATAGAGAGAGAGTGGGGGAGAAAAAGAAAAAGGGAGCAGGAAAGACAGACGTGGAAGTGAGAGGTCAATCACAGAATGACAAGAAAGCAAGAATGGCGAGGGGCTGAATAGAGATGTCGCATTCACTCTTTCGCTCAGATGACTTTCATTCTTCTTCCAATGACATTTACCAATATAGACCCCGCAGCGCATCACTGTTTTATACAATACCCAGCTTTGTCATTATGCTATTGAAACAGTAAAAGCACACTGAATATTGCCCGTGGCTATACTATAAACCTAAATGTTAAAAGCCCTTTGCTTATAGAGCTGAAATTCTGATCTAGAATAAGTTACCTTCAAGTAACTGAAAATTAATTGCTGACATGCACCCACTGCATGAGATATTAAACGATTTACACTGATTTTGATAAGATATTGAAATAAGGGAGGGTTGCCTTGAAAAAAGTGGTCCCCACTTTCATAAGACATTTTAGTTTTCTTCCACTTTTTATTGTAAGTTATAAAAAACCTGTTTATATTGATACATGCAAAAAGTCAAGATAACAAAATACACCTGAAAAAGTTTTAATGTCACTTTGCCTAAAACATTGCAGGGTATTCTTGAATAAAGGGCATGTAAGCACTGACATTTGATTTCCATTGGAGCGGTTGAGTGAAATCTGCCCTGTCATGCAGATATAATTGCTTGAGATAAATAATTAAGTGCTTTGGGATGTGAGGGCAGTATAACTCATGTGATATGGTCTTCCCTGTGCAAACGCTCAACATAAACACTTTGGTATCTGGGTGGTAACTCTCCTCCTGCCGGATGGCTGCCAGGTTACCTGCAGGCCCCCTGTGAACAACACATCATACAACCATCCCCTGTGGGAGTGGGTTTAACGATGCCTGTGTCTCTTGCTACAACATGTGAGAGGATGTGCAGTGAATTCACTTATTGCATAGGATGTGTTCTTGTGTTAAGGATCAGATGTGTGTAAAGTATGTGTCTCCCTGCATGTGAGTGTGTGCTGCATGTCTGACTCACCTTGACAAGCCTGGACTGCAGCCCTGATGTCCGCCTCGCTCAGCATCCCTGCAAATGCCATGGTCCTCTGTGGCAGCCTGAGGGATATGCACACACACACACGGAGGAAATGCAAAGTGATGGTAAATGAAACTGGCACAGGTGTTTCCTTCTGTCAGGTAAGAGTCAGAAGCCAGTCGAAAACTTGTGGATAGATTAAACCTTGTCATTACTCTGTGCATATAGTCTATCAGCACTATCTGACACTATGGAGCTGAGTTGTACCTTTAATCGCACACCACACTAACCAAAGATCGAACAGTGTAGACGATTCTAAGTTGGAGCAATTAATTTACTGTGACTTAAAGCATAAGAAAACTGACTGATGGTCAGAACCTGCTTTTCTACAATGAAAGTTGTTGCAACTTAAAGGAGCAAATATAAAGAGGGATGCACGTCTTATTCCCCCCCCCCCGAGTATTTTTCCCTCATGTATTGAAAAAAAATGAGACGCTCCAATAGATAGCCTTCACGCAGGACTTCCAGCTATCATCACACAAAAAATTTGCTCCGCACATGATTTTGCAAAGAAACTTGGTACTCACTGTGTTTTTGATGAGGTTTCCACGCTCTGAGCCTTTGATCTCTGCCTCTCTTGCTTTGTGCCTATGAGCCACCTCTTGCAGCTTCGTGATCCAGAGAGCAAGAAGCAACCTGACGTATCTGTCCTCAAACCCAGGGAGATTCCCCCCACGCAACACAGGATGCCTCCTCCTCCTCCTCCTTCTCTTCCTCCTCCTCCTTCATCAGTTAATCAGAGCAGATAATTTTCTCACTCGTACTGTTGTGCAAAACATTTTGACCTGATAGAAAATTTGATTGTAATAAGTATCCTTCCTCTTATGTTTTACTGCTGCAACAGCAACAACCACTACTCACAGTCCACAATGTAATTCTTATTAAAATCTAAATTGTTATTATTCATGTTGATAAGGGAATAAAATCAGCATGTTCAGGTAATGGAACATATATGAGTAGATTAGATGAGGATTATCACTACTGTTCTAACTTTTAGAATTAATTGTATCAAGTCATTTCAAAAAAAATATTACAGTAGGTAAACTGTGCAGACACATGAATATTATATTATATTATATTATAAGTCAATATTCACTGTGCTATATTCATTCTGTCTGTGGAATATAATGGTTCATGTGAATTTCATTCACTGCTCATATTTTCTCACTGCACATATTTTTTCAGTTTTTATTTTATCTCATATTTTTTATTCCATTCACTTTTTTATATATTTTTTATATATTCCTTACACTTTAGTATTATTATCCTTAACCTTAAGTATTACATGGTACTTAACGATGGTACTTAACTTTTGACTCTCGCTTCTGTGATATTGTAAATTTCCCCAATTTGTATGTATAATAAAGGATTATCTTATCTTATCTCTTGTGTGCAAATACGTCACCTCATAAAATATCAGGTGCCTCGAGAATGACATCAAACGCCATAATGTCTTATTTTCAGCTATTATGATAAAAAAACGTTTTAAATACTTGATGCTATGAATGATTATGGGAAATAAGTCCAAGATGCAGTGTTAATATGAAAGAGGAGTCACGATGCTTCAGTCAAATGAGCCTGTGAGCCTATAAAGTGCAGTGTGAAGGTTCATGATTGGCCATAAAGGCAGAAATAAAGGTTTAATATGAACAGATCATCTCTCCTGACCAGCGCTGCCTCACATGTTTGACAAGTGACTGGATGTAAAAAGCTTTTCTTCAGCCTCGCTTCAGAGCGCTGGATTTACATGGCTGGTGGTACATCTCTACCCTGATTGGCTGTGGGTGTTTGAACCCAGGATTTTCTGCCCTGCGATTGGCTCGAGCGTGTGTCAGTCGTTTGAAGATTTCAGCCCCCTGTCAGTGACGTGAGCCGAGAGGAACATGGCGCTGTTGAGGAGGTTAGTCTGGTGACAGCCTGATTCATCTCCTGTAGCTGATGCTTTTTAATCCACATCGAGACAAACACGCGAAAGATGATATTAAGGTGAGCGCTCGCTTCGTCTCCATGGACACCGGGACACTACATCTGCTCGCGCTGTTTGCTGTCGTCAGCTGAAAATGTTAGCATTCACCTGCTAGCTGGAGCTAGTTAGCTTGCTAACAGCAAGTCACCAAACAGACCGAAAATATGCTCGTTCATGTCGCCGACACTGACGTTAAACTCGTTATGACCGATGACTGAGGCGGTTTCTTCAGCAGCAAATCGGACATTTTTTGTTTAGGACGACGTTTCCAACCAGCTAACGTCTCGTTAGCTAAGCTAGGAGGATGGGGAGCCGCCATGGATATGTGTTGTTGCTGGCCAGTGGGATTTTGCTGTCGGCGGTGTGGCTGTCGGAAGGTGCCCCTGTTCGTCATCCTCACAAATCAGGTGAGACAGCTGACACACAGCTACACCTCTGTCCGCTCACTCACTCACTACAACTGATGCCATGTCCAGATGCTAACAGATGTGTTCCGCCAGCTAGCATTCGGCTGGCTTGGGTAGCTGTTGCTAATCAACAGCTAAAAGCTAACAACACAACATCGTGGCTGTGTGGATATTGTTTTCAGTATGTGGACAGTCGCACCTACATGTTTTTTTTATTGAGTCACACAGCTGGAGTAATAACGGATATATGTCTTTTGTTCAAAGGTGCATGTTTAAATTTAAGTTCAAGCAACATCATGTCATCGTCACGACTCAGCTAACAGCAAACTATGTGGTCAACAGTCCTGTAACAGTGCTCAGAGAAAAATCACTTATTAACCAGTTCTAGTTTGATGTTGATTGATATTTAACTGAAATAAATGCGTCTCCAGTGATACATCTGAGTTAATGTAATACAGCCTGGTGGAACAGAGGGTGGAGAGATGTTAACCTTTCAGTAGGGTGAGTCCATTCATTGACATATAACCACGTTTACAGGACAATAGGAGAGATGTTGCCACACCAGCATGGAAAATGTGTTTGTTCTTTTTTTGTAGTGAACCTTGAATACCTCTATGATGGTGATTATAGCCTCACACTTTGACTTCATCACATTACATCACAGTTTTGTCATGGGTGTGATCATTTGATCATTGAAGGAGGGGTAATTGTCTCTACATGAGAGAAAATCGTTTGCCGTTTTGTCAAATACTAGTTTGTTAAATTAAATATTGTTGCTATAGAGACTAAGAGAGACAGGATGACGTTGATTGCTCTACTTATCTGCGTCATCAATCAAGTGAAATATTTAAAGAATTTGATTGTTACACATTCTCAAATACAAGTATTTGTTTCCCTTCTGAAGAAAATACTTTTTACTTTTTAATAAAAAAAATGTTTCCATTACAGTACATGAATCCATTTTGAATGTAATAATTATTGCAAATGTAATGCAGTGGGTGCCATAAATCTGTCTGGAGACAAAGGGGATTTCTGAAAAAGATGCTCGGCCAGTGTGGCCTCTCTTGGTTTAACCTGCTTCCTTGACAGAAATGAATAGACAGGAACATGAATATGTCATAGTGAGGGTCAGTAATGTGTAACCTATTCCAATCTTATCAGACCCAGTCAATGATTAACAATGGTGTTGTTTGCTCAATCATAACCCTACATACAGGATGGTGATGTCGCAATATAAGCACGGTTTTTATGCTTTTGTGAAATAGCAACCTGTTCTTTGCCCTGCTTCTCCAGACCTCATTTACCAGTGTGTACCAAGTATCATTTGATTTTTAACAGCCAAGTTTCAAGTGACATGTTCTCTGGGGGTAAAAATGTAGATAGGTCAGCTTGTAGTAACAGTCAGGTGATAGTGGCATGTCTGCCCTGTTAGTCAGGGTGGACATTGGGCTCAATTTTCTATTACAGTGGTCAGTGTTTACCACCTCAAGCAGCAAGGGATGCTGTTACTACAAACCAGTCTATGCTTTATGTTGCTGTCATGGAGCCTGTCACACTTATCCAGTTTCTTTTTTCATTCAATTTCCCTTACAGCAAACAGGAGGCGCTGCATTGTTACAGTACTTAACAAAAGACAGTGCATGCAGATATTGACTGTTTTGCCTTTTATTGTTTTAGTGGAAATATATGCAAACCTTTAATTGAAAATGTCAGGACTTTAAATATGGATCTGTACAAGAGAAACCACAAGTATTGACTCCTTCATTTTATCTATGAGTCTCGGTGCTTACTGTCTCAGCAGACAGACAAATCTTATCCAAACACAAAGATATCACCCAGACAATGCCATCCTCCATCCTATATCTTAACTGATGTCACAGACATCCACTGTTGTGCACACTTGTAGGCAAAACCCACAAAAAGTGGGTCAGCTCCTCCTCTGCGTGAATGCCTAATGAAATATGCAGTGGAACCAAAATAAGACCTGGCAGCTCCCTGTCGTATTGGTCCCAAAAACCAGTTGAGTCATTTGATGGGACCTGCCAAGTCATAATATGAACCAATGACTCATAAAAGCCTAACTGAGGAGAAGTTATCCCATGTAGAGCTGCTGTGACCCAGCTCCTGCTTTTATCTGTCCAACTGCTGCTGGAGACCTGCACTGCCTGGAACCCTGTTGCTCTGCTCAAACGGACAGAAGGTGTTAGTGTCAAAAAGCAGCCTGCGATTACAGCCAAATGTTTCTCACCAGATTATGGCAGAGTTAAGCTTTTTATTGGAGCCAATTGTAATACTCTGTGAATGATTACTTGTGTCAAAGATGGATTCTGTTTGTGTATGATATAAACGTAGATGTGGAACTGGCAAGTGTTGGAATGAAATGGAATACTGCATCATATGACATGTTGGAGCTTACTGGAACAGGGCATTTAAAACTTGGTTTATCGTTAGCTTGCTCTTGCGTTTATGATGTTAGTGGTTGTCACTGGACTTGTCCACATGATGAAAAAGAGCTGTATCATATCAGGATGGTCCAATGCTGAAACAAGCTACATGGTATCAGATTTTAAAATGGCTTGATTTCATGGGTGTGATTTATGTGAAAATAAATTTAGCTTTGGGAAAGATGGTCCCTCTTTTTATTTCTTCCAGTCGTTGGACCTATTTAGACCTTGGACGTCTCTCCTGAGAGATCTGATCACAAGTGGTCAGCGCTAAGTACTAGTGTCAACTCCTGGCATAAAGCTGTGTCCTACTTACGTTTACTGTGATCAGATCTCACTTTCCCGCTCAATATGCAAATATACACACATGTCATTTGTGTTCGTTAATGATAAATTATGTTGTTTTTACCAACTCTGAGTTTACAGGTGTCTATGTGTTTTTGTCTTTGAGGGAGATGGAGAGTGGTAGAGACAGAGAGGAGTCAGGAGGGCCTTAGTATGTCAGCCGAGTAGGGGGTCCTTCATATGTGGCCCAGGACACATTTGCGTTCATACAGTGAAGAGAATGTGACCACACCTGAAAGTGGTCTGAGGGATTGGATCTCAGGACACATTTGGTGCGGTCAGACCTGTACCTGTATGAATGTTAATACCATGGTCTGAACGTGGTGTGTGAGGCAGCCTGAACTCAGGGGATTCCCAGTCACGTTGTGAGGCCTTTCTGGTACTCACCTGGGTATAGCCGCAACTGTTCAGACCTCATGCACTGGCAGAGAAGTGGGGAATATTCTTCAAATACAGATTTAGACCAACGTCGAATTTCATTTCACTTATGTTTAGCTAAGCTGCTGCTAGTTACTGTCCCTTTCAGAAAACGTTTAATCTGTTCTCGTCACTGGAACAGGCACAAAGCAGTGGAGGGAGGATTTAGTTTCACGTTAGCCCTGTATCAACATTGCTACAGGCATGCTTAGTTTCTCTGTTATTCATCAGTAGTTCTTTTTCCCAGTGTATTTTTTTCTATGGTTAGGAAATCAAATAATTACTGCCAGTGAATTAGTTGTCCTGTTCACCTTCACTAGCTTCAATGAGAATAAGCAAGGCCCCTCATCTCCCTCCTGATCTCAAGATCAGAATTGTCTCCACTAAGAGCTCCATCCATTGGGTCTGTTTATGTATCATTAATATTTATTTCCTCTTCCCAATATATTTCACCAGCGACTGTTTTTGACTTGCAGTCTTAATGACAGAAGAGCGGTGTGTGTAATGAGTAAAAATAGATGTGTTTCAGTCATTTCAATAATTCACAGTTTACCACGGTATGTCTCTTTCCTGTGGTATCTTTAGCCGAGCATGATCTGCAGTCTTAAAACTAATTTCAGGTTAGTGAAACTAAATTCACCTTGTGAAGTGGACATCAGTTGTGGGGTTGTGATTCTGTATTTATTTTTAAGTGCAGCAATGAAAACCTAGACTCACACATTTGTAAAGAAATAATAAATATATCACAAGAGAGCGGATTGAGCGATCCTTTCTATTTTTGTCACTCATGTCATGGTTTACTGTGGCAGACATGAAATTAATCTCAAATTAATCATGGCTGACACATTGGATCATATCTAATGCTCCCCAGAGAACTTAATGATCGCTGCTCATTTCATCTGCTGGTGTTGTGCTCCCAGGCTGTGCTCTCTGCATACATGCACATCTGACCAACAGTGATCATACTGGTGGTAAGATCCTCTTGGTTGTTGGACTACATCCTCTACAAGCTCCTGCAGGTTTCTTTCGAGAGGATATTTTATTCATGAAAATGAGAGCAGATCATATTATTAGGTTATACAAATCAAGGTGACGGAAAATTAGATTTCTAAGATAACTGTGTTCAAGCTGACACGGCATCATTTGGAATAGCTCTTTTTTTACATATATGAGGACAGTTTGAGATTGAATTGCTCTGGAAAAGCTCTTGCTATTGAGAAAATTGAAAAATCCCAGTTTGTTGTTGATGAAATTCGAAAGCATAGAGGAAAAGATAATTTTTTTTACATTAAGAGGCTTAGAGTAGAAATATGGACAGTAAGTCTGGCTGTTCATTTATTCCGAAGGACTCTGACTGTGCTGCAGTAATATCTCAAATCTCCTCCATATGCTGATGTGAAAACATGACACCCCAGAAAGCCGGTTGTATTCAGCTACTTTCATCTGTCAGGAATTTGTAGTTGAGCAGACGGAGACTCAGTAGGTGTTGATTCTCCCAGTCACAGACAGGATGTACCTGAGGGGCTTTGACCAGTGGGAGACAGAACAAACACAGGAGGGGGATGGGGAAGGGAGTCTCACACAAATTTTCACTGGTCTTTAAGCAAGTTCACTCACACATCATGCTATGTTGGGATATGATGTAACAGGCTGAGATTGTGTTTACATTAATTACAAAGTGATACAATATAAGGGAATTAAACACGCATTTGGATTCAGGGAACCTCCTACGTTGGCCGAGGCGTCTCACACAACGGCATTCATGTAAAACCCAAATGCAAAAGTCACAACACGAATGCAAAAGTGACAATAGTTTGATGTATTTTGTTCTTAACACATCAAATAGACAAACATCACATTTTAAATGGCGAGCGTGGACGTTTTTTCAGAAACTACTCTGCTCGTTTCATTATCATTACTTTTGTTGTGGTTGTGTTTCCATTGTGTGACTTTTGTAGTTGTGTTGTTGCTTTTGGAATAATTTTTTCCATTAATGTGCTTGTGGGAGATGTCTAGGCCACCATAGTTTCCTAGTGAGAACAGAGGTTATATCCTGAATCACGAGGGAGGGGTACGCATGAGGGATCTTGATTTATTGCGACAGGAGTTGCAGTAGTAGCCACACTTGGACAACAGGAAATGAGCAGACGACATTTGGGAGATGAGGAAACAAGGTGGATGTTTGTGCTGAACCTGCTCGGTTATAAGCTCACACCTACTGAAGCCTTATGAGACAAGTTGTGATTTTTGAATATGGGCCATACAAATAAACTTTGATTGAATGATGGCTTACAGTCAACAAAAGGTTGAGCTTTTGTCTGAACTATGAGAAACACAACTGGCAGCTTTTTTTTTTTAAATACAGAAGATGAGCTCAAGACCAGCGTGAGAGAGAAAATCCATTTGCAGACAAAGCTATCACCAACACTTACACATTCTGCTGTCGTAGTAAATCTTCTGGTTATAAATAATAAAAGTGAACCACATTTGATTCATTGCGGATCAAATCACATCTGGTGTAAATATGTTTTTGCTGCCTAATGTATCTGCTTTTTCCCTGCTCTACATCTTTCCTGTTGTAGCACACTATATGTTTCATACTTGGACATGCTGGAAAAAATTGTAATGCATTTTGTATGTGAAGCAGTCTCTGGAACAAAGGTGATGCACTGAACGAGAAATCGCTCTCAGTAGGATGGGAAAGCTTTTGCTGGGTAAATGCGTCCTGGCATAAGTGCAGTGAACGAGTATTACAGCTGAGCAGCGCAGTGGGTGTTGTTGCAAGGTTGCTGTCAGCCCTGACACTCGAACTGCTGGGCCAGCAGCATCCTCTCCAGCGCAGGCCCCCACCTGCTGTCACCACTGCTGCACCATCAGCTGCTTATCAGCCGGCAGAAACCCCCACAACCGTCTCTCTGAATGGCTGATGAGGGACAGAGGTTGGGGGTTTTGGCCTCACATTTATTGTCATTCCATGTTTGCAGAAACTGTAAAAACTCAGTAGAGTGCATACTTCAAAGGTTAAAAAAACCTGCCCTTTCTTGCAATGTTATAAAATAAAATTATTGATTTGCAGAAAAGTTAAATGGCTTCTTCCCTGACTCATACTGCATCATTTTACCTTTTCTTTTGTAATTTTGCTTAAAAACAACAAACAAACATACAAGCCAACCAACAAACAGATAGGGCTGATTACTTAATTATGATTATTGTGTGTCGTGCTCAGTGTTGCAGCTTTCCATTTGTTCGAGTTGCAAAGAGACAGAGCAATAATTTCAAGAATTTTCACTTAGAATACTGTGAGAGCACTGTGCAGGGTATTTTTGTTGTCAAGCTTAAAATGTACCTTTGTTGTGGGTGGATTTAGAGAATAGAGCCAGCACTCTTCATTGGGCTGTGTTACTGTCAAATACCCTTATGTTTATGCTTGAAACATAACCCTGTCAGGTGCCCTCCTTTCTACCCTCTTTTTTAATTTTTTTAAATTAATTTTGAAATGCAGCTATAAATGTGAATGATTGAACACAGTTTCCGTCTGTTTTTCTCACTTCAGCAGGAAGCACCGGGGACAGTGTTTCCACCTCGCTCTACCTGGCCTTGGTTGTGTCACTGACGGCGCTTGTGGTCCTGGTGGTGCTGCTGGTAAACTGTGTGACCTGCTGCAAGGAAAGGGAGATCAATTTCAAGGTGAGTCAGACAGACACAGCTCCCCTGGATCCCATGAAAAGTAAACCTAGTTAATACAGAGTGAGAATGGATTGATGTAGTGTTGTGGAAAATATACACTTATTTTTCCTACTCTTGTATCATAATAATATTCGACCCCTGATTTTTGTTGTTGTAGGAATTTGAGGACCACTTTGACGATGAGATCGACTTCACTCCACCGGCAGAGGACACACCTTCTATGCAGTCTCCAGCTGAGGTTTACACCCTCGCTGTGTCCCCTGTGGCCCTGCCTGGACCTCCACACCTCCAACCCCCTGCTCGCATCACAGGTCAAACAAATGCACACTCACTGACCAAAAGAGTTACACTGTGTGAAAACATAAATGTCATATGTATTCATTGCTTCAAACTTTGAATGTTAACATATAAATACATTAAGAATACAATTGGTTACAAATATGCACCACCTAATTTTGTCTGTTAAGTCAAAGTCACACACATTTCCATAAAAAATGTGCTGCATTTTTCAGTTTGGTGATTTAAATCAATCAGACATTTGTACATTTGTTCACCTAAGCTGTGACCTACTTGTTTAACTTTTCCAAAACACCAGATGAGATTTGTAATAAATCTTAATTACCATAACTTTGTGGTTGGTTTCACAGAGGGATCCACAAGCTTCCAGGTTGCACGTCACAATCTCAGTTACATCCAGGAGATCGGTAATGGCTGGTTTGGCCAGGTAACATTTTTCTCCTTTTCGTGCACAGATTTTTTTAATGTCCCCGAAATAAAAACAGAAATGTTAATTCAAGGCAATGGGTTTATTCTACATGGCTTTTTAAGTAGAGAGAGCTGAGCTCTACCGCAGCCTGGTTTTATTGTCTGAATCTATTTTGAGTTGAGGTTTATGCAAATATTTTACTACTACTACTACTACTACTACTACTACTACTATTCCTACTACTACTACTACTACTCTTCCTTAGACAAGGACTTTTAATCGTAGTGATGGTTTTGTGCGTCACATGACGCTGTTATGAACTGACACTGGGACAAAGTAATGTGACCATGTGACAGGCTTAGATGTAACTAGAGGTCTGGAATTAATTCCAAATTTGTGATAGTGACCCTGAAACAGCTGAGTTGAAGATACGCCAAAAGAAACTAGTAAATCTACAATAAGTCTGGCAAATCAAATGATAAATGAGCCATCTGGCAACTGCTAAAATGTTTTGTTTTGTATGACTGCAGTTGCTGGCATCCACTGACCTCTTAAAAATAAAAGCATGGAGGAAGAAATATTGCATGTGTGTAATGTGTCTTTCTGTATTAACAGGTCCTACTGAGTGAAATCTACACAGATCCAGGTGGAACCAGAGTGGTGGTGAAGGAGCTAAAAGCTAATGCAAGTGCCAAGGAGCAGAATGAATTCCTGCAGCAAGGAGATCCATACAGGTATATATGCATTGTTTTCTCTTTGAATACCGTAATCCTGCTTGTCTGACGATTGGGCTTAGTTAATTATTTTGTATCAAATTGATTATTTATAGTATTTACCGAATTAACTTTATAGCTATGAGTGAGTGTCATAGATACGTCTGTGGTGTGACATGCTCTGAGTCAAAAATAGCTTTCATTACATCACTGTAATGTTAGCAGCTCCCTCTACCTTTCTTCTCACACACTGCATCAGACTCAATATCCTTGAAAGTCTTAAAGATATTATTACAAATTATTATTATAAAGATTGGGCTTTAATTTAATTTTGACTTCACAGAGTGCTGCAGCATCCAAACATCCTCCAGTGCCTCGGCCAGTGCGTTGAGGCCATTCCCTTCCTGCTCGTCTTTGAGTACTGTGAAATGGTGAGTGACCACATGCAGGGCTAAATGTTATTTGTGTGAACAATTGCAAAATTAACCAGCTGTTAATTTACAGCGATGTGCAAAGGTTTTGTGAGTTGAATAACAATTATATATTGAAATATCTCAAATGTAATATGAAATTAAATGTAATATGAAATCAAATGTAATATGAAACATTTAGGGATTCTTCTATTGAACATTCATTCTTTTTGCACTTGTGATTGAGAGATGGTTTCATTGATTTTTATGTTAGCACTTCCTCACTTAGAAGGCTTCATTAATTAAGAAATCTGAGAATTGGCACTTGTCATTCTGTCAAGCTCACAAATTTATTGGGCATGACCTCTTTAAATACTGTACAGCAAGCATGCCTAGCTGACGGGCCTGTTGACCTGTACCTGTGCTGAAAGCTCACTATCTCAATCCCAAATTAGCTCTTAACACATTGAAGTGTTTCAGACTCCACTATGTCAGCGGATTTATTCACTGTTTGTCTTTATCTGCCCTGGGTGGGCCGGGCTCTGACTGCAGCCAGCCCCCCTCCCTCCTCATCTGCTCCCCTCCTCCTGCTGAAGTCGCATAGCTCGTCTAAGCCTGGGACTTCTCACATTCCCACCTCGCCCAGTAAAGCAACAGGCTCCATTTACGCTCCTCTGGTGTCAGCTCTACCAGTTGCTGTGTTTGTGCATTTTTATACGCAGCACCTTGTGTATGTCAGAGACTGATGAGTCCAGTTTAAAGTAAACAGAGTTGTTCCTGTGGGTGCCCACTGATGTGCAATGAAGCCAACTGTGTTGCATAATTTATACAACACTGTGTTTGTTTGATTTATTTTTATAGGACAAATGTTTATGTTTTATGATCAGAAATGCATTACTTAAAGTTGTGTAGCTTTTTGTGTCATTGGCTCTAAATCATTACTTAGTTTAGTTTAAGTTTAAAACACAGCACAGGTCAATTCAGGCCAGTCTGTAATCAACACAAACAGTGATCATGTTACATGTGAAGGTGAGTTCAAAGTACAGCCCCCAAAATTAGAGTCATCGTTCAGTAATCTTAAGCAGTAGTCTCAGCAAAAACTGAATAATTTGAGAGAGCTAGTATCATTAACACAACTATTAATTTTGGATATGCTTGAAACAATGATGAGAGCTGTACATTGCATAGGTGTTTACATTTTTTAGTTTAAGGTTTAATGTTGACGACAGTTATGGCTGGAGGCCAAAGGTTTTCATGTTGTCAGCCTATCCCATTGTCATAACCAGAATGCCTCAGCAACACCTTGAGGGAATTTCTTTGCGTTTTGGAAAAAAACATCAATGAAACAGAAAACTATTGCACATCAAGAAAATGAAACTAAATGTATTCATGCAGATCCGACCAAGAACGCTTTCTGAAAACACAGTAGAGTTATGACTATTCTGAGCAGGAGCAAATCACACCCAAGGGTGAAGTTGATCAGGAAAAGCAGGTATTTGTGAATATATGTGAATCACTAACTCGTATTACAACCTCAGAAATAACCACAGTTTATTTTCTTCAATACACGAGTTGAATCATATGGCACCTGTTATATTCTGGCATCTATATGAGATTAATATGAGTGTGGGGGTGGGTGTCTTGGTGCACAAGATGGGCCCTGGTCCACCCACTAACTGCTTGATGCCCAGATACTGTGTGCCCCTTTTCATGGTCACCAGGAATGATCCATGAAGTTAGACTTCACAGTTGAAAAGAGAGTTTAATGTTCTTGCCCCTTCATTTTGCTTGCAGGAAAATAGAGCATTTCTGCTGTTTAGGTGACACAAAATATTTAGAGTAACTCCAGCTTGCCTTCCCATATTTCCAACCTGGAACCCTGGTCCAGCAGGATCTGGTCCAACTCATCTTGCCAGACATTACATACTATATATTTGTTTGGTTGTAGTATTGTCAGCTGCCCAGACCTGGCCGGTGTCCTGGCATTGTGGTCTTTCCCTGCCAGCTCTAGTGACATCTCTGATAGTAGATGGAAAGGAGTCAAGGTGAATGACTTCACAAGCATCTGCCAGCCATTAGGAAAGATGCCATGATGAAGAGCAGGTGCTGTTTGTTGAAGGTGATAATGTGTGAGCGTAGTGCAACTGAGTGAGGTCTAAACTTGTTATCTAGAGCCGGATAAAGAGTTTGGAGGACTCCGTCCTTACACAATACCTGTTTCCTTTCTTTCAATATGTAACTTGTCTGCACATAAAACAAAGAATTCATGTAAAAACAAGTAGTGAGTCTGATTTCTGGTTGCATTTAAAGTAAAAGACTTTGGCCTCTTAACTACTTCAGGCCTTGTCAATCATCCCCTAGATGTTGAAACATGTAATGTGACACTGCAGCTGTGCTGTGGACAAGGTGAATCCCAAAAAGCTAATAGACAGTGGCGTTCCCACAGACTGCCCGGTGATTGATGGTGTTTTTTCTGTCCTCTATCACCCGTGCTGGGTAACCCTGACTCAAAGCATTTTAGACATCAAAATACATCAAGCAACTGGTGCAGAGGCCACAGAATGTCACATACTACAGTGTGAGTGACAGCTTGTAATGCATGGATCCCCTGTCTGCTGCCTGGCCAGGACCCTTCTCTGATTCAGGGTGTCGGACACACGTTTGGCTTTTGCAAGTTGTTGATCATCTTTATTTATTTTGGCTGTTAAAGCATCAGTCCTCACAAAGTGATTGAAGTGCTGAATGTTATTGTCATGGCATTCAAGATGTAAGACCTAACACACAGCCCCCCCTAAAGCCCACTGGACATTGTGATACACCTTGTGGGTAAAGCTGCCCTTATGTGGTTGCTGTCCTTTTTGACATCTTTAGGCTAATTGGCATTTTCAGAATTTTCAGAATTAGTCTGTAATTCACTCGGAACGAATTACGAGTTGACTTGAGAAAGACGGCTGTTTGGTTACACTCTGTTGATGTGTTGATTTTCTTATTAAAATACCCTGGATTTCCCAGTTCTTATAATGGCTCACAGTGAATAACTTAAAAATAATAATAGCATAGCCTGCCTTTAATATCCACTAGCAGCATTGGGGGGGCACTTAGAATAGATTAAAAACCATTATTTCTTTTACATACCTCAGTCATGTGGTGGCTGAGCCAGATATTAATCTGTGCCTTGTGCCCTAGAGACTTGGCAAAGTCTTGTTTATTCATGTGTCAGACACAAGGCCTAATTGTTTTGGCCTTTCAGCATTAATGTTGTTTCATTAACAGCACTGAACCCTTCCACTGGAGTCTAGTCCTGATCACCTGCTGTGGAGCCTTCACAAATAGAGACAGGCAGAGGGTATCACTTACTATACATTTAATTTAGCTCTTCTGTGAAACCCCCTTCTCAGAGTTCCTCCCTCCTTTTTTTTTTTCTTTTTGCCGCTTTGGCTGGAGCAGCCATGGTCCAGCACTACGTCTCCGAATGTCTGTAACCGAGTGAGTGATAGAGTTTATTTTGAGATCAAGTTACATTATTGGTCAACAGAGTGCCGTGTGACCGACTTAAGTTACACCACCGGTCGGCCTGCTGGGTTTTTAGGGTTTACACATTGGCTATTGCTCTTTCAAAATTAATTGGCATAGACACTTTCTATTAACGGACTATGTTTCGGACATCTTTAGCTAGCCCTAATGCTAATCACCTAGCAACAATCCTAGCATCTTTTTAGACAAACCGAAACTACTACATAGCAGACAGTCGCAGGCTGTTCCCTGCAAGCATGAGGCCTACCTCTCTCTACATCACAAGTGTCAGAGAGGCTGAGCAGCAGTTTGTTACCCAGATGGATGCAATGCACTATGGGATGGACAGGAGCTGCTTTCGCACATGGACTGTTACCCTGAACTTTTCCAGACATCACCTGCAGGACCTGTGTGAACACAAATCACCAAATCCAGACATTAAGCAGACTTTACCCAGCAAGCTCTGAGTACAAAGTCATTAGATTGAGCTGCTGAAATGGACTAAAACCCGGCAAAATGCAAATACGATGCAATGATGTCATTAATGTGAATTACAGTATTGCAGTTCCACAACTCAGTTTTGACCTAAACTTGTTGTTTGCTAGTGTACATATTTGTATGTGTATATGGAGTTAAAGCACTCAAATATTGCTCGCATAAGACGACTGATCTAAGCTGCTTTGCAGTGAGACAGCTCAAGGAGAAGTAAACTGCATGTGACCTGACATTTTTCACAAAAGGGCCTCCTATACTCTGTGACTCCAGTGTGTGTACAGTATGTTCTCAGTAGCTAATTCCTCAGGGGAACCTCAGTTCTGTTGGCTAATCAGCCATCTCTTATGCTTTGACTCTGTAGTGATCATAATCTCAAAAAGATACGTAACTTAAATGGCACATTGCTTACACACTTAGGAAGATTTAAATAAGCTGATCAATAAAATGCACAATCTCTCAAGTTGTAGCCAAGTAGTTTCTGGTTTTGAGCCAGCCAGCCAGCCAGGAACCTTTCTGTGGGGAGTTTGCATGTTCTTCCTGTGCCTGCTTAAATTTCTTCCCATAGTCAAAACACAAGCAGGTTAGGTTGAGTGGAGTCTCTTAATTGCCCCTGGTTGTGAATGTGAGCATAAATGTTTTTCTCTATATGTCTACATGCCAACCCTGTACCTCATCTCTCATCCTGTGTCAGCTGAGATTGGCACCAGCTCCTCCAGCTAACCACGTTAAGCGGTATAGCTAATGCACAGACTTTGTTTGCACACACTGGAAAATAGAAAGGCTCAAAGTACAGTATGCTGTAATAGACGTTTCTCAACTGTTGTACCATCTGTTACATGCTGATTACTGATCACCACAGGTGTCTACAGAAATTCCCACACAGCCCTGGGTTGGGAACCTGCACACAGCTGAGACCCTCGTTGAAATTTAGATTTACTGTCACTCAGGGCTCAGTTCAGCCACTGTGATCTCAACCTCTTGTTTCAGATTCTCTTACTTGTATCAACTTCTCACATCACTGTGATCAATCACATTATTGAGATGAAATGCAACATTTGATAAGACTTTTAATATCACTTTCTAACCATACGTATGTAAAAGTCTGTGTTTGTTCATTGTGTCGGGGTGTAGTTAATGCTCAAAGTGCCTCATCCTTGATCTGTTGTCCCATCCGCTCTTGAGAAACCCAACCGGATACGAGCACAGTGAATTTCACTGACGTGAGCTGGACTCTTTTATTTATAAACTCCTGTGACACAGCATAGAGGTCCATTAAACAGCTTTACCCTTATTTGGTGCTCTCACATCAGCAGTGAGAAGTGCTGAGGAGACAGGAACGGGGGAGCCTACTGCCCCTGTGTGGCGGTCTCTGCAGAATGCATTCTAATACGACCACTTGTTAAATTCCCTCTGTATCTATAATACAAAGATAGTTGACTGTTTACCTTTGATACTGATGAGCTAATGAATGTGTGTGTGTGTCTGCAGGGGGATTTGCGGGGCTATCTGTCTCAGCAGGACTGGATGTTCAGAAACGCTGAGTTACTGCAGCTGCAGAGGATGGCCTGTGAAATTGCTGCTGGCGTCACTCACCTCCACAAACACAACTTCCTGCACAGGTAGCACTTCAGAATTGCAACACTAAAGTAAACACTCAGGTTTTATTCCCACTAAGCTAAGCATTGTCTTGTTTTTTTCATAGCCAAGCTGCTGTTTGGGGCAGTGCTCAGTCGTAAACACTAAGACACTAAGATTACACATTTAAATGACACCCTCGCACAGATTCTTTACTTTGTCCTGAGTTATTGCTTTATGTTCTTGTGCCCAGAGCTTCAATTAATAAATAGATGTAGATTACACATTTATTTGTTTTTAATAGAGAATGAGTCAATGTTATTATTAGAAAAATGAAATGGGACCACCATTACTTAACTTCTCCATGTCAATAAATTTAATACATATTATGTCAAGCTAATTTCATCTTATTAAAATCATTTCTTGTATTGTGTGATTCACTTTTATATTGTTGCCCCAAATGTCCAGATCAATGAATACTGCCCCTTTTTCTTGTTATATGATACATATGTAATGCTTCGCAACTGACAAGAGTCATAAACCACATAAGATGAGATAGTTAAGACTTAGGTCAACTGTTAGTTTTACTTAAGTGCTTACTGTCCAACCCGTTGCAGGAGTACCGGTGTTCTCCAAAAAAGGTGTGTATAGCAGAGTGGTTCCGTTTCATTTTTACCCCTGCGAGTACAGGATGTCTGGCCACTAGCAGCCAGCAGGGCAAAGGGGGTGTTGGAAATCTGTGGCTTGAGGGCAACACACGATGCGCAGCTCATCAGCTCTATTTTGCATGCTCAGAATAAGCTCAGTGGGTTCCAATTACACAGCTCCCATGCATTGCCACAGTGTCAGCTGTCCACTGCCAGAAGGATATGATGATTCTGCGCTTTGCATGTAAAAGGATAGCCTCGTATTGGGCGTTGTGTTTTAATCCTTGTTACAACCCAGAGGAAGTTCTACGAGCTTCCCTCCATTTGAACAAATTTAACTGAAACTAATGAAATTAAAAGTGATATCTATATTTTTTGAGATTATGCATAAATATAAGATTTTTGTGGTGTTTTAACAAAAAAAGAATCAAAGAAGGTTACAGAAATTGAGTTCAACACCACATGCTGACAGAAGTGACTGAAGGGCTGTTGATGGTACAAGCAACACAGACATAAGACCCTGGAGCTGTGTGGGCTGATATCCAAAGCTGAAACTTCAGCGGTGGTGCTGCTGAAGAGCAGACACACAAAATGTGCTCTATGTCATGATTCTCTACTGATGTCTCCATTTGATTTTGTGTCTATGGTGCAGATTCAACTTTGAGTTCACAAATCATTCTAATTAAATCCTAAAGACCAACCACAAAAAGATTAAATTGATCATTTAGTCTGGTGGAAAAAAAACGACTTTCTGTTTTTTATTGAAAATGTAAACATCATGTAAAATGTTCTGAAAGGTGATTATCAACAATTAATGGAAGTGTATGGAATGTTTTTAACCACCGTGTCACTCAGAATCTAAAACGAAAGGTTGTTTCCTTGAACACAGATGATGTCAGTTAACGGTTTAAATAAAGTTACACTAAACCGCACGTGTGTCTTCTGGTATGGGAACGTCCACTACCGCGCCACGCATTAGCCTTGTAGGGTTAAGATGTTGGACCCATTTTCCTCCCGCCATGTTACTGTATGTTGGGCCCTCAGCCAACAGCAGGGGGACAGGAGGGTTTAAAATAAATCTCCATCTATCTTACAGAGATTTCAGTGGGTCTGACAGTAGCTTGGCCATATGCACACAAGAACATTGGTGTCAGCAGTGTTTGTTGTTAGGTGGGTAAAATGAACTTGGAACTTGTGCACAGGGAATACCTCAGGGCTAATGGGAAACCAAAGCCCATCTCTTCATTCAGAGTGAATGAACGACCATATGTCTGCTTAATGTGCAGCGACAGCCCCATAGCCTCTTACACCCTCTCCTGGGTGACACACAAAAGGTTTAGATAGCTTGTGTTTCGCTCTAGAAAACTATCCTGCTGCTGTATGCATAAGTCAGGAATAGCCCCTGTATGAGTGTCGTTGCAAAGTGAGGAACAGAGGTGAAAAAGGCCATCTTATCATTTCATGTAGTTGCCAAAATTATTTAGGATACTTGACAATTTCCTCTGTCCTTGATTCTTGCACTGTAGCCGTAGCCTCTGAGGTTAAGAGCAGATGCTAGATTCCTTTTGAACTTGATAAGCGTGGTTTTCTACACACTGAACACCAGAAAAATGATGATGGTCGGGCAAAAAAGTGGCAAGAACAAACACCTTCTGGTTATTTATATTCCAGTCTTGCAGTCTTCTGATTTACTTAAATGATTTTGCAAATATTGAGAACCATAAAGTATCTAACCAAACTCTATCTGTTTTGGTTTTTTTCCGTGCTCTCTAGTGATTTGGCTCTGAGGAACTGCTACCTGACTGCAGATCTTACTGTCAAAGTAGGAGACTATGGAATTGGACCCTACAGATACAAAGTAAGCTCTTTTTCTTTTTCTGACATTTCTACATTTAGATAAATTCATTTCATTACTATCTTCTGAATCTGTATATTCTGACCAGGTCCATTTCACACAGACACATAAGATGGATGTATTTATTTATTTTAGTTTTACTACTAAATAATGATAATCTGAACTTAAAAAAATAGCCTTTTCAGTGCTGATACCAATCCCTTATTTAGTTTCATCAGAATTTCCCAATGAGATACAGATTAACAGCGGTGATCCTGCGAGTTTTACGTCACCTGTTTTCATTCAACATAGTAAAAACATTTGCATTCTCCAAAAAATCAGGTTTCCGAAACACTGCCTCAACCTTGTGCGCATCGAATAAATTTACCAAATGAAAAGACCCTTGAATTTTTCATAGCTCCTAGTGCCTGCTATGCTCTAGCAATCCAAAGGTTCATTAAGGCCCTGTGAGGTTAACAGCGCCATCTGGAGTCTTTGTAAAGTATCTACGGACAAGTTTATTTGAAAAGTAAGATTCTACATTTAACAAATTTAACAAATGATTCCTTCATAAAATAGTCGAGAGGTCCTCCACTTATGGGGCTTGAATGTAAGATGTCAATCTGAAGTCTGGTTGTTTGTTGACCTTAAATCATGGCACCAGCTCCAGATGAGGTGAAAATGAATCTTGTCCTTTATTGGAGATGTTTTGCTTTAATCAGCTGCTAAGTATTATTGTTCTCCTGTAACTTGCTGCCTGCTACATATGTCCCAAGGCAATTCTCTCTGGTGCATGCATTCTTCAAATACTGCTGATCTGACAGTTTGGCTGTCTGAATGTAATACTCAGAAGGTCACCCAGTGAATCTATTTCTGTAAAGAAAGGGAGAGGCACAGTGAGAGCACACTGCCTCAATGAGAGCTAATTTACAGTTTGATGTACATATTTACACTCTTTTATTGAAGAATTTTTCTTTTTTTGACTCAAAAAATAAATACCAGCAGCCACAACAATTGCCAAGCACTATGTCATCCATAAACCTGCATCTAACAAACACTAACATTATTAAATCTGAAGGGGGTCTTCATACAGCAACGCTGAATTTGTTAGCAACTCTACATAAAAGGTACATTATATAGGAAAAGGAAGGTAAAAGATATCATTAAAGACACCAGCCAACTACATTTTCTCCATCTTGTAAGCTTTGTTGTACAGGTTTTTCCAGAATCAACTGATAATTGAAATGCTGACAATGTTGTTACAGGAGGATTACATCATCACTGAGGATGATGTGTTTGCTCCGCTTCGCTGGTTGGCTCCTGAGCTTGTGGGTGAACGCCACGGGGGTGTGATCACTATAGAACAGACCAAGCCCAGCAATGTGTGGTAGGTCCATGACCACAGCTCTATACTGACAGCTGGTGACATTTAAAGAACATGTGTAATATATGTGGGATAAAATAAAGTATCACAGTAAGTTTCTCTGTAATTCACTTCTTGCTCCTCGCTGAGAGAACAAGCCCGTTCTGCCTTTACCACCTTAAAAATCCCCCAAAATCGAACTAATGTCCAAAATAAGGTTTGATTGAAATTATGTTGATGTTTTAAAATAATCCTCAACTAAAGAGTAACTCAAAGTGAAGTGTTTGAGTTAGGCCCCTATTATAACTTCTTAACAAATCATGTAGTTTGTTTATACTAACTGTTTTCTTGGCTTTGGATATTCGTAACAACTCACCTGTTGACCTGCAATAAATTCCAACAGCTATTTTGTCCTCACTCGTCTGCAGGGCCTTGGGGGTGACATTGTGGGAGCTTTTTGAGAGCGCAACTCAGCCGTATCCGCATCTGTCTGACCGGGAGGTTCTCAATCATGTGATCAAGGAACAACAAGTCAAACTCTTTAAGCCACAGTTGGAGCTGCCTTATTCTGACAGATGGTGAGTCTGTGTGTGAAATGTGTATTAGAATAAATTGTGTAAATATAGTGTTGTCAAAAAATGAGGAACAAACAAGTATTTGGCTATTCGAAATAGAAAGAGATGTCTGATTAATGTGTAATTGCAGGTATGAGGTCCTGCAGTTCTGCTGGCTGTCCCCAGACAAGCGGGCTACAGCAGAGGAAGTGCACCGTTTGCTCATCTATCTGCGCATGCAAGGACAGAAGGACATAGAAGAAGATTTTGAGCAACGCTGGGATGCTCTCAAGCCTAACCCCTCCACACGGCAGACCACTGTTAGCCATTCCTCATTCCCCATCTTGGAACAATTTGCTGATGATGCCATGCGACAGGAGATCGATGAAGTTTTGACCGTCACTGAAACTAGCAAAGGTCTCAGCTTTGAGTATGTTTGGGAGGCAGCTAAGCATGACCACTACGATGGCAGCCATAGTCGCTCAGGCATGGACACGACATTGAACTATCATAGCATGTTCTTTCCTGTTTCCAGTGAAGATATCCGGGCCCATTTCCCTGATCCGGAAGCCAGAGCAGTGGGTACAGAAAGTAGTAACACTCCATCAGGAATACCTGGGATTGTACCAGTGTTTGATGCACAAAAGCCATGCAATGGAAACGAATATTACATACAACTAGAAGAACAAGGGGAGAGCAATGTTGGGGTGGATGAGAACAGAGGACAAGACATGGACTATAGTTCAGGTCGGCAAGATTTTGTTGTTCTCCAAGATGTCCGTTTGGATGAGTCCAGCACTGATGCAGACTTTTTCCACCAAAGCATCGACTCCAAGGATTCCTATTTACCAGACAGTCACATATGGTCATCTCTTGAAAATGACAGCCCATATCACACCAACATTTTTACAGAGGGAGGCTCCAAGCAAGAGGATTCCCCTTCCTGGACACAGTCTTTTATGGAGCTTCCAGAACGCAACGGGAACCCTTTCCAAAAAGGTTTACCTTTGGACACTCAAGAGGCAGATGAAGATAAATCCTATGGGAGTTCTTTTTTAGGGGATAGTTCAGAAGCCACTCACCGGATAGATCCTGTGAAAGGGGAGCAGGAAAACACAGATATGATGGGGCTTCTGAACACTGAAAAACTAGCAGACAACTTTATGTTTCTCAAAGAGCAGAATCTGATGAAAGATGGATCAAGTTTCTTAAGTTCACAGCAGAATTTTCTTTCACCTGGCATAGCCCACCAACCTGAAGAAGCATTCAAAATGCGTTCTTGGGACAATCTTGAGAATTTAGGCAGCTTAAACACAGCAGATACATATTCCAAACCTGCAGCAAGTAGCACGTCCTCAAGACAAACACTTTTAGACTCTCCCTGTACTAGCTTAGGGGAGATAAGTCAGTCTCTGGTAGAAAATAAAACACTGGTGCCTTCCATTACAGTGATCACAGACGATAACACAAGCAACCAGCTGCCAGTTAGCTCTTCCACTGAAGACCTTGGTCTGCTGCAATCCTCAGAAAGAGGTGTAGACTCTGGTTTATATTCTACCTCAGAAAGGTTTGAGGTTACCATTAGTCAAACTGATGCCCACACCCCTGCATTTTCTGAAAGTGCCACTATAGACTCATTGTGCGCAGATGCCAAAATTCCCAGCCTTGAAGACGACCTTGGAACCTCAAAGGATAGTGCTCCACTCGTGGGCAGTGAAATGCCTGAGAACTTGGAAGTCCAAGTCTTGGCCTCAGACAACGGACACAGTGAAGACCTTACAAGCAACGATCTGTTGAGTGAACTACTCGAGGATGCAGATATAGAACTGGAAACCACTCTATCTGACCATGACGAATCCTTTGTAGATACTAATGGACAACCCCTTGTGAGATCTTCTCTGTTGGTCTCTGGGCCATCGTTGGACCAGATCAGTCAAGACAGTTTACTGGAAGACAGTATGTCCACTACTGTACCAACTATAGACAATTCAGCGGAGACACCAGACTCTCTTGACTCCCTTGATATCCATCGGCTTGGGGAACAGGGGGAAGAGCTGAATGGTCAAATAGCTCAACACAAACTCCAGCCTCCACACAAAATATCAGACAGTGGGTATGAGACAGAGAACCTGGAGTCTCCTGAATGGAATTTTCAGGCAAATGCCACAGTCGACTCCCCTGTCAAAAATGGCACAAATGTTGCAGAAGAAGAGGAGACAGAAGAGTCCACTGCTGCAGCAAATCTGGTTCCACCAGAAATCATCATTTCTGAAGTAGAAGTTGTTCTAGATACTCATAGTGAGGATACTGCTGAGGACCAGCAGCCGGATCAGGTACCTCCTGCTCAGGAAATGCCCATGGGCAGTAATTACAGAGACTCTGCCTACTTCTCAGACAATGAATCGGAACCTGAGAAGAAGTCTGAAGAATCTGGAAGTTCTGCTGAAGTCCCGTGGCTGAGGAACTCAATTGACGAGGGCAGCAAACCCTCTGCAGGTCCATCACTGGAGCTTCACGAGGACAGGGATATCGATTCTTTATTTTCTCAGCAGAAATCTTCTGGAGCTGCTGAAACACAAGCTGAGGTTGAAGAAAAACCTGCTATTCACGTTTGGGGCCTGTTTTCACAGGCAGATTCAGACATCACAGAGAAACGTGAGGGGGAGGCAACCATCAGCCATAATGAAGCTGAAAACAAATCAGACTTTATCAAGGACGCAACAACTCTCAATCAACCAGACCAGTCTAAAGATTCAGAAACCTCAATTCCACCTCCTTCTGCTATCCCATCAAAGCAGGAGAATGCAGTTCACGCTAAACTAACCAGGACCTACGCCAGTGATGGTCATAAAATAAAAGAGCCGGACATGGAGGGGCGTTACCTGGGGAGGCGGGATGGCTCAGGATTAGATGTGCAGGAGGATGGCGTAGATGCAGATGAGGAGGACGAGAACAGTGACGACTCCGACGATGACGTTCGTGCATATCAGCTGCACAGCTCCAGTTCAGAAAGCGAGGATGATGCCGTGCATCCAGTGCCGCTCATTGTCTCAGACGACAGTAGTGCGAAGAACCTGAAGAGCTTGCTGAAACCCACCACTCTCAACGTCGAGTCATCTTCCCCATTTTCTGCAAGGTGCGATAACTCCAGAAGAGCTGTGTCCTTCTTCGACGATGTCACTGTCTACCTGTTTGACCAGGTAAAGTATTATCTATTTAGGTTGAGGGTTGGAGTCTTGTGTTTGCATCTACTAAGACGTTTGTGCAGACATTCTGATTAAAATTAAATTCCTTCTTATGTAGGAGACTCCCACCAAGGAACTGGCTGACCATTCTTCAGGCTCAAACAGTCAGGTACCAGAGTTCAGCAGCCCAGTGTCCACTGCCAGCTACCTAAACCGCTTCACCAACTCTGAAAGCTCCACTGATGAAGAGGGTAACACTAAATCACACCAGATGAATGCACCTACGAAACATCTGTCTCTGCCATTACATGTCGTGACTTGTTGGTTGAATCCCCACAGGAGGTGGTTTCGAGTGGGATGATGACTTCTCCTCCCCGGCACCTGCCTTCCTGCCCAAGACGGATAAAGACCCAGTATCTAAGGCGATGTCCTCATCTGCGACATCTCGCTTTTCCTCTCCGCCCCCTGCAGCAGGGCGCGTGCTGGAGCCCAGCTGGAGCAGCTCCTCCAACTACTCCCGTTTCTCCATCTCACCGGCCAGCATCGCAAGCTTCTCCCTCACACATCTTACCGACTCCGACATCGAACAAGGAGGCAAGTTGATCATTGAGATATAGTTTGAGATGAGAATATCAGTACCACTCCTGTATGTGTACGGTAAATTTCAAGCTTTTGCAGATAGCTACTTAGATTAGCATAAGCTAAAGTCTATGTAGGCTACTTGGAATTTTCTCTGTAGTAACAAGATAATATGATGTAACTAATTATCGAGGTGATGGTAGGTGGATATGTTTACCTTTGGATAAAACAATTGTAACAAGTGTAATTCACAAGATAATAAATAAGTAATTATGGTAATTATATGAATTTATTCTTGCACTATCATCCTTGTTGACATATTTAATGTCTTTTTTCAGATTTTACATGTACCATGTTCATTAGGTGTTAAAATAAGTTGTTTAAACTCTTTTTTTATTCTTTACTTCCCCTCAGGAAGCAGTGAAGATGGAGAAAAAGACTAGTGTGATAAATGAAGGGACCATTGACCATCACACTACTGAGAAATTAACTTGAACTTGCACTTTTTTGGGAATGGAGAACATCTGATTGAGGACGCAGGGCACGTCTTGTGGGGCAAACCGTGGAGGCTTCTCTCAGGCAGAACTGTTCCTCGTGGAGCCATTCATGAGGACAAAGGCGGTAAACTGACTTTCAGCAAATAAAGACGGACGAGGCCCAGTCCTAGCCTGAGTCACATCACCTCTCCAGCTACATCAGTGTGTGTGATTTCAGTTCAGTGCAATTTCACTTTGGAATAAAAATTAAAAAAAAGACAGAAAATGACTAAAAGCGGGCCGAGCTTCTAAATATTTGCTTTAAAGACTCGTCGAGCTCATTCCAAGTGTTTGGCTGCTTCTTTTTGTTGTGTGTCTAAGTGCACTCCTTCTCCAGGACTTTTGCGTCACCAAAAAATAGACTTTATGTTCTCTATTAACTGACATACCGGGCTGGCAAACCTCTCACTACAGCCGATTTAGGAATAAGCTCTTTGATTTCAGCAGATGTAAAACTGAACATTCAAGCTGTTTCTGCACCATTGTTGATTTTGCTTCTTCATGTTGTGTGATTATTTCGGTGGTTGCCTTTTTATTTTTTGAAAGAGTGATTCATTATTTTCGTAACTTTTTTTTGGGTGATGTTATTATCTCCAATGTGGAGAGAAGCTGTGGTATCCTTCTGTAGCAGATTGACACACAGAGGATGACTGGATAATCATCAATCCCTCATCTGCAAAGGTGACGCACTGTATGCTCCTTCATCTGAGTTTGAAAGGAGCATTTACAGTAAGTAGTTTCATATTTTTGAGACGTCTCTGTAAGAATTGTGTTATTTGACAAGGATTGTCATATAAATCCTTAATAGTCGGGAGGAAAAGCTTAAACAAGTAATTCATGTTGCCACGCTAATTTTTTTCCTCTGATATGTGCAGGAAGCTGCTTGGACGGTTTCGTCTCGACTCCTCGTCACTCGGTCTGATTAGCTGTCGATGTTGTAAAGACAACTTTACTAACACTACGAAATTTCAAATCACACATCAAGTGAGATTGTAAAAAAAAAAAAGGGGGAGATTTTATTTTTAAATGT
The DNA here is from genome assembly GCF_024713975.1 of Paralichthys olivaceus. Classification (NCBI taxonomy): domain Eukaryota; kingdom Metazoa; phylum Chordata; class Actinopteri; order Pleuronectiformes; family Paralichthyidae; genus Paralichthys; species Paralichthys olivaceus. The sequence goes on along the minus strand of NC_091097.1, from coordinate 15,155,789 downwards.
CAGAATGAAGAAATATATGTGGTAACAAATGTGCAATGAATTCCACGTATCGGGTGAAAATAGCCGATATAACTGAGGAGATCATAGGATGATCTGGTGAAACGCTGCGGCGTTTCTTAAGTGACGTGCAGGGACTTATTAAAGCTTCATTTAAAAAAAATCACTACTAGAACAAATAACACTGCTGCTTTTATCAGAGTTGTCTGCCTTTGTTTTTTTTTACTTTGTGTCAAACTTTACAAACGTGTTCAGATGGCATTCTCCTCCTGAAGGACCCTTTCTACAGCACTTCATTGTACGTTATCATTTGCAGGCCATCTGTTGTCTCTGTTGCTGTGCAGGGTTGTACAGCTACAGGAAGGGTTTTCATGTACAGCTATCAAATCAGTTCTTTGAAAACTGTAAGTTCTACAATTACTGTATGGTTCTCTCCTTTCAATGACTCAAAACATCTTAAATTTCACCTGAGGAACAGCTATACTGCACCTGTAGTAGTTAATAACCATCTCCCTCCGTCCCGTACAGAAGGCACTGTATCTTAGACGATGTTAACCTCTGTTTAAAAACCAGCAGCCTGTGCTTCAGTTAAACTTGAACATTTATTTAAGGAAAACTTTGTTTTATTTGACTTCAATATACATTTGCTTAATCTTGCACATTTGAAAAATGTAACTTAATGTTGAACTGTTCTGATGTGTATATAAATGTTAATTTTGTCTGTAAATGGGAAATGATGTAACTTGAGTTGTAGGTATGAGGTTTCATTTTGTAACTTAAAGCTGAGTCGATCAGAGGAACATATCACAGTCGTTGGCTAAAAAGCAGTTAAATTAAGACGCGGAGAAGCGGATGTGAAAAATAATTATGTCCTTTAAACGTGTAGATTTTAAAGATATTTTTACTTCATATTGATCATGCTTAGTGTAATTGAATGAAATGTTTATAATTACACTGTTTAATATGAAAATAAATGCAAATGAACTTCTAATTTTCTTGTTATTGACCTTTCTCTGTGGGTTAGCTGCACATAGTAACTGTGAGAAGGAGTTTGGTGTTTTTTTTCTCAGGCCAGGACTGAACCTAAGCTACAAAAACCTGGGACATGTGGCAGCAGGTATTAATGATACATTTCATTTCCTTTACACACATCTTTATACGTCTACATTTAAACAAACTTATTCATTTTACAGCTGCAGTTACCAGTGGTTCTTTGACCTTTTTGGCTTTTGACCGCGCTAAAAAGCAGCAGCATGTTGTTGGAGGTCATATGCCTGTCACCACAGACTGAAAAAACAATGAGCAAAAAACAGGTTAGTGCAACCAAACTTATTTTCCCTCTTTCTCCTCCCATTAATCATCTAGAGCTGGAGATATTAGTTTGGATTTAATGAGGTTAGACCAATGATTTTGTGGAAAAACCACATTGGACACAAATAATTACAAAGTATCTTAAGTCTTAAAATATATCTCCTGGCAGTTATGGCTTCATTCAAAAATCACATAGATCTGTCATTTCACAGTTGGCTCACAGTCTGTATTCTAGTTTTCCAAATCCAAACTGAAATTATGTCAAAACGTAGCAACATTTTTAAAATTTTTATTTCACATTTCAAAATGCCCTTTTTAAGCTGCTATGCAGCTTCAGCAGTCGTGGCCGGTCTGTGGTTGGGTGTCATACTAACTGGAAGAACTTCATAGTCACTCTTAATTAAAGAGCAATATATTTCAATACAGTGTGGATATCAGGAATTTTCCCTCTGGAGGATGCCCTTGAGTTTTAGGAAGGCCTGTCATAGAGCTGTGGGTGAGGAACACTGCATTGCAAACATGTAACAGGCCAAAACATATGGAGACACAAAATTCAACAAATTCATAATAAATAATCATAAATAAATAAAATCACATGCAGCACAAACACAAAACAACTAGAAAACAAGACGAGTTAGTTTGGTACCCACTCCTTAGCCCTTAATGGAAGTCCCACCCTCTAAGGTTTTCACAGGATATGTATAGAAGAATAAAAGCTATTGCTAGATCCCAAAAAACACCCAGAAGCCGAAGCCTCATAAGAACGAACACATGCACTCACTGTGAAATTCTTATCCCACCACATCCATCCTTCTTAAAAAGCTCTTGTGCTTCCCTTCTCCGTGCCCACGCTGCAAACTGACATGATTTCTGTCAGGGAAAGAAGTCCGATCAGGGAGTAACATTCATCCATCGGCCGAGAGTCAAATCCAACCAAAACGTACAAGATAAACTCAGTGGGGTGATTGTGCAGTTCCCTTTATATAAAGGGATAAGAGCCTGTGGGAATGGTCTGAGGAGGAAAAATATGTAGATCCAGGCACAAACAGGAGAGGAGGATGTGGGCGGGTGCTACACACCCACGGCGTTCCCGTTCGCTTGTGTCGGAGGCCGCGGGGGGAGCGGGCTGCGTGGAGGTCCGGCAGGTGGAGGGTGCGGGGCGCGAGGAGCCTCTGCTGAGTTCCCCCTCACACTGATGTGCTCCCATCCTCCCTGCAAATCAAAAACACAGAAATGATAATACTTAAACATTTGCATCACATACAGCTCTCAGGAAGATAGATGCACTGAAAGACATCATTGAGGCCACGATATACAGGGAACGTGTTAAATGAAGAAATTCAATTACTGGATTCAGTAATTCAATAATTGGATTTTAATGATTAAGATCATTAACATTCATCAACATGAACATATAGGCACTGCTGTCCACCCCTCATTGATCTGTTTAAAAACATGTATCAGTCCTCTGCTGAAATAATATTTCTCCTGTTTGAGAGATTTTTTATTTTAGGAAATGACAATATGAAACTTTACACTTGTGAGCCGTTTTAAATATTTCGTAGTAACGAATTGGCCCAGGCTGAGAGACAGTGGCATGCTGGGAAATCAGAGAGTATTGAGAGATGGAAAAAACACTTCTTTGCTCTTTTCACTGGATTTTGTTACTGAGAAAAATACAAAATATCAATTTTTTTTTTTTTTTTTTTTACTTTATTGCTGATTAATGGATTTTGATGAAAAAAACATTTCTGTAAGAGATTGATATTTATGGGTGTGTGCAATTTGGTGCAGATCCATAATGAATTTACATGCGGTTTCATAAGAGGGCTGTTGGATGAAACATTTAATGATTACGCACTCACCCCTATACCATAGTCCCAAGACTGGCCCTTGGGTTGCACAGGTCCCACCCCCAGCCTGTGACAGACAGCCCCCACAGTCTCAGCAGGGAAACCAGGAACTCCGTCTGCTATGATCCACACCTGAAGAGAACAAGAGCACTGAGCCAAACGCCTCCTATTCATGGTTTATTATTATTATTCCTCGTCTTTGATTGCTGAGGTAAGCGTCATCATTCTCACTGTATTCTAGCTCTCTGAGGTTTACGGCTTCCTGCCCTCACTTCCTGTCTACGCCACAGTTAGGAAGGCTGTAGTAACACTGACCTGGTCCAGCGGTCCGACAGAAACCTTGGTGACGTTGTTGGAGATCAGCTCCCATGCGGAGCCCTGAGGGTAGCTGGGCGTGAGGCCCTGTCTGTACCACAGGTTACCTACAGGACAGTAAAATCAGTTTGACACTATTTTTAATTCACATTTCCAATTTTTAAGTGATTAAAAAATAAACTCCACATACTGTTTTCATCCACAGCGAAGACAGAGGTCCGGCCCACTGACAGCTGTCTGAGGGTCTGCCTCGGAGGAGACGGGATGTGGTACCAGCATTCCCCTGTAGAGGGACGACAATGCTGGATGTTTGGTTTCATTTGGATCATTACTGAGAAAATTACGCTCATATGATTCAAAAATAAACCTTTAATTAGCTTTTCTGTTGCAGATGTTTAGCTCATACAGTGTCACACTGAGCTTCACGTACGAAGCTCACCTGCAGGGTTTTGTGGGGACACGGAGCCTCTGTAGAACACGGCTCCATCCTTAGCGATGGCCCACACCTGGTTGGCTCCACCGATGGAGATGGACTTAAACGGCTGATCCGTGCCGACGTGTAGCCACGAGCTGCCCTGTGAGATCAGACACTCTGGAGTTAATATCAAATACAGTGTTTGTGGAGAAGAGATGAATTCAAACTAAACGTCAGTGAAATTTTAATTCCTGACTTTGGGACATTTCCTGCAGCACATGTGAAGTCCTCTGATTGAGACTCATGTGTTCCGTCAGTAATATTCTGCACAGCTTCCTCACCGCTGGGTTTTGGGGGCAGACTCCCAGCCGGCACAGGACATCTCCCTTGTCGCTGACGGCCCAGACAGGGACCTGCTCCATCCTGCTCTGGGCCAGACACGGCATCAGAGAGACGTCGCTCAGTGGGATGGGTGGGACCGGCTGCCACGGACCCCTCAACGTGATCTTACACTTCCTGTAGGACACAAAGGGGATCATCTTGATGATGAAGAAAATTGTGAAATTTAAAACCACAGAAATGTTCAAGTGTGGGCGATTACCTCGTCCATCTCCTGCGCCGGACAAAGTCTTTCAGGGTTTTGTGGCCATGAAATGTGCTGCAGGACAAAGACACAAGTTAGAAGTTGACTTTTCATTTCTGTTTTCTCTGAGACAAAGTCCTGAGAAAATGCTGTTACTCACACAGGGAAGTCTGCAGCATACTGCCACCCTTCTTTGTCTGTCCCCCCGAGGACGTTGTAGTCCACAGTCCACTCTGATACCTGAGACACAAGTAGTTGGCAGAGAATTAGGTGGTGATGAAAAAAAGACATGAAACGTGTGCAGGATTTAACGTTTTATATATATATATATATATATATAACCCACCCAGGACCACTGAGGGGAGGGCGGGTGTGTGTTTCCTTTGGTGCACTCTTTCAGGCCACTTTCGTCACTCCACATGGGGCGGTCTGTGGGAAGTCCTCTGGAGAGAAATGTTTTTCCAAAGCCAAAAATGTTTTAGCGAGAGAGTCTGACCAACAGCCTTTAAACGAGCACAACTCCAAAAGCTCCAAATGATCAACTGTGAAGATTTTATCCAACAGGGTGAAAGAGGAAATGTTCCTACTTGTCTGTGTATCCTGTCATAGGGTTCCATCGCTGGTTCTCAAACACATGTACACTCCTGACATCCGTCTGCTGGTGCGTCTGAACAGCTTCTCCTGTGGGGAAACACAAACGTGGATGAAACCGTAACAAAGGCACGTGATCAGTTACACATGTGTTTGCCTACGTGCGTCTATGACTGCAAAAGATGGCAGACATCAGAACCATGCTCAAGCAACTGCACACGGAACAACAAGCTGTGAGCAAGAAAACCCTGCATTGATTCTGTTTGTGAGTTAATTAGACATGAGCCAGAAATCTGTGGTAAATATTTCTCCAGCTAATGATTATTTTCTTTATAGACATCTCTACCAATTATAGATTATGGAATACGCATTTAGCCGCTTTATACAGTATATACATGTATAAAAAAACAGATCAATTTCGCTAACAAATTACTAGAACATAAAACTAGCGTATAAAATGACTCGTCTTTCGAGGGAATCTGAACGGTTTGCTGTTCATATGTATATCTATGGGGGCAGGTTTACCAGGGGTGGGCTGTTGCCCGTAGCGCCCACTGTGGACCCAGGCGGTGCCGTCCCACCCGACGCCCCACACCAGCCCCAGACTGTTAGACTCTATACAGCGCAGGTGTCCCGGGACCTGCCGCCAGAACCTGCAGCACCATACAGCGGAAGCAGCACAATTACCCACATCACTGTTAACACACACTTCAGCACGAGCAGAGGAGAAAGTGCTGCCACACACAGAGTGAAAGAGACAAGTAGCAGCTCAAATACCAACTACTTTCATCAGGCAGAGCCGTGGGTTAGCATGTTAGTGATTAAAAGCTAACAGCTGAAGGGGGGAAGTGAAAAGACAATATGGCGTCTTGTCTTTGGTGTGAGTCTCACATGAGGTCACAGGACAGTGCGTTGGCAGAGGCCTCCAGAGAGAAGGACGGCTCATGGACCATGATGTCTCCCTTTGAGGTGGTGGACCACAGGGCGTGTCTGGACGGGGAACCTGTGATCCCACGACACTCACAGCAGCAGTCGGACAACAAGCACAACTGGAGAAAGACCAGGAAACATCAGGGAATGTGATCAGCAAAGCTCGAAAATATTCACCGACAAGATAAAAGGTGAAAACTCAAAACTCAAATTCTGCCACATTCATATAAAGTCACACATTTGTTACATCTGTCAAGGAGTTTATGTTTTCACCCCCGTCTGTTTGTTTGTTGGTTGATTGGTTTGTTTGTTGGTTAATTGGTTTGTTTGTTGGTTAGATAGCGGAGGCATGTTGAGGGAACTGAGTGGTATTCAGGTTGCTTCTGCTTTACCCAGTCATTCATGTCCTTTTCCGTTTGTGCTGCCAGAACCAGAGGCCACCTCTGTTTGGTCCTTTGGGCTGTGTACACAGCAAAGGCATAGTGGCAGTCCCTGAGCACTGGAACCAGCACTGTCACTTCGCTTATGAACACATGGAGGTACTGAAATAAAAGAGAAAGTTGTGTGATAGTTGTCTAGTTGATGAAATACATGTTCCGACCATAATCTAAAAGCAAAACCAACCTTTTTCTCGTCATACTGTGTGTAATAGACGAAGAAAATGCTGTCCCTTCTGCCGTCGCACTTGGTGGACTGCTCCAGAGCGACGCCCACATCCACCCAGCGTTGCGGCTTCCAGTCTCGCCACCAGCGCAACGCACCTTTACGCACCCACACCGACTGGAGAGGGAGACGGGACAAAGATGGGAGCTTGTGTGAGATGTGATTAAATGTGACCGGAGAGGAAACAAGTTCAAATGAAGACAGACAGTTGCTGAACCGGTCTCACGTTGCTTCTCTCCAGCGGTTTCTTGCTGATCTCCTCTCTGTGCTCCTGCTGCTGCTGCTGCTCGCTCCAAGCTGCCGACTGAACTGGAGTCATTGACAGAGAGCTGGTGAGAGGACCTGACAGACACACACACACACACACAAGTCACACATTTAAACACACACACGCACATACACAGGTGACACTCACATCTATATATACACATGCAACAAGTGAAACACAAACAAACACATTGTGTACAACATTCAAATAACACATTTAAACTGTTCCGATATAAATCAACATCCAAATTAATGTGACTGTCATTTTATTTCATTTGAAGTAATATTGTTCTTAAATTTTCACTGAAAATATAAAAATCACTGCATACTTGTTTTCAATATACCTGTGGGACTAAGCCAGCTGATGTTTGAATTCACATCCACGTCACAGCCTCCTCCGGAGATCCAGGCCCACACAGGTCCCTCCTCTTCTCCGACCCCCTGCAGAGTCTCTAGAGTCCCCAACGTGTAGGTGGCAGCAGCACCGCCATCAGCCAACGAAGGCCCCAACACCTGTGCACCCCGAGCTGCTTCTGCCCCCTCCAGATCCACATTCATCCATGGGACATCATGTCCTGCAGCCTCAGGAGTCAAGTGTATCGGCGCCGGGGACTTGTCCTCGACCTCCTCCTGTGGTATCTCTGTGATGGTTGGCTGCGATGTGGATGTTTTGTCACGGTCTGACACCAGGCTGTTGATGAAGCTGTCGCTGGCGGGAATGAAGGGTTTGGGGGCATCCTGTTGAGGGGCTACAGGAGTGTCCTCTGCCTCCAGGGAGTTAGCTCCTAGAGGGACTACAGAGGGGGCTGCTGCCTCCAGGACCGGAGTGTCATTTGTGCTGCTCTGCGGGTCAGGAGGTCCTAACTCCGAGTCCGAGTCAGTGCAGCTCAGAACTGAGCCTTGTGAAGCCTCGGTCAGCTGACCACTAAACTCACAGCAGTCTCTATTCAACGACAGAGCGGGAGAAATATGAGTCACAATAAGCACGGTAATACATCTGTATGCAAAGGTTGTACCTCGTGTGTCACTTCAAACTAAATTATTTACACAGACCTGGCTGGAAAAACCTTTTTACTGTTGCCCCATTGGCCAGAAACAGGAATCCAGCCGTTCCCACTCGGTTCAGACGGGCTGACACCGATTCTAAAATACAGGCCACGGTCCTCACCAACTGCCCACACCTGACGGACAAGGAGACATGACGTGCACACACTGACACTCGAGTTGTCACATTAAACAAATCACATGAAAGATATTTAGAAAGAACAGATCATTCCAATAGGATAAATATGGCAGAATACTTCAAAATAAAATAAAATATGATTCACTTTTCAAAGAGGCCTTTGGGGAAGTAGTAGGACACAAGCAACTGTTACTTTATAAGGACATATAATGTAACACTGGCACCTGCCACCTCACACAAGCCATATCCATAACTGCAGCCCTGAAATATGAAATATGTGATATGATGACGACAGCTTGGCCAGCTTCTAATTAGGGAGTCTCCCATAGGTCAGGCCAGTAGGAATATAGTCTGGGGATATATAAGGCTGGGCCGGAGGTGCCACTGCTGGGACATTGGCTGGAACGGCCGCCCGTGCTCGTGTTACAGCGCAACCGCCGGGGGGGCAGGACTTAGAGGCCAGAGGTAGAAGAGACTGAAGGGGGGAGGTGTGAGATGTGGGTTTGCAGTGCTAGCAAAGTTCTCATCAGTGAAGCCTAACTGCCACTGCCACCACCCCCCCACCCCCACCTCGACACCCCAGGCCTGATCTGGTTTGTCCTGAAACCAGATCCAACGGGAGGGTGAAGTGAATCTGCCAGAGGGGAAGGACAGAGAGACGCTGGCTAGAGCGAGACTGGAGGGAGTCAGAAAGTCTGAAGAAAGTAAATACTGAATAATTAAGTGTCAAGAAATACAAACAAAAACAAAATCTACACATCTGTGTTCTTTCAGTTGGTACTGGAACTGAAGATGTTTTTTTATCCATTTTCTTACATAAAAAGAAATGAATTCTCTAATGTTGAATCTATACTCTATGCACAAATGGGATATTTTCATATAGTATGGATTCAACATTGGCGAATCTAGGGCCTAACCCTAACCCAATATTAAGATTTGCTTTTGAATGACATATTCAGAGGCTTTATTTGACTTTATTATCCTTATCCTACTGCGAGGGAGTCTTGCTCAAGATGAGCAGCGAATAAAAGGAAAGTCTCATTCATACTAAACAAACCTCCACCAAAGCCCAACAGTCCCTTTATAAACCATTTAAATTCACCAGATCTGGATTTTATTTTTAGAAATTTTCCAAATTGCATCATATTATTCCCCTAAACATGCCGGTTTTTTCCCCATTAAGATCCATGAATTATTGAAAGAAAGATCCTGATCTGCCACAAATTTAAATCCATTTTTCTTGGGTCATGCTCCACCACCTAAATTTAATGGGAATCATTTGAGTAGTTTTTGTGTAATCCTGCTAACTAACAAACAAAGGGCCAGACAACACAAACACAATCTAAACACACAACAGTATAAAAGTAGTGAGGAAAGACAATCTCCATTTAATTGTTATTTTGTGCAACAGAATTTTTTTAACCTGGTCGTTGAGTCCGACATCCACCATCATCATTTCCCCTCCGATACTGATCCAGCCAGAGCCACAGGGGTTGTGAGAGTTCACACCCCGCCGGAACCACACCTTGACACACACACACACACACACAGACACACATATATTTAAATACACATCTGTTACCACACCGATGAACCTCAGCTGTACGGCTACTTGTGAGGCGTATTGATTCACCTTGAAATCCTTAGTGACCACCCAGACCACACTGACTCCAACAGCCACATGAAGCGCTTCAACCTCCTTAACTGGAGACTCCACCTCGACCCACGAAGTGCCTGAATGAAAACGCCACAAGACCTTAAAAACATTCATCATTCAATGTGATAATCTAAAGTTTATTAACGACCTCACATACTGTCTGAAAAACATAATTCCCAGCACTTCATGCAGACATGTTGTAGCAGTGTCTAACAAACAGAGGGGTTATTATTTGGGGGGTAAATGTGAGCTGCGCTGAATGCTCACCAGTGGGACTGTCCAGGTTGAGGCCGGTACGGACCAGCAGGTTTCCATCCCAGAGCAAAGCCCACAGCAGGTCTCCAGGTCCAGCTGATAACTGAGCCACCTCCTTGGGCACGTCCACTTCCTCCCAGCTGGAGCCCTCTGGCACCCGAGGGTGGATGCCCTCCCTGAACCACACCTGCAGGAGACGAATGCTCACGGGATCAGACTGAGAGGCATTTTAATTGTGTGTTTAAAAATAAAACTTGCAATGGACACAATGTTCATTTAGTCAAACAGGACGACATAGGACCCTCAATGTTGACTCTACATATCACATGAAGTCATGCTGCCCCCATGTGGTCACAAATTAGAAGTGAACTTCACTTAAACCAGGTTTGTTATTACAGCACCCGAGAGTTATATATATTTTTATACAATGAATAAATACTTGATTGAAGTGTTAAATTGACAACAGAATTATGCAAAGAGGTCATCACATGAGAATAAACCAAACAGTAGAATATCCTGAAAACAACAAAGCATCTTATTTAAGTATATAACAGAAAACAGAGGAAATAACTTGTGTTGGAGCAGTAAACTGACCTGTCCTTGTTGGGACACACCCCAGAGGTAGGGATACCTTCCAGACTGGTCGCTCATCTCCCAGCCACCGCAGCTGATGTCACAGAGCGGCAGCGGAGGTTTCCTGGGATGGTCCAATGGGATCTGCAGAACAACGTTTGAAACTCAGTCTCACCAGTGACCTCATCTACTCCACACTGAGCGTTCGACTGTGACACCCATAGGATCTCACAGATATAAAGAGAGACTCCAAACCTTTGCCCAGGTGCCTTGTGCGATGTATCTCCTGTAGCGGATCCAACGCCTGCGCCGAACACAGGAATTCCACTTCTTGTCCGGGGAGAAGTTGGCTGGGAAATCGACTGCATACTCCCAGCCCTGCGGAGAGGAGGACATTATCGTTTTCACCAGTCAAAACCAGAATGATAGAGAGATGACTAGAAATAAAAGAGAAGGCCATGTGTTCTTTCTCACCCCAGTCTGGCTGGGTTCCCCTCCACAGCTCTGATCCACATACCAGTCTCCCTCCCACTCCCAGCTGCGGGAGGGCAACTGGAAGCTGTGGAGCGGTTGAGGATTCATCCCAGTCACGTCACTCCACGGCCAGCGGTCGGTGGGCAGCAGCGTGTCAGTGAAGCCGTCCACCGGGTTCCACCTCTGACACCACACACAAACAGAACTTGAGCATGAAGTAACGTGAGTAATGTCTCCATCTAATCTGTGCAACAGCAGAGAGGCAGAGCAGACCTGGTTTTCATAGGTCTCTTCCCTGTAGCGGATGGGCGTCTCACTGGGCATCATGTTGAGGTAAACACGGTGGTCACAGCCGATGCCCCAGCAGCGGCCCTTCCCCGCAGTAATACGCTTCAGCTCCAGCAGCATGTCGTCTGCACGCTCCCAGCGCTGGCCGGCTGTGGAGAGGCTGTAGACCCGGCCGTACACGTCCACGGCCCACAGCAGCGTGATGGGCATGATGGACCCTGAACACAGACAAGTAGACATCACTTATTCTTCCAAGCTGTCTGGTCTATACTTTATGACTGTGTGTACTTCAGCCTTATTGATAATCTTATTTTCCCATGCTGGTAGTTTGCATCACCATAATAATAATAAACTAGAAGGGTGGAGAGCAAATAACTTTATCACCATATTGCATATACATCTATTGCATACATACATAATACATATACAAGGGATGTGTCTCAGTGTACTTACACATAAATAGACATAAAGATATAGGGATAATGGCTAATACACTGAAAGCTTTATTCCAAAATGTTGCACTCCGTACTTCTCCTTACAGTCATGGGGTCAAACTTTAGACATTTTGGTTTCAAGTGACCCAAAACATTAGTTAGTAGAGTTTTACTGTGAAAACTGACCGGAAGTCTTATGTCTATTCCCACTGATCGGCTTGACACGTGTAATGACTGATACTAATCCGCCACATATCGACTGTCATGGAAAGACTGAAAAACACCTCCGTTTGTTGAGTCTCTGAGAAGAAATGTGCGTCAATAATAATTAATATTATTATTACTATAATAATGAATAGACTGAAGCTGTAGTAAAGTTGCATCAGGAGAATTCTGTACAAGAAATGAATATACAGTGACTTACAGCCTGCAGCACACACACGCACACACACACACACACACACACACACACACACACACCTGAATATTGGTATCCGATCCGCGGTTGTCAAGGGAATGTCCGCAGACGCGTCATGACATCAGGTGTAACAGCAGACAGGTAGCTGCCATCTCCTGCGAGGCCCATGCTGACACACACACACACACACACACACACACACACACACACACACACACACACACACACGCAACAAGGAGGTTACATATGTGGCAGCACACACACACAGACTCTAATGTGGCTGTAAGCCGTTTACATCTTCTTGGCGCACGCCACTTCAACCTTACGCACGTTCATATTCATATTCACAACACTTACTTACGTGCGCGGCGCTGTCATGTGCCGCAGCTTTGCAGCGGTGCAGTAAAGTAGCGTCATTCCTGCTCAAACCCGCAGCGGCGTTCGATTCCCACCACGGAACCAGAGGAATGCGCCTGTCCGACTCCCACTGTCCACAACAGGAAATGGAGGAAGCGTCCCTCTGATTGGCTGAAGGAGGCATCTCTTTGTTCCCATTGGTCGAACACGGGAGCTGCCGACATATATTTTTTCAGAGGGCCGCAGCTGATCGACGCGCATATTTTAATAATTCATCCAGCGCCTGATGAATTATTGAGGCGCAGGTTTGGTTTTACGCGTTTGGACACAGTTTGAAATATTGTACACTACAAACCAGGATTAAAAACAAAGACACGTTCAAGGACTACAGGACATATGAGGTGTAGGATAATCTGCCCTGACCATGAACTGGATCAATGAAAAATAAAAATGCTCCACATCCTGTCAAAAAAGTTTCTTAGTACAGTACAGCCCATGAAAATGTTTGTCAAGTAAAACTCTTTAAAACTGTCATCACCATCATCTGGGTCAAGATATTTGCATCAAGCTTTAAAGGTCCAGTGTGTAAGATTTACAATTATATTTATAAAATAATCCTACTGGTGTTTTCACTTGTGTACTTCATCTTGATTGTACGTTTACCTTTATATTGAAATACTATGTTTTTTTCCACAGTAGCCCAGACCAGACCAACTAAACATCTTTTGAGTTTATATGACAAGTGAAGGCTGCCACAGGTTCTCTGTCATGTTTGGAGGCTGAGGGCTTATTCAGCTGCAGCATGCAACTTCACCACTAGATGTCACTAAATTCTACACACTGAACCTTTTGGGTGGGGGGGTGGGGGGGGGGGGGGGGGGGGTGGGGGGGGGGGGGGGGGGGTGAAAACCTGTTATCACACTGTTGTCACACTGTTGTCACACTGTACGTGATGCACGTGGTACTTTAGTTGAACTGTTCAGGATACTGAAACCACTGGTGCGACCTTTACTATTGGATTGTTTTGGTGAAATGAAAGATCATCATATGTCTTATGTAAAATGTTAACATAAAGAAATGTTTGTCAAACAAATGTAGTGAAGTAGAAATTACAATATCCCTGTCTGAGATGCATTGAAGCAGAAAGTAGACTAACATTAAGATACTGGAGTACCTCAAAATTGTACTACAAACTGTAAATGTATTTTACATTTGTACGTTGTACATTGATGGATTATATTGATGTTATGTTTCTTGTAATCAGTTCATTTTAAATTCCTCACAGTTGTGTGGTGATCCAGACCCTGAGCTCCTGAATGAAACAGAGAAAGAAATGGTTCAAACATTTTGGAGGTAGGACTTTTTTTTCAAGAGTAATAATGCAAATGTCAAATTAAAGATCTCACTAGTATTTTTAGTTCAGTTTATTTTGAGTGTATCTTTAAAATATTCAAATATTTGTTTGTCTATTCCATTTTTAAGAATAATGCCGAGACAATCGAGAACAACTACTGTGTTTTCCATGTTGACATCTAACTATGATTTAACATTAAAAAAGAAAAATCTTGTAAATGTACTACCAGGAAATATCCAAGTTGTTGTTTTCTCCTCTCCTTTGATAACCTGCAGCCTCATGCTTTGTTTGACTGTTCAATATTATGCAACCTCAAATGTAGCCCACTTGTGATGAGGACCAATTATGTAAGTCACAGTGTAAACCGGGCTGCCCTCGCTCCACGGGGAACTGTCACAGCTGTTAACTCAACAACCTCCAGAGGCTGATGCCTGGATCCCCTGTCTGTGGAGGAAGCAGAGTGTTCCAGTGGTGAAGCTCAGACTCTGCAGTGCAGCAGCAGCGGCAGCAGCTGCAGCTCCAGCCTCTCGTGAGCCCGTCGTGTCTCTTTAAGAAGCCTTTGAATGCGCAGAGGAGACTCGTCACATGATTCTTCTCTTGTGACAATCCAGACAGAAAGGATCGAGCCTGTGACTTCCAGCGGAGTTAAAACCTGCCGCGATGACACACAACTGTTGTTTTGGCATCGAAGGACCAAGTGCGAGGAGGACATGGAGCTAAGTTAACCACAAGCAGGCGGACTCACTCCATTCCCGTGTTCACCCTGCGCGTTTGGGTGAATATTGTATTTTTTGGTGGTGGTTGTGGTGGAGGGGGGGGGGGGTTTGTTGCGCCGCCGGGGACAAAGTTGGCGCATGGAGAGGGACGAAGTTTCATTTTTACGCAGCGTCTTTTCTCTGTTGTCTTTGGTTTTTGCACACCGACACGAAGTAACCGGAGTTCAGCTCTGAGCCTCGAGTGTTGCGGAGGAGTTTTGAAGTTCCAGGGCCAGAGGACAGAGAGAACACGTCGGCGGAGATGGTGGACAGCAAACCGCTCCTCCAGGACAGACCTCCCGCCTACAACGCAGTCCCGGGGGCTTATCAGTACGGCCCGCAGCAGCACAGCTATGGGGCCATCCAGCCTCCGGCCCCACCGCCGTACCCCTACCCAGACGTCCAGGGTGAGTGTGTCCGTGTGTCGCACACGTTTAACCCGAAAAGTGAAGTGAAGTGAGCTCCGACTGCTCAACTTCCGCCTCCGGCTAAATGAAACCTGCTGTGTCTCCGTGTCGCCTCTGATTCTGTGTATTTCAAATCTACGATGTTAAATAATGAAGCTTCGTATCTGAGACTTTTCGTTTTACTGCGAAAAGCTCATTTATGTT
The DNA here is from genome assembly GCF_024713975.1 of Paralichthys olivaceus. NCBI lineage: Eukaryota > Metazoa > Chordata > Actinopteri > Pleuronectiformes > Paralichthyidae > Paralichthys > Paralichthys olivaceus. The sequence continues at coordinate 15,140,505 of NC_091097.1, read as the reverse complement.
GTTCATCCGATCCCGTGGTGCGCATGCGCAATGTGCCAGCAGCATTTTTTTGGTTATTGAGTGTTAGTGACCTATTTTTGAGTCAATAAAAAAAATCGTGCTAATTAAACCTCCAACAATAATAATTGTGTATAAATAATTACATTTATAATTAGTTAATCAAATTTATAATTAGATAATTAGTTGTCAGAATTAGTTGTCACATTTTCCTTTCAACTTCTTTATGTATTGTATTATAAAGCACATATTTATTTTACATTATTCTTATTTTACATACTCTATTGCTATACTTGATATTTCTTGTTTGTTATATTGTCATCACATCTATACATGCATCTCACCCATTTCACATAACCAAGGATAAAACGGTTTTTTACCCACTGATGGATCAAACAATCATATAGACATACACATTTCTACAAAACAAACATATTTTATATTTCTATTCATTGTAACTCTCTTGGTCTGTATATATTTCTATTCTTGGCTGCAGCAAAAAAAAACCCATTTCCCCGAATACCCCCTGCGGATCAATACATTATTTCTGATTCTGAACTCATCCAGCCCAGAGGCCTGTGTTTTTATAGGAAGCATCAGAATGTGAAATATGTTGAATTGTTGGTACTGTCCAGGCAGCTTTTATAGAGCCACCACTGTGGTGGTGCTACTGCTGCCTCAGGCCTTCTACTGTACATGTGTGCTGCATTTGAAGGAGGCAGATCATCACCTGACTGTGAGAAAAGTTAAGATGTCTTGCAATCACGTGCCATGTCCTAGTTTAGTGCGAGTTAGAGGCGTCCATAAAAGGTAAAAGTGCTGATAAACAAGTGATGGCTTGTATGGTATCAAAGTTCATTGTGTCAAACACTTATCGACGCAGATGGACAGAAAAGTCTGTGAAAACCAGCTCCTCTACAAAAACACTCATGTGTCAAAACTTGCCATAACCGTACTTTGATTTTTCAGTCACCTCATGTTTGTAGTAACTTAATGATCGGATGTGATCTACATTTATAAGTGAAAGATATTTTTGACAGTTGAATGTTCCTTGTAACCAATAATCCCTCAAGTGTCTTTGTCCCTATAAATAATGCTCTCCTGAATATAACAAAGTGCATTGTAGGACTCGGTCACGTGACATTTACATGTACCATGAAATTGATCAGTTCCAGATGGGGCTGAGCGATAAAACAATAGGAATAATTATCAAAAACAAAAGTTATAATAAAGGCTTATCCATTGTGTGAGCACAGTGAGGAGGTGTAACACATAATTGATCAACCTTGTAAAATGTTTTGCTGTTGTCAAATGTTTAGGAGCAAAAATCTGTCTTTAAACTTGTAATAATGTGAAAGTTATTGTGATTATTATCGATATCAAGTGATGGGAACATTTTAATCTTGATATTATGATCCAGCCCTAGTTCCAGATTACTAACAACCGGACTAAAGGTCAATTTAACTTGGCTTTAAAATGTCAAACCTTTACTTTAAACTAAGTGACACTGTCCATTGTCTTTGAACCATCAACTTCAGGACGATCTGACTGTGCTGCCAAACCTGTTTACAGTGATAAGTGTAGCCTCGGTAAATCTGTGTCACTGCTGAGTCTCATTTCACATTATCACAGACTGAGTAATAAAAAACACAATATGGGTAATTTCTCTATAAAACAAGTATTTACACTACTTACAAAATAACATGTGTCATCACCTTGTGTCGACCACAGGATACCCATCGGCTCAGATGGCCCCTGCCGTATCCCAGCAGCCCTACACTGGGACCTACACCATCATCCAGCCCTCTGTAGTGGTGGTGGGAGGCTGCCCTGCCTGCAGGTGAGGACGCACGCACGCACGCACGCACGCACGCACGCACGCACGCACACACACACACACACACACACACACACACACACACACACACACACACACACACACACACACACACACACACACACACCAAGACGACACATGCAATACTGGGGGGTGTTCAATGTCAGACATCCGGGGTGAGGACAGTGAAACAGTGATTTGATGAGTTCATTGATGAAACTCATAAAAATGAGGCAAGGTCCCTCGATTAGCACGTGGTTGAACACGTGGTTGAACACGCGCTCACTGCGACTAACCCAGTTTCCGTACTCGGCTCTGCCTGTGTCTCCCAGCATGTGTGTTTTCACCTCCCCTACCTTACTGCTGTACAAGCAGATGCTTACACTGTTGCGGGGCGGTTCTGACTTTCATTCTTAGAAAAAGAAGGTTTCACATTGTGTCTGAGTCAACATCCTGTCAGTCAGATGATTTCAGCATCAAACATGTGACGGGGCTGTTCAGGCCACACAGGACTAAAGGTGACTACAGGACACAATCCACACAAAACCTAATTAGAAATCACATGCACTCTCGTCCACTGTTTGAATTTGTATAATGAAATCTTTACATCTAATCCAGGAACTTAAGCAACCAGGTTATGACGTCTTATTGTTCCACAGCTCTGCCACAGGATTATTTACTGTCATGCGGTGAATTAATTAGTTAGTGGTTTCACAGAGCTCAAGGGTGAAATAGTTAACTCCACCGAGGAGGTCTTGTTTTCCTCTTTGTTTGTTTGTAAGCAGGATTACTCAAGAAATGACTCAACTGATCTCTTTGAAATTGTTTAGAGTGATGGGAAATGACCCAAGGAGGAAACTGATCAGGGGACAGATCCAGGAATTGATCTTTTCTTTCACATTGTGAGATGGTTGGTTTTCAACATTTTCCCTAAATTTCTCGGGGAATAATTCGCTCCACAAAGATCAGGCATGTTCAGGGGACTGATGTTTCTGTGTGTGTGGTTTGGTGAGTTTAAATGTGGTTTCATTTGGGGACCGTGGGGCTATTGCACAGGTATGTGCTCAACCACTCTAGTTATTTATCTGTTTATAGGTTACTTTTATGACTAAGAGTCTCTGAAGTATATTGTTTTATGATTAATTATAAAGTTTTAAGAACCTTGGTCACTAAAACTGCAGTGAACACTGATGTTGTTTTAAAGACAGAACAAGACTCTGCCCGTAGTAAGCTTTGCGACTTGAATTCTTAATCTAAGTAGATATGACTCACTTTTTATTATTCATGTCCTCATCTGGCTGTTAATTACTGTGTTAAAAGTACTTTGCATCAACTCTGTATTTGTAAAAGAACTTTGTGATAACAGTAGACATGCTCATCAGTGACTGAGCATTTCCACATTATGCAAAACCTTGAGTAGATGTGAAGAAAGTTAGTACAGTGTTAGTCAGTCGTATTTGCATCATGGCCACTTCCTGGCAGACGTGTCACAGCAGCACACAGTGTGGTGCAACCTGAGACCAGACACACACAGTTTTAAGTTGTTTTGCACTGATATTAAAAAATCTAATATCAGTTTATTTATATATAAAGATCATTTCTATTTAATTTATCCCAACTAAAATCTTTGTGTTCTCCAAAGTACAGTCGCTTTTCATTTTGTTGTAGGGTTTTGGTTGACCAGCAGATTTACTGGGCATGCTGCTCAGCTTGTTGCAGTCAGGAGACCCTTCAACATAAGTTACTTCATGCCTCATGGTATTTGTCCCACGAAGCAGAAAATGTTTTGGTTGTACTCACTTACCTTTAAAGGCAGTTACATGTTTTTCCATTGGGCAAATATTTGACTTCTTTTTGTAATTTGTGACGCATTTCTGGACTGAATAATTAGAAGTGGTTTCTAATTATCTTTGGCTTCGATAGTGAAAATAAACGTTTCTTTTTATTATGAGGTTCAGACTCAAACAGAGCTGTGTCTTCTTCATGGACATGGTTCAGATTGGGGTCAGACACACTGTAAAATGTGATAATGGTCAGACGAATTTCCTCAAGTAGACGTGACCTGGTCACCTGACCTGGAACTAATCGACATCCGCTTATCCTTGAGGGGTCATGGGGGGAGCTGGAGCCAATCCCAGCTGACGACAGGACAGGTCACCAACTTATCGTTGAGATAAACAAGCTTTCACACGCTCATTGGCACCGACAGACATTTCTAGACAAGGAGAACATGCAGACTCGCCTGACCTAGAATCTGCATCATCTCATCATCTTATACTTCCTCGTGTGTGTGTTGCAGAGTCGGTGTCCTGGAGGATGACTTCACCTGCCTGGGGATCCTGTGTGCCATCTTCTTCTTCCCTCTGGGTCTCCTCTTCTGCTTCGCGCTGCGTCAGAGACGGTGTCCCAACTGTGGCGCCACCTTCGGCTAAGAGGGACCAAACCACAGCTCACACACATGCTCGTGCCCCCATGCACACACACACACACACACACACACACACACACACACACACACACACACACACACACACACACACACACACACACACACACACACACACACACACACACACACATACACACACACACACACATATAATCCAGCATTTTTGTGTCTTTTTTGTTATCCTTCTCAATATTGCACATTGCTGTTGCCATTATGTTGTCTACAAGAATTATCAAGATGTTGTCAAACAGTTCAGAGTTTTTATCAAAGGTTTTTGTAGAAAAGTTTTCGTCTGCTAGTTGAGGATGTGCTCTAGCGTATGGAAGCGTCCAGCTGTCGTCAGTGCCTTCACTACATGCAGAGTGAGCCTCACAGATTCCATCGGTCATGATTTCTTCTGTAGATTTAGCTCAGTGATCCAAGGATCTGAGCAGATTCCTTCGTGTTTTTGACAAGCCAGAAGTAACGAGGCAAATGTTGTCTCTAGGTTTTTGTTCTTCTCTCTTTTTTAATTTGCTGGCACGCTGCGCATATATTTTGTTTTGTTAACATTGTGCTTAGTAACTTAGTAACAGCACCCATCTTGATCACTGATATATTGCAAACCTTTTTCAATTGGAGATGTTTCCTCCTTTTTTTTGTTTTTTTGCTGATTGTGACCTGGAGTAACACAAACGTGGAAAAAAGAAATGATGTGTAAAGATCCCTGAACTGTCCCGCCTGAAACAATGGATCTGTGTCGGAGTGAAAGGCCACAGCATTTTGTCTCTTTTTGTTGATAAGAAATTTCTTTGGGGCCATATTTGCACTGACTGTTTTGTTTGATGATTATTCTGCTGGGTTGTGCGTTTTCCAGGGCCAATGCAGAACTCAGGTACACACAATCTGAAACGCCCTCGACTTTGCAACCTCAATCACTGTTTGACTTCGGACTTCTACCCACTTTTAGAGAAACTCTCTTATCGGCACGCGGACTCACCCTTTAGTGAGCCGAGTTTCTCTTCAAGGAAGCATGCTGTCTCTCAATAATGTGCATAATCTCTGGACTTCTATCTTAGTACTCTCCTCTGTGACAAGTCACCCTGCCCCGTTCTTCCCAGCCAGACAATCAAGAATGTCTCTGTGTGTCCCTGTATCTGCAGCATCTCCCGTGTCCACGTCTTCCATCACAGCAAGATGTTCTGTACCTGTCCACGGCAGAAGAGAGGAGATATATCTGGGCGGGAGGGATTTAAAAAAAAAAAATCTTGCTTTAAAAACCACACTACGCACGCTCTTATGATTAGGGTTCTTACTTTTTATATATCAGTTACTGTAATTAAAAATGAATGCTACTTCAGTTTTTGACTTCTTGCTTTCATTTGATATTTTTACATTATTTCTGTGAATTCAGAAAACATACAAAGGAACGCATTACAAGAACTACTAGTGGCTCTTAGGAGATCTCATCCCTCTGCCAAAACACCAAACGCACGTGTTCACAAACAAATGCAGATGAAAACATAACCCTTTTGGCCTATTTGACTTGGCCTGTCGGCTCAGGTGAAGCCACCACTAACTGAACTGACTCATTCACCAAGTGACACAAAACAAATCCAGCTGCGGGGCTGTGAAATGAAAAGGCTTCACAACCTGAATGATGCATGAATTAATACCAGGTAAATGAACTAAAATGTTTAAAAATGGAATTAAGATAAACTTTCTGGATTCACACAGAAATGAAATGGGTTCTTCCTTGAGTCACCCCTCCATAAAGTTTCTTGGGAACCAGGTTAGTAGTTTTTGTGTAATTACACTTACTTATACACAAATGAACCCAGATGAAAACACAACCTCTTTGGTGGAGGAAATGTAAAATCCTCAAACAAAACAACAAACTAAACAGCGAACTGAAGAAATAAATCTTTATTTTTCATACAGCACATTCTATTAAGGGTGTAATATGGAAGATGAGTTTACAAAGTGTGTGATGAGTAAAGCAGAAACGACTGCACTGTGATAAGATGAGCGTCACAGCTCATGTCCACAATCTGAAGGGTGCAGCAGGTAAATGGTATTCTACAGCAGGTTTGTGCTGTATGTGTCATTAAGGCAAAAGTCCCGTCGCCATGATCGTCGAGCTCTACACAGAGTTAAGTTTGATGGCGAAGGACAATGACGATATCACCTGTTGTACAAAGTTATATACATGAGGGAGATGAGGATAAAGATCATGTGTCTGCCTTTCAGGATGCATCTCTGTAAATGTTTGCAATTTTCTCTCCTCGCTGCAGCAGACAGATATTTTAGAATCAATCCCAGAGTTGCAGCATTTTCATAAAGACCTAAAACACAGAGGTCCTCAAAAAGTACATTCTTCTACTGTCCTATGGCAACAGGAATGATTTCCAACAGTTGTGTTTCGGCGATAAACAAGCAACATGACCGGCATACAATATTTTTCTTTGACTGGGTTTATTCATCTAGCTCTGAAGTGCAGGCAAGAATGTGGTCATTTAAAAGTCGCCACTACACACAAGGACGAAAATAGACATTGTTTTAAATATATGAGCATCTGGAAATAAAACGCTTCCACAGGAGAGTTTGCAGCAGTAAGTGCTTCTGTCTCATCCAGGACCAGAAACAGCTGCTGGTCAGTTAAAGGCAGGAGAGAGCTGCACGTCCTGGGTGTGAGGACGATGGGAGGCTGGGGAGGACTTGTGGGAATCGAAGAAAGACGGGTGGAGAGCTGGACGGATCAGATGACTGGTGCAGAGCGGTCGTTGGTGACGGTCGGACGTAGCCTGACTGTGGCGAACGGATTCCCTCCCCTGTGGACATGCAGCAGAGACAAGTGATGAATTTGTGTCTGAGCAAAAAAGAGAAAAGTGCACCATCGTCATCCTCGGCTGTGACTTACGCGAGGAAAGCGGGTGAAGGTCTGGAGACGCCATTTGGCTGTGCCCCCTGTGGAGAAAACAGATACACAGTCTATCACATGGTGCGTAACCATGACCCGTTTGCACTACGAATGCAACAATCACCCCCCGTTCAGACATGTGTCTTGCATTTTCCTATTTTAGGCTGCAGGAGTGGACAAGCTGGATAAAAACACGGGTGAGGGAGAGTGTGGGAAAGACGTCGCGTTGCATCACATCACAAGACAGCGTGTGGAATCTGGACCTTCTGGAATTTCAAGTTTCCTCAAGTGCATTAAGTTTTCTTATGACAAGTTAGTGAACACAGACACAGGAGAGAATATTGAATGAATATGTTTGTCTTGCTTGTATTTGCAGACTGAACTCTAGTATAGATGCAGATGGCGTTTGTACCCAACTTGCATCCACAATTAAATGAGCAAATCAAAGAACCCCAATTTTCCCCACTTCAGAATGTTGTCAGCACAGTGGTCGTGAACCTTTGAGGTTGTGGTTAAACCTCAGAAACTACCGTGTGTGTGTGTGACAGCCAACAAAATCCCTCCCTGTGTGCTGCTCAGTATAACGTTTACTTGAGGTTTAAACTTTACAATTAACACACTTAAAAAAAAAAAAGAAGTGAAGAAAAACTAAAAATTTATAAAGTGTTAAAAATCTAAAATGACACACTCACAGTCACTAGAGTAAACTGTTGTGATTGTTTAATGTAGTAGAAACACTAATAGTTGATCTTTCAGACAGCAGGTATTTAAGATGCCTTCCACCTGCAGTACTTCACATATTCCACAAGAGGTCAGAAGTAGATAGAGACTGATGTTCCAGCCTGTTATTTCCCACATGACCAAAGTTTCACATCTGTCCTCTTGCAGATGTTGGGATCACAGATCATGCAGCAGTAATCAGGTCTGGGAAAGGACACATTTCTTTACTCACATGGACAGATCATGTGGTTTCTTTTTTTTTTTTTTACACCACACGTACTGCTGCTATTCTCCTTTAACGATTCAACCTGCGATTCATCAGTCCATAAAACATTTTCCTACAAACTGTGACACCAGCTCTAATGCTTCCTTGACACGTTAAGCTGTTATAGTTTGTTGAACTGTAGACTGATGAATGTCTCAACTCTTTAGTTGACTTTGTGACCCTTTCAAGGTTTATGCAAATCAACAATACAAGAGCTTCTTCTGAAATCTGAGGCATGTCGCAGCCTCGTCAAATGTTTGACTTATTTAAAGTAGCTCTAACACACACATGCACAACTCAAGGCATTCATTGGCATAATGCATTCCCCAGCTCCTTCTCCTAATCTTAACAATCACAACTAAATGCCTACCCCTACCCCCAAAACCAAGTCTTAACCCTCAAATGTCCTCACAATGACGTATTGAACCAAAATTGGCCCTCAAAACTATAGACACACACACACACACACACACACACACACACACACACACAGACACACACACAGACACACACACACACTCACTCACTCACTCACTCACTCACTCACTCACTCACTCACTCACTCTCATACACTCTTTTCTATTTTGCTGTTTGTGGTGAATGTGTGTGTGGGGAGGTATAATATTCTGTTTGTATAAAAAGGGCTTTATTAATAAAGGCTGACTAATTGATGATTTCTAGTTTAACACAGAATTGTGTTCATTCAACATGCTGACTCTCAGGGAACCATCTTTGTCTTATTTCCTGTTTCAGTGATACTTCAGGTCAAAGTCATGTCCGTGCCTTTAACTTTCTCTGCAGAGCTCAATCTCTCAGATCTATCTATCTTTGTCGCTCTCTCTCTCTCTCTCTCTCTCTCTCTCTCTCCATCCTCTAAATATATTCATTCCTGTGAGTCATTATCTTTTCCTCCACACAAAGCACCAAACCAGAGAGGGTGCATTTTTTTCTCATGGTGACAGTGCATTCCTGGGTAACCCCACCTCCCCCAGCCCTCCTGTCTCCTCTCCTCCTCTCAGCCTTCCTTCTCTGGACCCGACACATCAGTTATACTCAGTTACGTGGAAATGGCACTGATAACACACATCGGTCATAAAATGCAATCTGATCTTCATTTATGACACAACTAGAGACAAACACAATAAACTTAAGCTAATAACACACAAACAAATTATTATGATCCCGGCAAACCGCACAGGCAGAATAATCATTTCAACACACACACACACACACACACACACACACACACACACACACACACACACACACACACACACACACACACACACAAACACAAACACAAACACACACACACACACACACAAACACACACACAAACACACACACACACACACACACACACACCCCTACTAGTGCGGAGAAAACTCAAAACACACACTCCTCCACCTGCACAGAGCTCATTACCTCATGAGAAGCACAAAATTATGCAGCGCGACACACACACACGCACACACACACTCTCACATTGTATCATACTCACAATAATGTTCATGACAGTTCCAAGCTAGTTGTTAACTAACCTAAACACAAGTGCACACGCACGGCACCAACCCACATACTCTGAGCTCAACATAAACCACTGTGTTATACCAGAGCTCCAGGGAACTTTTTCCCACACGCAAGTCTATTCTGGTATCTGTGTGTGTGTGTGAGTGTGCATGTGTGTTTGTGTTTCTCTGCTTGTTTTTTGTGTGCATGCTTTAAATATTGTCAAATCAGGGGTTTGTGAATCCCTAGAAATAAAACTACCCTGAGAGTGACCCTTACTTAAGGAGGAAAAGAAGGGAGGGACAGAGAGAAAGGGAGAGAGAGAGAGAGGCGTGGATTGACAACAGAGAACAGAAAGTGTTCAGATGTGGAGATAAACAAACAACATCAAGGGAAAATGAAAGAATGAAGAGAGAGCGATAGAAAGGGAAGGGTCAAACATCACAACTCTACCACAGAGTATCCACAGTGGTCAATTAAAAATGAATACTTATACACATATGAATGTATATATTCTGTATATATGCAAGCATAAAAGGGAATATCCCCCTATGGCTGACAAGTGTGAAAATGTTGTGTTTGTGTGTACTTGTACTCAGATCTTTGTGGGGACCATTTTGAGCATAGACTTTACTGAATGAGGACATTTTGGCTGGTCTTCACTGTGTTCTCTTGCTGTTAGGGTGAGGTCCAGGTATTACTCATGTTGTGGAGACCTACATCTGTTGACACAGCCACATTATGGGGATCTGTCCTCCTTACGCAGAGAAAAAGCAAATCCCAATTATGTAAATCATCGTGTGTGTGTGCAGGTGACCTTGATGTACCGCATCATTTACATTGATCCAGGGAAGAGGAACGAGAAAAGCTTTTTTTGAAGAAAACCGCAAGTTTGGCTGAGCCTTTGCATACTATGTAAATAGAAGAACATTAAAGCGAGGACTATGTTTGAATATGGAACAACTGAAATGATGCGTGACATAAGAATAAAGAAGTTAATGTTAGCGTTCCCGACAATGGATGTATTCAAAAAAATTTGCTTGGGCCTCATTCATCATTACATTACAGTATGGTGTGTATGCACTGCGTGTGACTTCAGTCACCCAGCCCGACACAGACTCTGTTCTCATATACGTCCCAGAGTTACTGTCTCTATCTGGAACAGAGTCTCCAGGAGAGCCAGTATTAGCACACCAGCGATTTTTGTAACAAAGGTCTTTCCAGCTGTGTCCGTCTTCATCCCCTACAACCATGTGAGGATGAGTCCTGAGACTTTGCATAAGGAGAAAGACTTTTAACTTTTGACTTTTTTTTCTTGACATTTTCTTCCCAATATCTTAGTCTGAGGTGAATCTGTGATGGTTCAAATAGAGTTCAAATCCATCTATTTTCTATCTGCTTAGCCTGTTCGGGGTCAAAGGGGCATTTAAAAGGACCAAAAACGCTCTGGGCAAGAGTTTTAACTGTGTCTCTGAGTCCCTATAATTGATTTTTTTATGTGTATGTCAGCTGACACAGAGAGTGTATCAGAGTGAGGTCAGGTTTACTGCACAGACATAAAGAGCTCATGTGACACCACACACCCACCCACCCACACACACACACACACACACACACACACACACACACACGTACTGTCAACAGCAGGCGAGATAAGGCTGCACAGCTGAGGTACAGTAGTCCTGCTACAGCAGGGATCAGGTAAGACGTAACCTCACGGCACTACGGCGGGGCTGTGCCAGTGCAATAGAGATGTCTGGCAGGAGACGGGGTAATATCGTTCTGACCTGATTACATTCTTAGAACAATCATTTTTAAAAGGCAGGGCTAAACTCTACTTAGGCTTAATGGACCACTTTAACAGGAGGCTTGGCAAAACCCTGAAAATGCACACGAACCAAATCACAGACACACTGACTGACCGTGTTGTGATCAGACGAGGAGGATGAGGCTGCGGAGGGTGTCGGGGAGTGGTGGTGATTGTTATTTGTGGTGGACAGGGAGCCATTCTTGATGGTGTTGCGCTGTGAGCTGTCGCAGTAGTCAGCTGGGGGGAGCACCATGGTCGCCTCGTCTGTCTCCGTGTCCTGGTGGTGCAGGTTGACCACACTTCTACTGCGGTATGGTGCAACAGACATGCTGTGGAGGAGGAGGAGAAACAGGGAGATGAAAGATGGAGTGGAGGGAGAAAAAGAGGAAGGACAGTAGGAAAGGAGGAAAAAGGCCACTGATTAAAAGAACACACATCTCCTGGCATGTGTGTGTGAGCTTCTGTGTTTCGACTGAAGAGGTTTGTGTTGAAGTTGACGTTGGGTTCACGGACATGATGTTACGATTAAGGTGATGGGATGCAGACTGTGTGTGTTGTGTCCCGCAGCGCTGGTTAGGGTTTAAACTTGTGTTTCCGTGACTGGTAGCAGTTGGCTGGCAGCCTCTCTGTGGGAGGTGCAGCACATTAAGATCTAATAAATTAATCCTGCAGGGATTAGTCTCTTTGAAGAAAAGCCTGGAGTCGACCCCCCCCCCCCCCCCCCTTTCTCTCATCAGCAGCAAAATCTATTTATCAGCACACAACATCCTGTTTCCTGAAGTTTTGCTGGGCTTGTGTGAATTTCACATTTAATTTAAATTACTGTGTCCTGAACACCAATATATGATCAAAAGATACCCAGATGTCCTTTTGGGGTAACATGGAGGAGACACGATTTATGACCCATACTGCATCCAGCCACCAGGTGGCAAATGAAACTCTTTGGCTTTACTTCTGGGGAGCTGTCATGTCTTATTGGTCTTTCTGTCTTCACAGTCCAGAGCAGTGGCTGAAGGTTTCTCAACAGACTGATACATAACTTTTAAATACAAATAAAAACTTGAGCACGATGGGAATCATCATAGGATGAGAAAGGTTAACAGGGGTAACCAGAGGAAATACTGCCAACAATACAGCTGGCTGTAACATGAAGCCTGCTGTGTCTGTGTGTGTGTGTGTAGCTGGAACGTGGAGTCTCCTTACCTGTTGTTATTCATGAGTGGCTCAGAGAGTGCCAGGCAGTAAGATGAAGGGAACCAGCCCCTCCTGCGAAAGACAGGGACAAAGAGAGAGAGAGAGAGAGAGAGAGAGAGAGAAATTAGGGATGATTACATCTGTGGTGTATCTGACTGTCGGCTGTCCTATCAGCTGTTATTGAACAGGAATCTGAAAACCTCTATGAGTGATTGGTCAAGAGCTCAGCTGCTCTGCTGTGTAATCAACAGCTTCTTCCATCATCTAATCAGAGGATACAGAGGCACAGAGGATAGAGAGAGAGTTACAGACGCAGGTGTTTGTATTGTCGAGATATTATAGAGCTTTTATCTTTCTCCCCGATTGTTGTATAAACCGTGAGGATACCTTTGGTAACTATGGCAGCGAAAAAGTGGGAATCCATCAGAGAAAATAATCGGAGCATCTGGTTTGCAAATAGATTTTATCAAAATTAATTTTCTTTTTCTAAATGACAAGACCATTTACCATTTACACACATACGCCAAAATAATCCATACTTCATTATGGATGTGAAAAAGATACAGAGTCAAATGGTTGACTTAAATTTAAGCTACTCAAAGAATTCTCACCTTTCTCGGTTAATTTCATCTTGGAAATACATTTAGTCGGAGTTTCCATGAGAGAACGATATGACAGCTTCTCTCAATCAGAAGATCAGGCCAAGGACTGTGTGTCATTGTGCCGTCAAGGGAACAAGATTGTTCGCAATCAGCCTCTCCCTCTTCCATGTGGATGAATGTTAATATTTGCACATTAAGCCTGAAGAGCAGGCGTTTCCTTTCATGCCTCTGATAAAAATCACAACGGGAAAACACAACTCACTCAATCGCACTCATATTAATAATAGCTCTTATTTATTCAGGGAATGGTTTTCCACTGAAAACATGCACTCCTTTCCAGCACAGATGTAACTGCCAGCTACTGGAACAACTTGACATTAATAAAAAACCTTGCTCGAGGAGAGCTCGGTAGCACTGTTAGCCGGGGGCGTTCACTTTCCCCTGGTGACTTTCTCCTGGACAGGAAATCAAACCTCTAACAAGACGGTTTGGATGATGAGATGAGAGGATCAGATTCATATATCGGAGAAGAAGAGACGGCGAGTGTCTGTGAAACGTTGCCCCGTCGAATTCTGCAGTACTGCTGCATTTTTCACACGCTGCGATTCGAATGCAGCCCTGCCTTACTGACATTCATTCTTCTGTCCATTAATACTGTGTGTGGGTATCGGAATCAGTCTACTTGTTGCCAGGCAAGTTGCCGGGATACACTATCAAAGCTGAAATAAGACAAAGGAAGAAACCCAGCGAGAGACCCGAAAGCATGAAAAGCCAAACCTCCTACGGGACTTGAAGCCTCTCTCTTCGGATGCTGTCTTCTGATAGACACAATGATATACACTTTTTAAGCCTTTAGGCAGCAGCTCGTAGCAGCAAGACCAAAGTTTGACTTTAGAAAGAAACTCAAAAATTATTCTTTTCTGCCCTTGATCTTTTTTTTTTCAGGATATATTCGCCAGGTAATTTCCCTTGATAGAGATAGAGATCAAACCTGATGAATGATTTAAATTCAAAAACACACTTCCAAGGGCTTCAGATCAAATCCCTGTTTAAGAAGTCAGACATCAGAGACCTGGGGAGAGCAGGCTTGGTTTGGCTCCTGCTTGTGCGAGAGAGCAGGTGGTACCTCTGAACTTCTCTCTCCGCTATCGTACATCCTGCCCTCAGGCCGTACTTTGGTTTGATTTCCTTATCAGTGAGTGTTCCAGCTCAGGCATCACTCGATGAGCCCAGAGCGCTGGGTGTGTGTGTGTGTGTGTGTGTGTGTGTATGTGTGTGCATGTTAGTGGGCATGGCTGGCATCAACAATCAAGTAAGGGACCACCTGGCCAGTTAGGACAGAGCAGTCCAACTCATATAAATCACATGATCATTAGATGGACAGAAGAACCTGACAGGAATAATAAAAACAATGGAGGAGGAGGCTAATTCCAGAAATGTGTCAGAACACACATCTTCAGCTTCATGAGACACAAGGAAGTGCGGTGATGAATTTGGTGTGATGTGGACATGTGAAACATTTGATATCAATAGCAGCAGCAGGGGTGTGTGGCATCGTGCCTTAACAGAAACACGTTACTACTTTTCATGCAAAACATGTGGTTCGACTCACTTTCCGCTCTTCTCCATTTCACCATACATCCACCCGTCTCTCTCCTCGGGAATGAGCAGGACGAGGACGTCCCCCTCGTCAAAGCTGAGCAGAGTGCTGTTGTTGCCGGCGGTGTGAGGGAAGATGGTGCGCACGCGAGGCCTTTTCACAACATTGTTGAGGCCCGCCCCGACGGACACAGACCTGGGGAGATTGTTCTCCTCAATGTTCCCATGATCTGGAATTAGAGGAAGGAAGAAAGGTACGGATGAAGTGATACAGAGAGGACAAAAATAAGAAGCATCATTTATAGTGACATATTTCACATACACTCTCAAGCTTAAAGAAACATCATACGTCATAATTACCTGTGCTGCTGTTGTTGGTGATGGGGGTTACAGGAGAAGGTTTGTTCTCCTGGGTGAACATGTTCACCAGAGGGCTGGCCACAGGCTTCAGAGGTGGAGCCACAGGAGCAGTAATGTTCTGCCATAGAGCATCAATCATAACGTTAGCATGTTAGCAAGTGTGCCAGTGTGAAGCCAGTACAGCAAAATAAATATCTGTCACCCAACTGGTCTGAGTGTCATTCACATACACATTATCTTAACTAGACTAAAAAAATAAATATGACAAAATATTGCCTTTACATGAGTTTTTAAAATAGATATAGAATAAATAACTAAGTGATTAGCAACTGTACATCGTGAACAGATCTTGAAGTATTCGTGGTTGCACCACACTGTGTGTACCATGAAACAAAGCAGCGACATATCAAGCACAAGAACGTGTATTTATTTCTACCGTCATACCAGGCTGCGCTGTGACGGGGAGGGAGAGGGCAGCGGCGTGATGGAGACCGGCGTCCGCAGCCCCTCGATCATCGACAAGACGCTCTCTGGCATGTTGGTGGCGTCGTTGCACTGGTCCTGCCAAGTGCTCAGCTTCTCCGTCAGTATGTCTCTGGCCTGTCCAGCAGCACAGACATGGGCAAAATATATCAAAGGGAAACTGAGCGAAAATCACTATGCACACGTTTTCATCACTATGGGAACACGATGCATGGTGGGCTTTTGTAATAAATTGTTCTGGCAGCTGTTTTGATCAGATTCAAAACAAATGCTTTTCTCTACACAGATATTTCTGTCATTTTTGAACTCCATATTTTATCTAACATAAAGAAAGCTGGTCACCAACACCCTCATACATGTAAACCAGTACAGTGGCGTGTACCTTGTCGTGGAAGGAGGCGGTCTGGTAGGAGAACACACAGTGTTTGTCCACCAGGAAACAGAAGCGTCTCTTCTCCTCCAGCAGAGCCTCCTTGCAGCTGTCTGCAACGAACAACTGCATGTCCATCTGACGGCTCATCAATGTTTCCAGGCACTGACGACGTACACACAAACAAAACACACACATACATGCTCAAGTGATTTGCTAGAACATCGTCCAAATACAATACCTCACACATCCATGCAAGTTCTGAGTCCATGCACAAGCAAATATAATTCCAGTCTCTGTGAATGGTCTGTTGTTTGTAAGAAATGTTGTTGCCATATAGAAAAGATCATCACGTTGTCTTATCAGCCTGTGCACATGGTTGGCGGTCATTTAAGCCCTTTCACTGCAAACCTGTACGCAAATCCAACAACGGCAAACATATGAAAGGAGCACAATTCCTTTATGAGCATCCTAATCTCAGTCTTGCAGAACAGGTATTATTAGACTAGAGTTTACTGTATTGGCCAATTGGGACGTCGTCAGTGTTTAGAGCAACAGGAGGGAGATGGTCAGTCTTATCTGCACTGACAGCCTGCGATTATAGAAGAAGGACTCACGTGTGTCTATGTGCATCAAAGTGTCAGTTAGCTTTCTGAAATCACAGACTCCTCTCTCAGCTTTGATCCTTTTATTAAATCTAAAACTTGTTTCACCATCGATAATATCTCGTTGTATTTTACATTTCTTTTGAAATCAAGAACTAAGAAGCTGTGTGCAGAGTTTTGTTACTGTAGTAAATGTAGATACAAGTGAACTGACATGAGAAGAATAGATCCGGATTATTACCTAACTCCTTGACCTGGTGAGTTTTCACAAACAAATTCATATGATTCTGTAGCTACACACATACATTTTTATGGGGAAAGTTTCTTATAGTGAAACCATTTGTTTCAGGTGAGATCCATATTGTCTTCCTCACTGTCTGGAATGGGCACACCTGCTAACGGCTGTAAACACAATGGCACACACACCCTCTCTATTCAGCTCTCACAACCGTCCTTATCTGATAAATCCTTTAAATGGCCGAGGGCTTTATTTAACAGGAGTCTGAGGAAACACACGCATCTGCAAAACATTCAGTTTCTCCTCTCCTGTGTCAACTGTGTGCCGGGAAACATATATTTAATGGAAATGTGGCAGCCACCTGGTCGGAGAGTGTTAATGACACTAATTTATATGGAGTGTCACAATATGGTGTAAAATGTATAAAAATACTTAATAATTCAATACTGTTGAATTATTTCTATACAAACTGTCAGAACAGATTTTAAGGGACTAATAATAGAATCTAATTCCAGTGGGAAACATAAAACATGAACTGTGTAAACCTGTGTTTGTTTAGTAACAACAGCTAAATAACTCCCAGCAGACTGATATCACCCTTGTGCAAACACTGCCGTTTGTCTAATGGCAGGAAGTCCTCACATGAACCTTGGCTTACATTTGTGTCAACAAAAGAGCTGATGCAAATTTCACCAGCAAATAATCACAACTACACAAATAAAAGCAGAAATAAAAGTCTTATTATTTTTGCCCATTCGCTCCCCCTTCATCTCCTCTCCTACTGTGGTTGTGTATCTGTTTAACTTTTGGAGCTGATGCTACAAAGTTTATGTTGAATCAGCCCTCCTGCTATAACGCATAAAATCTATATGGATGTTTTAACAGTCACTTACATGGGCAGGATTTCTCCCGGTGCTGCTAATGGTCAATCTGACTCTGACAGATGGTCAGTGTGTGTGTTTGTATGTTGTGTGTCAGCAGCACTAACTATAGGCTGCTCACTCGCACTCAAATGCTCTGTCTGCACATACAGTGCTATATCTCATAGTGTATCTATGTAATACAAAATGCAAAAGTGTTTCCTGCAAGTCCAAGTGTGCCACAGTGGCTACATTCATTTAGTTAATTGAGGTGTTTAATTTAATCACAGTGCTTGAAATGAATAACCAAATGTATCACATCCATTTAAAGTTCTTCAAATTCTTTCGTCTATTCTTGTGTTTTGCTTTGGCAAAAAAAAAAGAACTGCTCTTGTATAACGTGCCAGTAAAGATATTTTGAATTAAACAGAAGTGAGGGAGAGAAAAACGAGGGAGAAAAAAAATGACAAGAGAGTGAACACCTTTCCAGAAAGTGGGCGGCATAATTTGTACTAACAAGTGGATGAGGAAAGAACCAGGGGGAGTGTGAAATGCTATTTCCACACACACACACACACACACCCTCTTAATCACTTTTCATCTATCAACACTGCAGCAAGCCTGTTGCTATGGATAACCTGTTTATCTGAGAGCTATAGGTAAAAGAAAGAGAGGGATGGAAATGGAGAGATTGAGAAAAGAGGAGAAAAAACCCAGTGCTCTCTTTGACGCATAAACTCTTGATACATGTCTCAATCTCTGTTAATCCCGTCGACAGGGAGAAAAACTTGGGCTCGTTTTTTTGAGTCTTTTAATCAATTGTTTGACAGCTGTGGCAGCTCTCCCCCTTTTTTTTTTTTTTTTTTAATCTTGTCTTGACTTTTTGACGGATGGCTCCGCAGCTTTGAAGTCTCTTTGGTGAACAGTGAATCAGCGGCTGCTAAGCTCCTGACACCCTGTATGTCTGCTTGCTGGACCATCTCTGTGTTTGTCGGGGATCTAAATCCTTAAATCAGATAAGTCAGCACAAAAGTGAAAGAATACTCCTGAATCTCAGCCTGGTGGGAAGGTAGGGGAGGAAAGAGGTGATGGAAAAAAAGAAAAAAAAGTTAGGTGAAGGAGGGATTGAGATGGAGGGAAAAGCTTCAGGACTTTAAAACAAATAAGACAGAGAGAGATGAATCCAATAAGAATGAGTTTAACATAAAATATGTAATTTGGGCTCAGGTATAGGTTTGACCTCGCCGGCAGAATACACAAAACCCTTGAACATTCAGAGATGCACACAAACACACACCCAGGCGAACAGGCTGCCTGACTGGATCGATGTTGGGCATGTTATGTTAGATCTCTCAGGGTCGCAGCTTTAAAAAACTCATCCGCAATTTTCATTCTGCAGTGTCACTGACTGGGGGTGGAGGTATCATATCATAACAACTGAAACTGGCGGTAATGACTTCACATTCCACTGAGATTTATTGTGTACAGTTAGCTAATGGCAAAAAAAGAGCCTCCCTGATCAGGATCCACCAAGTTTTCTGTTAATCTGTCAAATAGTTTTTGCACATTCCTGCTAACTAACAGATAAACAAATAATTAATAGCAAATGAAAATGCCCTAATGAAGGTTAGAACCAGACAAGGATTATTTTTGACTGCCTCAGGGCCTGGGTATATTTGAATACAGAAACTTGATGGTGCAACATATTAAATTCAAAACACATTACTATGTGGTTCTGAAAAGGAAGCTGACACACACATCTAACACATATTAATTAAAACCTAGAAGGGAATATTTGAATAGGGCAGCTAAGGTTCTGCATTAACCAAACATTACTCAGACGTCCAAACCAATAAATACTTCCTCCTCTGAGTTTCATGCAACCAAGTGTTGCTCTGAATGTTCTTTTCTGATTGTACAAATGATTCAGTATGAAGATGGTGCAGCCCTTGTGTGCAGATAATTCACTTGCACGGTAACTTTTATCCAGTAACTCAAATTTGAACATTCCTCATTGTTTTGCTTGCATGTGCGTGTCCAGGTTTGCCAGTGTGCATGCGGGTGGAGGTGCAGGTGGGCAACAACAAACATAGATCTTCTTCTCCTGCATGACTGCCCAGAGCGGACACCTCACACATTGTCCCCAACTACTGTTACACCGGCTTTGACATGATGCATCTCAGGTATCAAGGTTTGTCAAAGATTGAGTGTCTGTGTAATTATGTCTATGCACATGTGAAGAACATGTGTGTGTGTGTGTTTGTGTGTCACAGAAAGAGCATCCATGTGTGTGTCACGTATCTACACATTGTTTCTACGTTCATCTCACCTCGCTCTCCCTGTTCTCGTACTTGTTGGCGTTCTTGCCTTGGCTCTTTCTTCTCAGCTTCTTCAGGTCAGACTGGGACTTCTCCAGAGAGTCCTGCTTCATCTTGTGCTCCATCTGATACCTCTTGAATGTGGCCTGATGCAGAGGAAAACGCATGAATGCTGGAAATCCAGAATCAGGTCAGGCAGAAATGATATAAAAATGTATTTGCAATTTCAATCAAGTGGCTAATTAAGGATTGAAAAAGCAAACAAACACAGGTATCGTGTCTCTGGGGTTTGGACACGTGACATACAGTATCTACTCCTCGGTTTGCAGAACACACTTGTCTTAACTTCATCATTTAAAAACTTTAGATTTTGTCAGATTTTATAGAAAAACACACACACAAACAACTCACTGTCATGTATTTGACGTCCATGTCTGTCTTTTTCTCAAGCTCGATTATTATCTCCCTGTGGAACCTCTTGAACTTTTGGTGAGGAGGATGGAGGGAGAGGGGGGGAGAGAGGGGTAGAAAACAAACAGCTGATTAGAACCTTGATGGACGGACAGACGGAGCAGTTTGTCAGATTCGCTGGAACAGGGAAACAGGGAAAAAGTCTCAAAGAGAGAAATGAAGAGTGATCATATGGAGTGTATGGGTGAGTGTGTGCGGGGGTGAGAGCCCCATCCAAGGTTGCGTTTATGAATTAGTCAGAAACGAAGCGTGGGAATGCCCACAGACTTCTCTCTCTCTCTCTCATTAGTGTGAGGGTGTCTAAGCACTCCCACCGCCACCGCAGCCTTGTTGCCTGTTGCCATGCAGTGACGGCACCCACACAGGGCGGATCAATGAAGTGGTAGACCCTGTTACTGAACTTGCGCACACGCACACACACACACACACACACACACACACACACACACACACACACACACACACACACACACACACACACACACACACACAGCAGACGAAAAGGTTTTCTTCCATCATTTTCTCTGACCTGAATTAATGCTGTGAGTCATCAACTGGAGTCCATTAACAAGGCAACCCACCCACTGACGCTGTTCGCAACAGTGTCTGAGAGGAGCGCCGCGCAAATTTTCTGACCCAAAGTTCAACTTTAACAGGTTATTTTCAAAGTGTGACTGAAATCTGAAATCATTTGCAAAATAGAAAACATCAGTTATTTTGGTTACATGTCTTGTTAATGACCATTAATGGAGCTCATAACCCAAGGAGGAACTTTCTAATCATTGGTGCAGATCCAGATGCTCTTCCTTTATCTTTCTTTATCTTTGAATGAAAGGTTGTTTTTAAACTTTTTTAAAAATTTCTCATAGAATAATTTATGGATCTTGATGTGAAAAATCAGGCATGTAAAGGGGACTGATATTTATGACTTTGTGCAATTTGGTGCAGATCCAGATAGAAATCTGTATCTAGTGAATTTTAATGTGGTTCCTTTAGAGGACTGTTGGGCCTTGGTTGAGGTATTTGCTTTATTAAATATCAGGTTGTATTCTAATTGCATGATTGGGAAAACACTAATAGTCAAATAATCAATTAAGTTCAGAATCATTAAGACAAAACATTCTGCAGGAAATTATGGAAGAACGGTTTATCAAGGGAAATAAGCACAGGCCCAGAGCGGTGCTCCTGGAAGAAACAAGCCAGGGCCAGAAACCATTTTGTTTGTTTCCTCATTGCCTTTTCCTGTGCTGTGGTTCTATTTTTCTCAGCGGAGACACTGTCCATTTAGGAGAAGACTGCTCCGAGTTTCCACATCTCAAGCGAGCGTTAAAAACATCAGTTTTCATTCTTTTAAACATGTGCTTTTTATTTCCCATAATTTAGTTTTGCCATTGACTCTTGTATATTTCAATGACTGTTTTTGTGTGTGTGTTTGTGTTATTTGTCCCTCGTTGTATATCTATTTGAAACTTAATTAACTGCTGATCTTGACTCACTGGCAGAAGAGATATTGTCTCTCACTGGTTAGATAATAAGGATCAATAAATAAATAAATAAAATAAAGTAGTAGTAACAGATTTATAGCAATTTAGAAAAGGAAAATGTCAAACAAACCACAGATCTTTGAGGTGCAGTATCTTGGGCTCTTAGAAAAGCCACTGAGCATTTATCCTGTCTTCGATTTAATAAATTTAACAATCAATAAATTAATTTGAATTAAATAAATCAATCAGGAAAATAGTCATTATGTCCCAACCTCCTGTGACATTACTGTGTATTCTCAATGCACCAAATTGTAACAGCTCCAGCTGGTGTTTTCCCAGGACGTGTTGAGGCCTGCCCCCTGTTCTCAGTGAGGAAATAAACCAACAACCCAAACCTGTTGTTTCCCTTCCTCTTGCAGCCGCTTTGTTTTCCTCATCCATCCTGTACTGCTACTGTAGCTGAGGTAGCTGGGTGGGGGTGCAGTATCTGTCTGTCAAAGGTGAGTGTTTGCTACTAAATGGTGCTTGGTGAGCCGAGGCCTCACCTGTGGTCATGTGTGTGTGTGTGTGTGTGTTGAACGACATGCTCAGAGAGTGAGAGTGTCTGGCGTAGTGCGTTTGGGTGAGGCGACACAATTACACAGCAATCATTTTAACTCAGGAATCTGCAGGAAGCAAACACACACGAGTGCAAAAACACATCAAGCACTTACATTCTCCTCCAGCTCAAGATTAACCTTCCTGTGGACCTCAGAGATTTCCATCAGCACAACACCTGCAGACAAGCAGAGAAAGACAAACAGAGTCAATCCAAGTGTTTCCTTTCCTGTCTTTGCTGAACAGAGACGACGGCGTAATTTGAAGATATTGTGCAACAACATGTATCGTAACAATGAGCTGATGCATTTACTGAACGTCATCTGTGACCTCAACACAGTCAAATGTCACCGGCTGCAGATTCTGTTAAAAAATATTTACTGCGCTAAAAACATTACATGTGCCTGGACCAGAAAACCTGGACCACCTAGAGCTCGGCTAATCAAAAAGAGCTTAGTTTGAAGGAAACCACAAGTTTCAACCGTCCGTCTGCTGTTGCTCACAAATCAATCAAATTAGGATTATTGAGTACGACCATTAGGTGGAAAAGTGTTGTTCTGGTTGACATGTTACACAGAACACAGAACACAGCTTCCCAAATCTTAAATTATAATGACCACATCTAAATTTACGGTCCCTTACAGATGCGTTTTTCATAAAAACAAACATACAACATGAAAAGGACTCATTATAAAGTTAGCTGCTTTTATGACAATACATACAATTCACTTTATAGTAGCCAAAAGTCTTTTTTAAATGATTTTCAGACATGAACTCAAGTAAACTTGGACAAAAATTGGACAAAGTTGAATAATTTCTTGCTGTAGAAAGCACATTTTTTTCATTACAGCACATTAACACTGACGCCTCTTGAATCTCGTCGACATCTCTGTCAGTGTCTATGGCTCATCTTTTTCATTCCAGCCTATCCGAAAGAATATTAATTTAACAAAACTGCCCACACTCATAGATATCAGTCATTTAAATATGTTTTAAATATGTTTTTTTGCTCGGATCCATGCCAAAATGTAATGGGCTCTTTCTCGGTCCATGTCCGGTCCTTCCACCAAGTTTCGTGGAATTCTTGGTAGTAATCCTGACAAACTGCGAAAGCATAACTTCCTCAGTGGAGGCAGTAACAGTGAACCCATCTCTCACGGCTAAAATCAGTGACACTACTCTGAGCCACATGGCCTGGACAGAGCTGTTTGAAAACGTGTTTGTGTAAAGTCATGCTCGGCTGGTTTAGTCTTTTGCCAAATACCAATTTCAACACCCTGGTAGAATAACTTGTGTGTGTGTGCACCAAATGTGTGTTTGCAGTAAATCTGATAACGTGAAAGAGAAACAATGAGGAAACTACAGCGGCTCGTACTTCAGGTTGTTCCACAGCAACTAATAATAAGTGTATAGAATATGTTGGGTGTGTTCTCTGTGCATGCAGGAACGTATAGTATACATTACATATGTGCAAACTCTCTGTCTACTACTGGATCATGTCACATCTCAGATATGACAGGATGGAAATTGTCAGAAGGGGAACTTGAGACTTGATGTTGTGAGTTTTTTACTGCAGTGAACTTTTCCCAGAGGGGAATTATTTTCCATGTACAGCGAGTGAATGTCACGAACACAAAACGTTCTTCAGTATCCAGCTGTACTCTACTTGGAGGCGGTAACAGTAATGCAGCAGTGAGAAGAGATGCTGAAGACCAACGCTGTAAAATAAACCTATAGTAAGTCTACACAAACCTCAGAGAAGATTCATCAGAGGGAATAACTGCTCTTGTGCCACAGCAGTTCATTGTGTTCAAATTAAATAAATCAACACGTCATTACTTAAAATGCAGCCGCGACTTCAGTGGAAAAAAACAGTCCAGTTGTCTTTACTCAACAACCGTCTGACGTGTGAAGATTTAAGGTGTAAATTCCTGACAGATGTCCAATAGGCTCGTGGTGTGATGCATCACTATGACCTGTACATTCACCAGTATGTAAACACCGCCCTTCCCTTCCGGCTCTGCTCCACCCACTCTACACCACGCCTGCTCCACCTCGCCCTATGGCACAGTGGCTCTTTTTAACTCAGCACAGTTCAAACACTCAGCAGATGAAGGGCGCAACAGTAAATCTGCCCTTTCATGGTGCAGGAGAAACCAGACTGGGGGGGGGGGGGGGGCAAGATGGGACTGGAAGAGGAAATGTGTCCATGTGTAGAAAAACACAGGAAAGGGTACTGTGAGTATTGAAGGAAAGGGATGAAGCGTGTGCTGGACAGAAAACGAGAAAGTAAGATGAAAAAAAAGGGTAGAGACAGATGAAAGAGAAAAGTCATGTGACACCAAAGAACTCTGTTTTCAAAGTAAAGCAGGCACTAAAATGATCAGGCTCCTGTAACTGTCCTGGACTGAACACATCTGACCTCAGAGTCACTTACAACAAGAACAGCGTCTTAATGACATCAGCAGGCGTGGAGCCAAGTCAAATACCTGCCTGACTGGTTTGTTTGTCAGACACAAACGTTATGAGTCATCAACGTATCACTATATCTGGATAACGCCAATGCAAATGTGTCATGTAACCGATTGCATTCAGGAGAAACGTCATGGTGAATCAACAGCCCTTTTGCTGCAGCTCACGCTCTTTTGTTTATTGTTGATACAATCCGCACAAAACGTTGCCGGGCAACAGGCGTGCACAATTGAGCAAGGTGTGAGGGCCAAAATGTGCCATGATGTGGACAACACCGGAGGCGATGGCACCGCCATTAGCAAACAACAACGAGCCAAGGTAAACCCACACAATAAAGAGGAGGCTGCCTGTTTACCCTGGATGTAAAAGGGTCTGGAGTCATGGCTGCACACAGTCAGCTCAGAGGAGGCAGATTTATATTTGCTATCACAGGGGAAGAAGCTGTGAGTCACACACAAAAGGCAGCATCTGAGAATTAAGCAACCTTGAGAAGTAAAGACAATGTGACGCAAATGTGAAAATTCAGGAACTTTCAGTTTACCTCAGACTTGGTGAACAGCTGAAGTAAATTATCTTTAAGGTAAAGTTGTTATTTTATAATTTAGTGTCAGTATGTTGGCTTTGAATGAAGCTTTGTGATTTAATTCAGTTCATCTTTGCCGCTGGTCAGCAAGAGCGACTCTCAGACCTTGTTCAGACCTGGTATTAACATCCGTCCTCGGAGATCCTGACAAGTAATCAGCTCGAAGTTCAGGATTGAACACACACAAATGTGTCCTGGGCCACATATGAAGGACCGCCGGTACTCAGCTGATGTCCTCTGACCTGCTGAATGAACCTGTTTGTGCTTATTTCTCATTTTGACCATTCTAACTGAACTTAACAAATCCCTGTATCTTCATAAGACTGTGTGTGTGTGTGTGTGTGTGTGTGTGTGTGTGTGTGTGTGTGTGTGTGTGTGTGTGTGTGTTTACTGGATTAATGAATGATGTGTTTGTGCGTGTACATTTGTAGAAAGGAAGCGACTCTATATCATCAGGCTCCATTCTTGTGACACAAGCTCTCTGGCCTGAGATAAAGTAGAGCAGGAAAAGGAAAATAATATAGCTTCCAGTTTTATAGTTTTATAGGGAAAAAATAGACACAAGGAGAAGCTGATTTTGTATGCAAAGTGGCCCACAGTTCTCTCACTGTTTATGACCGTGAACAAAATAATCTTGGCATTGGTGAGAGCCACCTGACACACCATGCTAACTTGTTTAGATTATGTAAAGTGGGCATGATGCCATTTGACGGGCCATCAAAGGACAACGTGTGTGTGTGTATTTGTTTTGTAAGCATCTACAAAGCCATTTCTGCTGTAAAGGGACAAAACTGGACGAGATTAAATTCCCTGCAGACAACAAAATGCTCAAATCCTCACAGGCTGTTTTTTTGGCAGCAATGTGGAGCCCCTGTCAATATTCTTTGAAAAGCATAAATATATTTTAGTTTACAGCATCAGTGAGACTTATTTTAACCTCAAACATTAAAAAGTTAGAAAGAGTGAAAACAAAAAGCTTTAAACTAGGTGCGTCTCTACATCCTGGTCTTTCACATCTTCATTATTCTTTCCTTGTTTGACCAGTGAATTAAACAAATCAGATAACAGAGTTCCTGAATGAAAGAACAGCTGACATTTGACCTCTGGCAGAGGAGGAGGAGGAGGAGGAGGAGGAGGAGGAAGGAGACTAGAGGAGTTAAAAGAGGAAGGTAGGAGGATGAGGTGCACCGGTCCTCCAGTGCCTCTCAAGAGTATCTGGTTTCTGGTTAGCTACGCATCAGTGAAGCTCAGGTTTCTGACGGGGTAAGATCACTACGTCCACGAGTCGTCTCAGAAGCAAAGTGCACAGACTTTTATCAAACTCCTGAACTCTTGTGTCGCAAGCTGTGGACGTTCGGACTGCATTAAGGTTCACAGGCCTGGTTAGATTAGACGACTTTTAGCAATGTGTATTTAATCACCCCTGCTCAACATAATCCCTCATAATGACTCAGACTAAACTGATCTGTCATGAGACCAGAGTGTCCCTCTCTCTGTCTGCCGCTCCCATACAGGGATTAGTGGGTACTGGAGTGTATCCACACATCAGGGGTGAGTGCGACTGAGCCTGGACATCATGACTTCCCCCTACACAAACACTACACAACCATGTCTGTTATCCCCGATCATTTTCTAATTTCTAATGGAGATTAAAATCAGATTTTTGGATAAAAATAGCATTTTAATTAATTATATGGAGAGTGATGATAATCAGCAGTTTGTTTGTGTCCCTCCCCTCATTTCCTCTTCACTCACAGGAAGCATATTTCAAGATGCACTCACCAGGACCAGATTTACTGAAAACTGCTCGGATCACTTTCCTCTCACAACTGCAAACAACAACTT
Source organism: Paralichthys olivaceus (assembly GCF_024713975.1). NCBI lineage: Eukaryota > Metazoa > Chordata > Actinopteri > Pleuronectiformes > Paralichthyidae > Paralichthys > Paralichthys olivaceus. The sequence goes on along the minus strand of NC_091097.1, from coordinate 15,112,938 downwards.
CTGGATGAATGCAGACATAAAAATAGAGAAAGAAATTTCTCGGATACTGACGAAAATGCCGGGTCAGGCATCCACTAGTGCACAAATCTATGTACTAGTCCGATACTACGTCTTTACATTTTTTTGCAAATCCAAAAGTGTCTTTTATAACCCCTGAGATTCACAGTCTGATTTTCAGGGTGTTTCACGGTCGAACACATCACTAACCACAAATGACTGCCATCTGATAATGTTGACACTTGCCTGGTCCTTGTCTACACTGCGGGAAGATCACAGTGAACATACGCTAACCACAGTCACACCCTCCACCTGTACACAACATAATCTGTTGGGAGCAATGCACAAATCAATACTGTGATTTTCTAACCACTCAAGACAATTACACAAAGCTGCTTGTTAAAACACTGAGATGTAGATTGACTGTTTTGCAGAATAAAATCTTTTACAACCACCGTTCAAGTCGACGCGAGAGGAGGTGGGGGTGCTTCTTTGTTTTTTTTTGGGGGGGATGGAAAATTACTTTCGGATGTGCCAGTAAACTGAGACCTGTGCAGCACCAGGTGCCACCTCCCATTGTGCTGGTGAATTTAATTAGCAGTATGCTCCTAATCAGCAGGGGAGTTGAGAGACATATACTGTGGTTAAATCAAAGCGAGCCTCTGGTGACGGTGGGTTGGGAAGCCAGACCTCTTTGGACTGAAAATGAGCGTCTACAGGAACTAACTGACGCCCGGGGAGTCGACAATAAAAACTATCAGGGAACCAAACAAAATCTTTGTCACAATGTTCCTTTTAAGCTCATCACACACACAGCAGGCATCCATCACAAGGGCCGCGTGGGTGTTAATCAAAGCGTACCTGCAGCTGTGTGATGGCGCTCACTGAGTTGTGTATGTCAGCGACAATGAGAAGTTTTGACAGCGCACACATGTGCCTCCCTTCATCAAAATAAGATACAACAGCAGCCACATCTACACCAGAGACTATGTGAACATGGACAGCGATATCCTGACTATTGACCTTATTCTGAATTGTTTAGATTCTGATGTTTAAATGAGTTGCTAATAGAACATTTCATTCATATTCCCGTTTACGTGTTCCAGAGCATAGTACATTCATGACATAGAGCAGTTGTACACGCCAATGTCGCAAAATGCTGCAAAAACTCAGATAGACTGTTAAAATGCAATTACGACATATACATGTCTACATAACACGACTTCGGTCAGAATACTACATGTCTTCATTTCATTATTGTCATCATCACTTACGTAGGCTGGATCTACCTTTACTTTACATTAGTGCGTTTGACATCTGTGTTGTCAAGTAGTGCAAAGAAAACAAGTCTTTACTCAACTCTTTACATTTGAATGGAGAAAATGAATAAACCTGGTCACTCTGTTATCTTTGTTGCCACTGTAATGTCATTATGGTTTTACCACCAGCAAAACGTTGGTCAAACATTACGTGTTATAATTGGTCTGAAAGTCTGAACAATCCAAAATGATGTTTTCACACTGCAGTGTCTGAAGGTCCAGACATAACAAGGTAGCTGTGAACGACCCATGATCAGTGTTTAATTAATCTTAAGGCTTTGCACTGATTATCCAGTGGTTATTTTTCCACACTTTGATTTCAGTCTTGTGTCTTTGATCTATGACTGGAACAACTTTCATATAAAGATTAACTCGTCTGATGTGCACAATAGTGTTTCAGCTAATGCTGCCAGACATGACCTAAAGACCTCCAGAAAACCAATAATACATTCCTCTGAGAGACATGTGAGGTAAACAGCTATTTGAGGAAAAGCAGGGACGATCTCCACAGTCTGCAGACCTCCCACAGTTTATCCCAGAAGAGAGAGAGAGCCAGAGGACAGGGCAGCATGGAGACTTACCTAATTCTCTGGAGACAGGAGACACTGCAGCATTCTCCCCAATCTTAGACATTGCATCAAAATACAACTTTCCCGCCAGGATCATTGCTGGGAAAACGATAAAATGATCATTAATATTTGTGAGGATAGTTTTGGCAAAATAGAGACTCCCTAAAACCTGTTGAGGACCACTTGACACCCAAAATATTCAAATATAATAGATACAAATAAAACCCTCTACAACTGGAACCAAAACAAAGCTCAGGTTTACTGAAACAAAACCTGAAAAGCAAAATATTACAAAATGTTCAATGAGCTTTGGCCATAAAAGTCTAAAATACTCTTTTGTTTGTGATGATGTGGACCAATGAGGAGGACGGCAGCAGCTCAGTCACACTTAAACCTTGAAATCAGTTGTTTTTCTAACATCCAACTTATTATGAACGTCAATTGAAAAAAACTCACCAGCCACTGATTTCTCATAGTTCTTGCCGAGGTTGACCAGGTTCCTCAGGCCTGGGTTGAACTGCTCCATCACAGTCTGGGTGGAAAACAAAGGAAAGTGTGTAGTTTGTTATGATGTCAAACAGGTTTATTTTGGGGGATTTGGATTGAAAGACGTGGGTTAATCTTTGGGCGACTGAGTGACATCGGATGTGAGTTACTTCACGTTAAACCCTGCGGACTAATCATTAACCGCAGCTACGACAGGTGACCTTTGGGCAAAGATTCACCTGAGTGTCTTGTCTTGAATTGTCGCTCGTGTAATGTGGGTGGAAGCGAGCAAAATGAAGAACGAAAGTCAGAAACCACCCAGAGAAGGAAAGACAGGAAACTAAAAAAGTAAAAAATAAAAATATTTTATTCCAGACACATCGTAGGGACATTTTTGGATTGATAAAAACCAGCATGACGTGGCTCTATCCATTCTTCACATTCTCTGATCGATGACAGGGGGAACTTTCCATAATCCTGTGCTACACTTATCTCTGTAATTACCTCAATTAGTCGGCTATTCTCTCTCCATATCTTGTCTTCCTGAGTGATGACTGTGAGGTGATAAGGTCTTAGTCAAGTCCAGAGTGCAGGAAATGAATCAAATTTCAGAAAGGCCCAAAAAGACAAACATTAACAAAGGTCTCTATCAGAAGATGCTGTCGATCAGATTACATTACACGACATCTTGGATCTTCTAGTTTCACGATTCGTGCCATAAACGTAAACTGTGAAGTCATTTAAAACACAAAACAAATCTTAAAGCAGCAACTCTCCCCCTCATTTGCTGTTGTACTCATGTAAACACACAGTGCTGTGGGACAGCTGTTGATTATAGCTAGAGGGCCAGAGGAGCTTTGCTATATAATCTTACCACACAACACACTCAGCCAGCTAAATTATTAAACCTGGAGTCTCTTTCCTGCATTTCATCACACCACAAGGAGCTGTGGGGTTTGTCCCTGGGAGCAGCAGCAGATAATAACTATTCTAGACGAGGAATACGTGTTTCTGTGAGAGACCATTAAAATCTTCTTCTTTTTCCCTGTGGCCTCTATGTTCACTCACCTTTTCTGTCCCACACTGCACTCAACAGGTGCTACAGCTCTTGGTGGGATTTAATGAGTGGGGCAGCTCATGTTTGTTTATTTTAAACACTTATTAAAGCATCCACTTGTGTTCAGTAAATGAACAGTTAATCATTGGATGACACCACTGCCAGGGAACATTACTAAGCAGCTCAAATGATGCTGATCAACCAGGAACACAGCATTATGAGGAAATGGCACTCCTGTAGGGTGGGGCTATTTACTTCAAAACCTGAAACTAAAAGTTACTTAAAGGTACAGTGTGTAGAATCTACTGTTGAAATTGCATGTTGCAGTGTAACACAACTCTCACCTCACCCTCCCCTTCCAAACATGAAAAAGATCCTGTGGTAGCCTTCAGTTGTCATAATAACTCAAAGGTGTTTAATTTGTCCAGTCTGGACTAATGTAAAAAACATGGCAGCCTCCATAGCGAGGACCCCCTCGATGTAAATATTAAGTATTTAAATATAAAGGGCCTTTTCTGGGGTAAAGAAAACTACAATTCATACAATTTAGATGAAATGAACTAGTGAAAACATCATGATGATTATTTTACATTAAATTATCTGCATTAGTTCCATCTCGCCTAAATCTTACACACTGGACCTTTAACAGACAGCTGAGAGCAAACTGCACTTGAACCGTCTATAATCCAGATATTATTCTGATGCAGAGGTAAACACACAACAGTCCAGTCAATGTAAAGCTAGACCCCATTCATTTAAAGACACTTTAAAGGGATAGTTCATCCAAAAATTCACTCACCAACATGTTGATGGAGGGGTCGGTGAAATGTTTGACTCCAAAAAAACACTTATCAGAGGACATTTAGGACAAAAACATGGTGTAAATGACAGTTTGGAGTCGAATTTGAATGTGAGGGCTTACAGACAGCTGGACGACACCACAGGAACAGTATGGAGGCATTTTATGATTTTTTTACGTTTGAAGAATCGGTCACCATTTACTTCAATTGTTTTGGATTTGGCTGCAACGCTGTTTACCCCTGAAAACTCCAAAAGTGTTTTGTGGACTCAAACACTTCACCCACCCCTCCGTCAGCCCAGTGCTGAGTAGATACTGATGAATTTTCATTCTTGGGTGAACTATCCCTTTAAACTCTCTATAATCTAGATATTTGTCTGACACAGAGGTAAACAAACAGTTCAGTCGATGTAAAGCTAAGACCCCATTCAATTGTCCAAACACAGACACTTTGAAACACACCCTACATTATCGTGACTTAGAAGAAACTAGATATTATGATTCCAGATCTTATTCCCTGTCAAATATCTACAAGAATAAACTGAGACTGGTTCAAGCAGCTTTCAGAGGATCAGCAGGTGACAGAGGACAGTGACAAGTTGAAGTACAGCAGGTGTGTGTCTCCATGGAGGACACATGTCTGAGGTGTTTTGTGCTCGCACCTGTTGTATTCTCACCCACCTTGTATGTGCCTTCAGTGAGCTTGTTCACCTCCTCCGCGCTCCTCGACATGTTTAGATCCCTCACGACGCCCGAGCCACGAGAAGAAAACACACAAAAACCTCACAACGCCAAACAACTCAAAAAGGACAAAAAATAAAAGATCCAAGAAGAGGAGAAGTGACCGAACCTACGGAAACATGAAATTCCTCATAGCCAGCAGGAGACGCAAGACGCACATAGTCCAACAAATGAGAAGAATATAAATAAAGAGAGGAATAAGGAGGAGAGTCCAGTGGTGTGTGTGTGTGTATGTGTGTGTGTGCGTGTGTGTGAGCAGTAGAAAAGCTGAGCTGTCAAACTTGTAGGAGGTGAGTTCACCGGAGGGGAGGAGGCCTGAGGAGGGGAGAGAGGCACAAACGTCAAGTTCGCAGCACTTGATCGAATCCGGATAGTTTCATTTTCAAAGTAAATCTCTCTAAATCGTGGGATATCTAATTTCGAGGAGATAACAATAAAAAGAAAGAACAATGAGATTTAGTCCCTTTCAACATTGGTTTTAGCTCTAAAGGAATAAATCTACAACTACAGGTAAACATCCCCTAAATAACAACAATACTACTACTAATAATTAATTACTTAATTTATTTTTACCTAAAACATGTCATTACAAAGTGCTTCTCAATTTAAAATCAAAATCAAAGAGATAGACAGTTATTTTACTTATTATTTAATGATTTTACAGTTTTCAACAGCCTTTAAAAAATAAGGGCAAAAGACAGGGACTTAAGAAAAAGTAATGAAAAAGTAAACCACATACAGCTGGAAATTACTAAGTTGGCTAATTATTAAATTAGTATAATAATAATAATAATAATAATAACTACTATTAGTAGTAGTGGTAGTAGTGGTAGTAGCATTAGTAGTAGTAGTAGTTGTAGTAGTAGTAGTAGCACATACTTTTTTGTCACTTATATTACAGTTAATTAGATACTACCGAAGTATATTTGTCTATTTCTTTTGTCTTGAGTGATGTTTCTTCTGTTACGCTTTTATTTTGAAGGGCTCGTTCCTCCACGGTTCCGGATGTCCTCAGTTGTCTTGACACTTGTTGCAGGTAGAGAAGGTGGACAATGGACTGAACTCAGGAAACGAGCGCTCCCTGGAGGCAAACAACATAACGATAACATGTTCTTCACACGCCTTCATGTGGAGCTGAAGTTCAGAGCATTTAACTATACGACGATTCAGGTAATAGAAAGAATAAAATCTATATTCTATGAAGAAGGTGATTTACAGAGGATTATAGAACTGTGGGGTTTTAATGATTTACAACTTTAAATGCTACACAAGCTGAACTTTAGTTCATATAGTACAAGCACTTTCATGTTCTCTGTCATATTTTTAAACTAAAATTTAAGACACTTCTTGTCGCTCTCTTTTTAAATTAACGGTTAAACCATCTTCACATTTTACTATCTTTCTTTTATGATTCTCACAGGTTTCAATATCACTGCCTCCAAAGTTCAACAGTGTAAAAAAGTTTTTTTTTAATTTTTACCTGATTAAAGTAATTATAAAAAAAATGTTTCAGTAATTATTGTGATTCATTAGTGGATATGCAAAACTTTATGTCACACAGTATCACCATCATTTACACCACAGCAAAGACCAGAGAGTTTTGGGATTTGAACACGTTCATGAGGCCGAACTTGCTCCTACAGGTTAAAGAAACACTTGAGGTATGTGTAGAAAGAAGTGCCTCGTGTCATCAGGTGTCAGTTGTATGAGCTCTTTAGTTAAACATTTTTTTTACATGAACAATCACTGTATCTCTGACACATGTTCGTTTGAGGAAGTTTCCTGATTTACCACTAGATGCCCCTCATGTTCAGCTGATTTTCTGTCAGGCTCACAGAAGCCTTCTAACATTTGAGACTCAAAATTTGACATCTTCATATATGTAAATCCCCCACAATGCTTTGCTGTTTTTCCAGGTTGAAACATTCCCATTTTTTCACGTTTCAGTGCTCAGCGGTCTGTTAAACATTTCTGTTTTTATTACTATGTCAAACTGACAAAATCAATACCAACACATGAGCTCACAGTATTTGGATTTGGATTTTGGATTTGTCTTGTCGACACATATCAAACAAAGCAGCGGTAAATATCACGAGTATCGTCGTGAAAGCAAATATGCAGACACTTTGATTTGTAAATGTCATCTGATGTTAAAACTTTGGATATCTCCCTGCAGCCATGGGAGCTACTAAAGGAGCTGAATGTAAAATGAGATTGTGCCCTCAGGCTACGAACACATGCCGCTGCTTTTAGCCCTCAAAATGCTTGCACTGTGACACATACAACACAATTAGTCTCCCAACATGTAAAAGCTTTTCTACTTTCCCCCGTCATCTCCTGCATCATGGCCGTCCTGACAACCTCCCACTGAGTTATGTTCCAGGAGGCAGTAATCAAACTCCAAGGATTATCATCATTTTCAATGTGATGGTCAATCACAGCATGTAGCTAATATTTCTGAAGGGCAGGAAAATAACTACATTCGTTCACATGTGAGGTGATTATATATTTATAAGAATGTTTCTGCTTGTCGACCAATATTAAAAAGATATGTCTGTGAAAATGGTTGGGAAAAGAAAAATTAGACATTTGCTAGTATATCTTTGAGTTTTTGTAACATGGTACAGTCCTGCTGTACTGTATCATTGCTGTTAAAATAGTTGTTAAAGTGAATCACAAAAAACATATTGTCTGCATGACCTTATATCTCCAGGAGTTCGGCAAGTACTGTACCTCTGCCGAGTTATTAGTGACCTCTCATTCATGGTTTGTGTTGAGCATGTCCTCTCAAGGACAGCTCCCCGTCCATTGTGACAGAATAGCTAAGTGCACAGAGGCATTCAGAATACAGCCTGCCTATGCTGCGCTAGCAAGGCCACCTCCTTTTCACAAATGCCATATTTTTCTTCCTCAGACAGTTCTTCACAGAGGCTCTGGATAGACAATGGAGACGACTTGAGAATTTGCTTTTCGCACCTGAAGGTGGAGTGTGTTTTTGCAGTTTACAACCTTGCAAATCCAATCAGTAGTAGATGTGTGAAAGAATAATGTGCAAATATGTTTATCCTCACCTAAATTCTCAGAAACTCTTTATCTAATTTATTTTTCATTGACGTCAATCTTACATGGCTGAAATAGTCTGGGATGATATGAGTCCAAGGTAGATGAAGTTACACAACTTCTCATTAAACTCGTCCATTTTAACCAGCATCAGGGCACAGAGTGTTGGAACAGCATTATATCCTGACTGGAGGTGCAATTACTCACCAAGCAAGATGATAAATCCAGCCTTAATCTAATGGACAAACCAAACACCTGAAGCCAAACAGTTAATTCCCTTACAAAACATTGTGTTAGGCTAACAACTTGAAGGACATTAAAACAGTACAGCAGGCTATTGTTGCTGTAAAAGAACAGACGGTGAACACCACAGTACAGTTGGCAGGAAATCAGCATTTTCTGAGAGCTTGAGTGAAACATTGACAAAAAGTATATCCATAGCCTGTGCAGCAGTTTTCCTCAGTGTCACAGTGTTCATATAGAACAAATCCTTAGTAGACACCAGGCACTGAGCTTTGACAGTCTCATCGTGATGGATACAGAAACTGGATTTTATCAGTTTTTCAGTTGCACTGCACCAAGTTATTCCCAGAGACCTTTTTCCAAGTTGAGGCAGGGAGGCATACAGCACATCTCAGTCTGAAGTTAAACTTGAAGAAATGATGAGCTGGTGCCTGGAGGAGGCTGGAAGTACTTGAGTATTTGGAGAAAACTTCATGTCACATTAAAGTGATTCCTAGAGGGTCAACATTCATTTCCTTAAAATCGAAACTTTGGTTGGATTTGTGTGTGTAGCTTAAAGGAAAACAGGCTATCTACCTACCTTCCTAAGAATACATGAACATATGTTTATGTATTCTTTAACACTATAGAGACTGGATTTATGTACGACATGCTTACAAAGAGTAAATAAGTAACACAGAGTACTTTCTGCCTTTTTATTTTCCACTCATGTCCAATAAGAACTCTTGTAAAGGTGAACTGGATGTTTTTTAATGACTTGTCTTTCTTGGGACCTCGAATGTGTTGACTTTATACACGGGAAAAATAAATCAGACCTCTGGTGTCGGAGGAAGAAATAGTTTTACTGGACTTTTAACAAGTTGAGTGCAAATCAGAAACATGCAAACACTCACAGGCACACACACGCACATGCACACACACACACACACACACACACACACACACACACACACACACACACACACACACACACACACACACACACACACACACGCTCACGGTAAGCAAACAAGCCTGAGCACCTGGAGAGTTCACAGTGGTGAGTGTTTGCTCCTGATGATATTGTGGTCAGCAGTGTGTGAAAATTTAATAACAGAGTTGATGTCAGCCGCCACATCTCATTTGATCGGCTGTGTCGGGTAAAACATAAGTCCCCCGCCATGTATGAGCTCTCCATGCTTCACCGACAACACAACACATCTACAAACAGTAAACAGTAAGCAGCCATGATCCCTGTATAAACACAAACTGGCCTTTTTTTATCCATCAGGAGACTGGAGTCTACGCTTTTGCCAGAGACTGTATTACCATATGGAGAGAAGGCGGTGCAGTGGTTCAGTGGTTTGTATCCCAGCCTGACTTTGCACATCTCCAGGCACTCCAGCTTCCTAGCACATGCTACTTGGGCTAGAATAATCAGAAGCTCTAAATTGACCATAGTTGTGGATGTGAGTGTGGGTACTGACCTGCGATGAGCTGACAACGTTTGCAGGGTGAACTCCGCCTTTTGCCCAATGTCAGTTGGGATATCCTCCATCCCCCATTGCAGCCCTTAAAGGATAAGCCTTGGAGATAATGGGTGAATGGACGTAAGTAGAAAAAGTCATGGAGGCGAGGCCTTGAGTGGTGATAAATAATGTTAAACAAAAAACAGACCATGTAGTCAAGAGTAGCTTACGGCAGACGACCTAGGGTTAGTGTAGTGCATCACCTTTTCTTGAGCTCTTTGGCTTATAAGAGTTATTTTTCCAATGCCACACATCAAGTCAACATCTTTCTGCTGAGGAGACACCTGAGTGCCTGAGTTTATCGCTCTCCTCTGCAGCCTCGAGCCTCAGTCAAGGTATGGATTCCCATTAAAAGTCTCAAACAGCAACTGTCTCCATGCCTGCTGGCGGCAACTCATTAACATGAACATTGATCCCGTAATCATTGTGTTTATGCAGAACTCCTCGTGGAATCCAGACATTTTTGATCAAACCAAACATTTCAAAGATGCGAAAGCTCAGCACGGAGGCACATCGCCCACGAGTCTTGTCTGAATGAGACAAGAGCTGACATTTTTTTGCTACAAAGCTCCGTGCTCAGGGACTACGATTCAATCTTCACACACACGCAAAAATCACGCAAAAACAAACGCACACTAATTTGCTGTCTCTGTCATCACAATGCCTTCCCAAAATACTGCAGGTTTGTATCTGGGTTGATTAAACCTCCCTAATCTGTTTGAATCTACAGCACCATTCAAATCTTCCTCATGACAGACAAGAGAAACTTTTTGTGAAATTACCTACCAGTCTCTAAATGAGCTGCTTTTTATCCACCTGCAAACACATTACATGGGGCACAGGCAGGATGATTGAACAAAATATATATATATGGTTCCCACGAACTGTGTCACATATAGATGAGCTATCTGTTTTTCTTGCTGAGGTGTAACGCTCACTGCTCCCAACACTTGAGAAGCTAAGAGGTAGTTAATGAATTCACAGTTGGGAGGCATCTCCCAACCGACAGAATAAAGAGCCATTAGGCAGTTTGTAAACACAAGGTAAGGGATGCTGAAAGGTGTGTTTGTGTGCATGTCTGTACATTTTTCTGCCGTTGATTAAATATGGATGTTGAACCCACCTTTGAGTGGATACATATTTACCCAGGCTTTGAAACGCTCCTCAAAGGGCGCGGGTTAGAGCTGTGGGAAGGAAGCTGAGATAATGTGTCAGTGTGTCCTCCAGCCACACACCACTGAGCTATGATCCGTGAATCACATGATCATTTCTGTAACAAATTGTGAGTCAGAGAAGCTCAATTATACTTTGAATATAGGGCTACAATCCTCTCATCTCATTCCCAACAAGTGAGTGAGTGTGTTTCATAAAACTATGAACTATTCCTTTAGATGAAGGATTATTGTCTTAATCTCTCCGTCCACCACCTTGAGCTAAAAGTTCTTGAGCCACATATTCATATGCGGCTGGATCACACCCGGAGGTGAGGAATGACTTGTTTGGTGCATGTGCTGTCTTCAATTATGCAAAATTTACCGCCGTTAATGTGAACAACCTTGAAACTCTTGCGGGACTCCGGCACAATGAGTCAGTCCGTGGTCATGCTGCGATCAATCACGGCCACTGTAACTCAGGTAAACGACGGGCTCCTGGGCACGAAACAAGGCCAGTGCCCGACTGCCTGCCTGGAAATCTCCTCCAACAGTCTTGATTATTTAAAGTAGTCATCTGCTATTCATAATGAAGTTTAATTAAAAATAAAACTACGACAAGGCTACAACATAAATAAATTATGGAATTCTTCTCCTTTGATTCAGTGTATTGCTGTATTATGAATGCTCACTTGCAGAAAACACTCATTAGCCGTAACATGCATGTGTGGCTCTACGTTCAACAAATACTAGGTCAGCGTTTTTTTAAATCTCACGGTTATGAATATCCTACAGAGCAGGCACACAAATCACTTACTAATCCAATTCATGTAATCACTAACAATTTCACCCACACACGCACATTCGTGGTGTGATAAATTGTTTTTCTCGGTCAAGCATACATGTACATGAAGTCACTAAGCATCTGCCTCAGCTTTACCCAGCACCCTCTCAGCCACGTGGTGTCCGCAGTAGGAACATATGTGAAAGGGAATGATTCTGACCTTGACTACCTCACGCTCATCATATTATAACCATTCCTCTCACATTATACCCTCGGGAACACGGATGCTTATTTTTCATGCTCTCTGATGATCTCGTCCTCTCCCTCTGCTTTTTCTTTTCTCGGATACATGCTCAGCCATGTTCCTGCATCTGTCTCATCAACCTGTTGCCTCTCGTATGTCTTTTGTTCAAAGCAAAGTAATAAACCGGAATCTGCAGTGTGATCCAGAGCAGGATGGACTTACTTCCAGCCGCTCGGAACAGGAAGTTCATATTCATAAATAGTAAGCAGCCACACAGGGTCTATAAATAGTGCCTGCATGGATTTATGTCCACACACACAAAAACTGGATTTATGTCCCTAGATCCCTTTGCAGATGAAAGTCACATGATGTGCTAATGTCAGTGAAGAGCAGGGCTTAAGCACACCGGTCAGAGTGTGTGTGTGTGTGTGTGTGTGTGTGTTACTAGGCTGGAGGAAGGGTGGGTTCATCTCCTGGGTAGGAAACGTTGGCTGGTGGTGATTTCGTTAGCAGCGGTGGAATGATCTGGATAATACACTTATCCACAGGCCCTCGGGGGGAAGGCGAGCCACCGACATCTGATTAGATTCCACAAAGATAAAAGGATCTGCGACAGTCACATGTCTAGTTTATTACTGGGGGACTGTGTACGTCCATCCACTGACTCAACATCAGATAAGAAAGTAATGACTAACTGTGTTTAATCTCCAGTCAAGAACAAATGATTTGTTTATAGCGTTTTCTTTTTTTAACTTGAATGACTGAGGTGAGTTTTATTCTCAAGCCTGCACAACTCAGATCACATCTTGTTCTTCATTAATTCTATTATAACAACTAAGAAAGAGCAGATTCTTATTATTTTACATATATTTATCTGGTGACTGTGGGGACACTTAGGAATATAGCTTAATATATATATATATATATATGTACATTTACAGCAGCAGGTTATCTTGACCTTGGAAAATACCCTGGATCTGCACAAAGATAACAAAATCTGACTATTACGAATTATACAGTATGAGGGACATGTTCCTGAACTTTCCCAGTCACTCGTCATCACTATTAGAGGTAAGCATGTGACACCACACTAAAACATCTGGCATATTATCCACAAAACCACAATAAGTGGAGATATTAAGTGGAAAGTGGAAATAAAAACAACAGTTTGACACAGGTCATTTTACAGTCACCCTGTTTATTTGATGCACAGAACATAGATGTTTTTGGAGAAAGTAATGCAGCACCTTCAGTGATGCACAACGAGAGATTTGTAGCTGCACAGCTTCACCGCTTGTTGCAAGACAGACAGATCGAGGGCTTAAATTTGCAGTCCACACAGGTGCATGATTTAAGGAGGTTGTGCGAGAGATATTCAAGCACTCATCTTTGCAGGCAGGAAATTATATGTCTCCGCCCGTCTTCCAGATTTATTATTAAAGTTTCCTCTGCAGAAATCTCGAATAAATGTAAACGATCCCTTGAAGGAATACATTATATCATCCTCGGAAATAGACAACAAAGATGTGAGATCAGACAAGGCATTTAGAATGGACTGCGTTCGGGTTAAACACTTTATATTCCAGCGGTGGCTCCGTGGAGGTTTGTAATCTGAGCATGAAGAAGTGACAGGTTTACGATTTTCCACTCTTCCTGGAAATATACTGTGCAATGCTGAGCAAAATAAAGGTGAATGAATATCTTCATTTAGCCTCTGCAGGCCGTTTGATCTTCAGAGAGGTAGCACTACAAACTGCCATAAAGCAGCTGCTTCCTCTCTTGGGCTGATTAATTTGTCTCTTCCATCCCCACATATCATCATGTTGTCAACCATTTTATTCTCATTTCCACAGGACAACATCTCATTTTCTCTCCTATATCCCACAGAACAGGAACACGTGAGTAAAGCCTCTTCCCTTTAAAGACTGACTGTGCACCAACCCTAAAATAAGAGGACAATGCTGATCGTATTTGAGTTAGTGAAGACAACATATTGTCTTGCACAAAACGAGGCCAAAAAGTGAGAGTGCCTCCGTGCACAATTTAAAAATGGCTGCCAGACAGATCCAGAGATGTGAACAGAATATAACATTTTTTGATGCATAATTTCATAAAGGCAGTAAAACAGGCTGAAGGGGCTTTGCGGGTCTCACTAATAGTCTGTGACATCCAAGAAAACAGCAGTTTTCAAATGCCTCAGAGAGCGTTGCCTTCTGCTCAGGCTTCTCTTCCATCAGGCTTTAATCACTAAGCCAAAGGACTTCTCTGGTCTCAATTCTTAAACTTGTTTTTCTCACAGTCTTTACAGCGCTCCGTCTTTGGGGCTCCGTGGGGACTCCGTGTGCAAGAGAGAGGGTGCTAGGAGCAGAATGGCACTTTAATTCTACCCCCCTCCCAGCACCAATCTCTCACAGATCCGTACATGTACCCTGTGATAATCAAATACACTCAGTGTGATTTGATTTTAATTATGGGCTTTTCACACACTTTCTACGCCGGGCGATGTTGGGGGGAAGCAAGTAGATCCAGAGCACTGAGACGAGATCATGTGGACGTGAGAGAAAGCTTTAATAAAAGATGTGCCAAATAATTCTTCACTGTCACTCTATCCAGCAATGTGTAATGGATATATGGACAAGCTGGGAGCACAGCTGAATAGGTAATTTTGTTTTAGTGATGTTATCATTACATTGGCTGCAGCAGCTGCTGAGATAATTTCCTCAAAAAAAACCCGCTTGGAAATTCTCTGTTTCAAACTTCCCCACAGTGGGAGAAGAAAAAACTCAATAAGTGGAACAAATCTCCTCAGAGCCAACACACCAGCAAAGTGTTGCTTTCTGTCACATACCCACGTGCACTGACACACCAACACACACATTGTTTATCCTGTTGAATCACAGCGCTGTCACAGAGACAGATGATATCCATAATATTGAAACATGTTTTTCACTTCAATTCCCCGCTCAGTTAGATTTCATTACTGCCATGCGACACCTTCTGGAAGATCATTCGTCTTACGCACACACACTCGACAAACCAGAGGGA
This sequence comes from Paralichthys olivaceus, assembly GCF_024713975.1. Taxonomy (NCBI): domain Eukaryota; kingdom Metazoa; phylum Chordata; class Actinopteri; order Pleuronectiformes; family Paralichthyidae; genus Paralichthys; species Paralichthys olivaceus. The sequence continues at coordinate 15,097,935 of NC_091097.1, read as the reverse complement.
GAATGGCTGCAATTAAAGCGGGAGTTAGGATGTCACAGCAGCAATCAGTTTGTCAGAAGCTCGCAGTACAAACATCTTTGGTTGGATTCCCATCACCGCCCATCACTTCCTCTACTGCCAACACATTTTCTTGTTCTTCTGCATTAACAATATGATGGACGATGAGACGGGATGAGACAAACACAGGATGAAAGAGTTGAGAACTGTTTTGTAGCACAAGAGATGAAAATCTGAAATTCTCTGGACGTCTCATTTTATCTCTTACATCCAAGCATGAAAAGATTTGACGAGGAGCCACACATTTCTTATTGTCGTCATATCTGCAGTGGTTGTTCTTCTTCAAACTTCTGGAAAGATTCTACTTTGTGTGTTTTACAAACTAAAGTATTAATCATTCATTTAGAGTTCGAATATTTTCCCTTTAATAATTAATTTGCACTTGAGAACATCAGATGTGAAGTGTTATGGCAGCGATGCAACGGAAATCTAAGATTTAAGATATTCCAAAAATAACAATAACATCACACATATATTTTTCACATTTTCAGTTTTTCATCGGAGGACTCAGATACACCCAGTACATCATGAACACAATGGCGGTACCAGCGACACACAGCATGGAGGAGAAAGAAGGCGGCTCACAGTGTCCTACATTGTAGCAGCTTCCATAATCCGCACGGGCAGATTTTTTCATTTCCACCTGGACGTCTGCCAGTCCAGAGGATTTCTCCGCTGCTGACATTACAGTGCCCAGATGAGAGGGCACAATCTTCCATGTGTATTATGGCTTGTCCGACCACTGATATGACTACACACTGGACAAACATCATTTGAATTAATGTGACCAAAAGTACAAAATAGTGAGCTTTGTTAATCTCCGTGGTGTTTCAGTGCAAAATGGTGCATGACCTTGGCTTGGTTACACTCTGACTAAGGCTTCATCCACACAACTACGCTTTCGCTTGAAAACTCGCCTGGTGTCTACACTACTCCAAAGTTTTAGAGAAGCTAAAACTGAGAATTCTGGAAATGCTTCTGGCCCCATTCTGTGTTTTTAGTCCTGACGTGGACACTCACAACCGCTCTCGGATTGAGTCTTTTCAGTCACAACGTAGCCTTCGCTGATTTGTCATTTGTCAGTAAAATGCAGCATCAATTACAAGCATTGCTGACACTGTTGTCTTTGCTAACAGTTAAATTCTGTATTTTTCAACGCTAAAGCTTTCCATGTCCACTTGTAGGCACATGCATGTGAGAGGTAACATGATTTGCGTTTACTGGAGTGTTAGCATGGACGGTGATTAAAACTGATACACAACCAAAACAACAGAGATCATTTCAGTTTGAAAAGGCCATTTTCAAATGAAAGCTTAAAAGTTAATATGACCTAAAGCTGCACAATTCCATCACATTACTGAGTTGCTGCTGTAATTGTCACCTCTGAAACATATTCCCTCTATCAGGTGCAGAGAGGATATTCCCATGGCAGAAAAGTGCAGAACCTACACTGCTATTCTTTTTCATTTTCTGCCCTGCTAGAGTTTGTTCTGCAAAAGCTGGGAAGACGTTCACATTTTGCACAAGCGAAAGCACATATGGTTCTCACAAAAGGCCATTCACCATTTAGACAAAGTTTTTTTTTAGTACTTCTGCTTAATTATTACATAACGAGCTGCTGATGGACAAAAATCATGAGCAGAAAAACAAGAAAAATACATTTGCTACAGGAAAGAAAACTCTTGAGTTTACACTAGAATATTTTCAACAAAGACACTCAGAAGAGCAACAATCACAACATGTTGGTGAAATATTCAAGACCTAATGTTGAGTGAGCGCACTTTTTATAACATTCTGTGCTGTCCAGTAACCTACTGCATCATAGATTGTTTTTATGTAGATAAGAAACTTTTTCAGTGAATTTTATACTATTGTCTACTCAGTGAGGAAAGTCCACTAGGAGAAAAAGTTCTGGATGTGAAACCAAAGTCTATGTTGCCTCTTTTACAGTATATTCATTTTCTTATGGGGCTTCAGCACCAAACTTTGCTTTGAATATTTCAAACTGTTTATGAAAAACAAACAGCAACATTGAGGACTGACAAAAAATAAGCTGCAGAAAGCATCATTTTTATTCACTGAGCTGTGCCAGAATTAATTGATTCCCTATGTCCTTAAAAAATATAATATATCCATGGATCAAAACTATTCTCTTTTTTTTGGGAGAGGCAATAAACATCAAAGTGCATCTGATGGTGACATTCATAATGTCAAATATAGTGCTGATCTCATTTGACTTCTCAATCTCAATATTTTATCGATTATGACAATCTTAGCTGAGAGAAACACTGAGGGGCCCAGGGGCTGCTCGCTGCCAGAATCATTCATAAACACAGATAATTACTACCCAGATGAGGGATTAAGGATTGTCCTTGAAGGTCAAGCCGAGGCCCTGCCCTCACTGGGCGCTCGGCTGGCGTCCATGCCGCTGTCGATACGCCAGTCCTGGGCAGCTGTCCGACACTGCTATTAACCTGAGCGGAGCCAGCCCATCCATAAAGCTGTTTGGGATATGGCATCTGCTCAAGGGGGAGAGAGGTATTAAGCATAGATTTACAAGAATGAAAATGTCCTCCCTCCCTCATAATCTCTGGTCTTTTTACACGCAAGACAAGCCATACGCACATGGACACACACACACACAAACACACGTGCTTATATAATTTTGTAAGCACGCTGCATTGGCTTGTTTGGACACACCACACACACTCTGGGTATTGACAGAAAGCATGCACTGTCACTTCTGAATTGGACCTCAATTCCCCGCTCAGTTCTCCTGCAAGAGAGTTGGACAGTCCGCCATGTTGGGACGCCTCAATATAATCAACAGCAAAGGGTTGTTCTTGGCCACTTTGAACTCCAGAGCCTCCGCGTTATTTCTTTCTCCGCTTTGGGTTCGGTGCCTCATTGCTCTTCAAACAACGAGGAAGCTCACAGCATGTAGTGCTCTGGAACACTCAGGAGATGTGTTCCATCACGCATCAAAGTCTGTTTGAGCTCACATTCACTACGGAAACAGTGCAGCATTGTCAGTGTATGGATTGCAACCAAAAAGAGCTGTTTTCACAGAGGAGTCAAATGAAAGCTGATCTACTGAAGAGAGAACACAGAATGACAGTAGGTCACGTCTTAACAATCCTGTAAAGTCTTTAGGATTCAGTTTGGAAAGACACATCAACATGTGAGCCCAATAAACTACACAGTCAGACCATATGTAAAAATGTTGCACTGATGCCTTGTCCTTTGGGATTTGACAGAAGCAGCAAGCAGTCAGAATACTTAGCTTCTCAGTCCCAGTGGCCAAACTGGTTTCCTCACATAAGATCCTTTAGGAATCAAAAGCACGATCTTCACAGATCTCCAGAGCAGCTTTAGTTGCACCGCCGAACACTTCCACGTTAGCATCAATCCAAGGAACCACGTTGCCGGGCATGTAGGCCGAGCAGTTGGCCAGACCCACGATGTCCACAGACCGCAGCACTCGGTCCCACATGTTGAACTGGCTCAGCTCGCCCACAAAGGCCTGAGTGGCGTCGAAACGACCTCCGACTACATCCTTCATTAGGGGACAGAAAATGAATGTTTGTGAAGTTAACTTCTGAGGGAAATGTAAACAGAATTTGATTAAAATTAATCAATTCTGTTTGATTTTCATCAAAATGCCAAACGACGCTGGATATGTCTCAGTGTACTGCCACTTTAAAACATTCAAGTGGTGTGAAATCTCCAATATTGTGCAATCTGCAGAAATCTCACCTTGTGTATGTATGACTGAATCACAAAGCAGCACGGCCCTTTTTAGACTCCAAACTAATGCAGAATGAATTAAAGGCTCTCTGTGGAAATTATTCACACGTCACTGCACATTTCTTAAGCATACGAGGGGCTGTCATGGAGCTAACTGACAGAAGAACCTGCTAATGCAACTCCCAGGGGCATAATGGTGCAGTTTAAAGGTAGATGAATGAGGTAACACTTAAAGGGCCATGATAGCGTGAGAAGAGTTTCTCTGCCTCCTCTCTGCTGCTCCCTGGGTCTTAGCCTCCGGCACTGAGCTCAGGGGAGAATACGCAAAGGGATCTTACTGACATACACACACAAACACACACACACACAGACACACACACACACACACACACACTTGCAAATGCACACCCAACTGTTCTCTAAGCTTCTCTCACCTGCTCTTGGCCCAGGATGATCACCCCTCCAGGTTTAATTGGGTGCCAGGGGGCCAGGTTGTCACCGGTGCCTAGACGCTCCCCATCCTGGTACGCCTCCCAGAAGCCGTCTCTAGTTGTCCAGGTGATGCAGATGTGATGCCAGCGCCCGTCACTCACTGACAGAGGGAGCTGGGCCACCTGGTTTGGTGGTAAAGGTAAAGTGCAAGGAATAGGGAAGGGAGGTAAAGCAAGGGGGGAAGAAGAGTCAAGAGAGGTTTGAGATTAATTGTAGCGCGTTGGAAACAGGGACAGCAATTAGAGGGGGTTAGAGACTTCAAAGAGAAAGAGAATTTTTCAGATGAGCCGGTGCGACATATAAAATTTAGATTACCCAGGTGACATCAGGGGATAAAACATCTTTCAGAGTGGTCGGGTTGCTAATAGCAAAACAGTGTCCTCCTAAGCTTTAGTGCTTTGTTCACAGATCAAAGCAAAACAACTGGTTATTTTATAGACCAATGACATCATGGTCCTCCGAGGATAGGGAACAGCACATGAGATTATAACTCATTAGCCTTTTTTAATGAGCCTATAGAGTTAGTTCACACTCATGTGTTGCTGCAGATATTGCACCAGATACAAATAAACCTGAAAAGAGTCGTCGAGGATAAAGTTCAAGCTGCTCGCAATTACGACACGCAATTGACCAGGTTGAGGCAGCAGGTGGCATCTTAACACCAGTGGGACTACAGGCAATGCTGGCAGTATTATTACAAAGTCTCAATAAGTTGGAGTCTGAGCTCCACTGACTCTTTAAAGATTTAGGGACTTCAAATGAAAACCAAATTCCTGTAAAATAAAAAAAATCTGCTGCACTCAATATACGACAGACATGATATTGAGCTTTTTATTGAAACACTGCAACTGCAGGGAAAGGATCTCATCCTCAAAACATTAAAAGGTATAATTTTACTCATTATATTGTAGAAATGTTATTTTCATATAAGCATTTTTCAGTGTAGAAATTGTTTCTGTCCTTGTAGGAGGAAAATCACAGGTGTGTGTTTCTTCTGTGTCCCATTCAGTGAAAATGTGCAAAACCAGTTCTATGACTTATACATAAAATGAACAAAGACATAGTTTCTTCTATGCTTCTGCTGCTGTGGTGTCTGTTCCGGAAAAAACGGTACAATGAATAACCTATGTCTAAAATTAACAATTAGATGTAGTCCTCTACCTCAAACGCACTGTTCTGGAGATAAGTGTATAATGTTTTGAAGGCTCATGTAGGAGGAGTAGTCACTACAGTATCTGCCAACAACCAAGAGTGACGCATGAATTGGACCATTTGAATTTTAATGAGTAAAATCTGTACAGAACTGCTTGAATTTGTATCTAAAATTTGGAAAATAAAGTTCCAGATAACACCAGCTTTATGAAGCTCAGAGAGTCAGATTACACATGCACACTTGCCAAAAGAACTCAGAGTTAATGTTGTGCAAGACTGATCCAATCCAGTACATATAAAACTCCCGGCAGCCACATGTGAATGAAAACATGGAGAAGTTGAATTTCATTTGAATGTTGCAGGAAAAAAAAGCAGAAATATCAAAACCTCTCCTGAACAAAGAGATAGCATCTCCTGATGAGGATGTTGTTTTACAACAACAAAGAATCTCCCTGTGCGTAACCACCCACAAATACAAATTATAAGCAGCGTTGCGCTTTTTAATATTGTCGATGCAGCTTCCTTGTCTGTATGCAGCCAAATGAACTGCATAAACAATGTGCCCCAGCGGACCCTGTTATTACTGTGAACAAGTTCAACACATGGATGTGCCGCTGTATACACAAATCATATTCACCAGTCTCACTCTCCTCCATCTTGCTCTGTTGCTCTTCCAATTTTCCTTTTTTTCTGACATCTTCTCATCTTTCACTCTTTCCCCTCCTTCTCTCTCTCAATCCTCAGCTCTCTAGCTCTGCAGCTTTTCTATTACCTGCCCCCTTATCCTCCTTTTTCCTCTGGTACAATCATTCCTTTCTCCTGTCATCTCTCTCTCATCTGTCTGTCTTGAACACATGTATAATGCATGGTGAAGGGAAAGCTGTGAGGAGACCTGCCTGTGCCAATAGCACCCAACGTAAACAAGACAGTGGGAGGAAAAAAAGAATCTCCACCGCAAGAAGGTTCTCCCCCCAAAATCATCCCCATAAACCAACATGACATCATTGCAGAAGCAGCTGCGCCACCAGGAAACAGAAAAATCTGATTTTCAATCTTACAGCTCACATTGACATAACAACTAAAATTCTTTTTCTTTTAAGACTAAATGCCGTAAAATATTCATCCATGTTTCTCCCACTTTGTTTTCTGTTGTGTTAATTGAAATTCCCACAGCGGACGGGAAGCTCACAGTATGTGACTGTGTAGCTACTACATAGTGTCTACAGAGAGCATGGTAGATGAGGGCCTCAAATGAGCACGCATGGCAGAACAAGTTCTCTAATGAATTTCTGTTATTCTTGGGTGTGAGCTGAATGTGGGTCAATGATATTAAATGTTTATAAGGTGCAAAATTAAATATTCAGTGGTGATGGTCAGTCTCCACTCAGCTGTGTCGTTATTGTGATTGCATGTACATACAGTAACTATCTGCTTGTTTTCTCACCACGGAGCCTGCTGACATGAACACATTTGTGCATTCTCTGCATGTAATTAGCATCAGTGCTGATCTACATTTACTGCAGCCTGCAGTGTTGCCGGGCAAAGGAAAAATTATTCTAAGCTTCTGACTCAAAAATTCCTCTTCCCTCCTCAGGAAATCTGGACAGCATGAAATAATCAGAGGTGCTGAATTGCCTGAGCATGGCACCAGTCTCTAATTATTGGCCTACCTTATCATTGACCAGCAGCTCAATGGGGTTGTTCCCCCATTCGATGAGGACTATCTCATTGGCCTGGCCTGGCACGCCATAGGAGAACGGGGTGCCGATGCCGGGACTGGCGCTGGACTTGAGCCACATGCACACAGTGAAAGCGTACATTTCTGGGAGGCTTTTCTTGATGCGGCCGTACAGGTAGTTGGTACGAAGAGGCAGGGACACCTTGAAATCCTCAGGTGACTTGAAGGCATTGTTACCTGTGAATGATAATGATTGCACGTGAATTTTTATTGTGCTTTTCCTAATAAAGAATCAAGAAAGTTTGCATCTTCTCCTTATAGGGACGAGCATAGTCACAGCACTGACAGAAAAGACTTAATATCAAGTTTATGATGAAGAAAAGGAGGATGTAAATCATGTATTACTTACAAATTGTTGTGCCACATGCAGACCCACAACATAGAAATACAAAACTCGATTTTTATTATCAGGCTTTTGCTCTGCAGCTTTAGTTCACTCAGGGGTTTTATACTGGGTCAGTGGTGGCGGGGTCGGTTTAACTGACCCTGTTTCTCCTCTGCCTCTGTTAAACTGGATCACGATTTATAAATGATGTGGCTGCTGGTCACTTAAAGAAAGATTACAGGGGTTTTAATATTTAAAACACAACGTGAAAAGAAACGGACAAGAGGTAGAGTAAACAAGGACAGATAGGGAGAGAGGAGCCTGCTGAAAGTTTAAAGAGAAAGTGAAAACAAAAGAAGAGAGAAAGGGCGGTTTTTTAACCAGGGAAACATGCTGCATATTTTTATGTGCTGGAACCACAGTTTTATCTATGTGGAGTGGAGTGTTCCAACAATCTGGCGTAGCTATAACTCCGTGAGGTTTATAACATATAAGTTCATGTCAGCTCCAGGGATCCTCGTTATGTAAAGCAAATCAAGCCACTTTTTTACCAAAAGCTCAACAGAAAAAAAATAAAGAAGGAAAGATTATAATATAAATAAGAATCTCTGTGGCTCTATCTTGTCTTAAATTGAACTTAAAGGCTAATGAGTAGAATTTATTGGTGAAGTGTCATGTTGCAGCTGATTACCCCTCACCTCACCCTCCCCTTCCAAACATGAACGAAAACCTGCGGCAGCCTTCAGTTGTCATAAAAACTCAAAGAGTAGTTTGTCCAGTTTGGACGACTGTAAAAAACATGGCGGCCTCCGTAGAGAGAACCTACTCCCGATGTAAATATAAAGTATTTAAATATAAAGGGCCAATTCTAGGGTAAAGAAAACAACAATTTGTAAAATGTAGATAAAACACACAAGAGAAAACATCATTAGGATTAATTTATATTTAATTTCTTTCACCTAAACTTTACACACTGAACCATTAACAAGACACACAGCGGTACTATTTATTCAGAGGCCACTGTATTGACTTGTTATAGGTGGTCCTCCTCCATGTTACTTTCATTCCTGTAAACCTGTATCCTCAAACAGCCACTGACTCACCTGAGCCTCAGAGGACAAACAAATGCCCACCGAGCAGTAGGATCATTTTTTTTCCCTTTGGGCTGAGATATTTTGTGTTATTCGTGTTATTTGACATCTAGCATCAAAGTGATGCCCCAGAGTGCAGACATCACTCTTATATTTCTTAAACTGATCAAGCATTCAGCGTTGCTTTCCAGGCCTCATTTCCAAGACCAGGAGCTGCTTCGAGAATGGCTCTGAGAAAAATAAAAAACTACGCTGTGAGGTTTTTCCTTGGATCATCAGAAACAGCCACAGGGATTGACTAATTAGAGCTAAATCTGGGAGACAAAAAAAGTGTGGCATGAAAATGCGACCAGCAATTCACAGCACCCATTGTATTGCTTACTCTTCTCGAGCTCGGTGATCCTCTCCAGGAGGGAATTGAGAGCACTCTCTGTGCGTTGGCGGTGGGCCGCTGTTTCATTGTAGAGCTGGCTCTTCTCCTCCTCAAGCTCAGCCACTTTCCGGAGGAGCTGGGTCTCCAGCGCCCCAAGACGCTGCCGCAGCAGCTCCCGCAACTCGGGTGGCAGGGGAGTCAGGGCAGTGACACCTCCAGCTGACACGTTTGTGCTGGGGAGACGCAAACTTTGCTGCTGGGAGGCAGAGAAGAAAAGATTGAAGGAAAACAGCAGAAAATAGACAGACAGGTAGATACAGATAGATAAAAACATAGATAGATAGACATGTAGGTGGGTAGGTAGGTTCATAGACAGACAGACAGATGGGTTGGATGGAGGACTTGATGGACGGATCGACAGATGGATAGATGGATTGATGAATGGATGGATGATAGGTAGATTAGTAGGTAAACAGCCATTCACTCTTGACGACCTTGATTTGCCGTAGATGACCAGTATCAGTCTGGTGTATTTTACATCATTGTTTTTGATCAATATCAAAATGAAGACAGTGTGTCCCTGTGGCAGACGGCGATTGGTGCCCTGCCAAACACTCGCGGCTGGAGCAGGTATTAAATGTAGGGGCCGCATGTGACGTCACAGAGACTTCACACCAGGCACGATCCCAGAGGGGTTTTGTAAAAAGGGGACAACTTCACAGGCCCATGTGGTGACACACAGAGGTATTGCAAAATAAAAGATGTTGAGAGATATCTAAAGAAATGCTGATGTTTTCCTGCCAACTGATTCACTTTGGGATTCAGACACATGTCCGTGACACATTCACAAACTTTTAATCGGCCTTTCCTTCCTCAATGGAACCATTTTAACAGCTCCAGTGAGATATTCCCTTGTGACCTGCCACCGGAGGCCAAGGTGAGCACTGGTGAGGTCCTGAGTGCAACTGTTGACATATGCAGATGACTTTGATTAGTGAGAGAGGTCCTGCTCTAGGGAGCCAAATGCGATCAGCAACACCACCATGCAACAATCACTATGTTAAGCAGATGCAGATCAATACATATGCAATTAAAATGCAATGAAATATGTATTCTGCACAGCTGCAGTGTATGCTTGATTTGATCAAGGTATTAAAGCGTCCAATCAAGGAAAGAGGGAGAGATAGCTGGGGGAAGGGAAGGGAGAGATGGATGGGTCGGCAATGCAGCAGGCTGGATATAGACATAACCTTGAATATAAATCAAGTATTGTGATTGTTTACGGTATCAGGGCTGTCTGATGGTGAAAAATGTACGACACCACTGATGTGACATAAGAGATAAAGCCAGGGCTTATATCAACCTTATATGTGAAGCATTTCCATATAGGTGACCTCAATATCAGTTGAATTTGATCTCTGAGTCTCATGAAATTAATGCATTCAGCAGAAGTGAGGTCTCCTGCGACCAGACAAAGGGCTGGCTGAAATGCAGAGCTCTCTCAGGTCAACAGGATTACGATCTCCTAAATCATGAAGCATTTTAAATGCGACAGGAAAAAAAAAATCCAGTGCTCTGATGCAGGTGAAATCTGCAGGAAAGAATTTCATCAGCTGCTGAGGATAATTAGTCACATGATGGCAAGTAAAACATTATGTGGAACACACACACACACACACACACACACACACACACACACACACACACACACACACACACACACACACACACACACACACAGCACTGTTAAATTATTCAAGGATGCATTGCATTCCCTGCACCACATGCATGATTACACCTTTGACAAGATGTTTCTGTTGAACATTTTTTCCTGATAACTCCTAGTCAGTGTGTTCCACCTCCAATACTCTTTCAATAATTAAAGAAGATATTGATATGACAGATCTATGACGTGACCCTTTGATCTCACGAGTCCCCTGAGAGGTCTCCTGCAGCGCGCAGTGCTATCTGACGTGTATGCAATGATCCATATGGAGTTTTACTACTGGTGAAAGAGGTTGAAAGACATGGACGAGATGATGAATTTCATATATTATGTATTTGGTTGTATTAGTGGCCAATATTAACCTTTTGCCTCGGGTGGGAAATGGAAGAAAAGGGATTTTGTGGTACGTTTACGCACGAGCTGCACGGTTGTGCCATCTTACCTCCAAGTTCTCCAGCCGACCCTTAAGACTCTGCATGGTCTTGCCGAGCTGGTCTACGGTATCGCCGGGGTCCCTGGGCAGGTCCCCCATGGTGTTCTTGCCGAACTCCTTCCGCCTGGAGCCCTGACCCCGGGACTTGCCCTGGGGAGACACATCGGCCGCCGCCTCGCAGCGAGCCAGCTTGGAGTTGAGCTCCCTGATGGTCCCCTGCTGGCTCACGATGGTCTCCTTCTGTTGAAGGATGGTCTCCCGGAGCTGGATGATCGTGTTCCGCAGCTCGTCCTCCACGGGGCTGCTGCTCTGGACGCGGTTCCCCGTGGAAACGTATCCACAACCCGGCTCTGCGCCCGGGGGGATGGCGTTACAAACGAAGCGGCTACCTGTGGCATCTTGGGTTCGCGCCGTGTGTCCACTGAGCAGGGACAACAGTCCAACCAGCAAAGTCAGCATCTCGACTGAATGCACCGATTCCAAAAAAAAAAAAAGCAAAAACAAACGACTCCCAAATCACTGACTTCTCTCTGAAGTCTCCTGTAAAATATTCAGATAAACTTCTTCCAACAGCAGCTTAGAGGACACTCGACAAATGTCCGGGCTTCCAAAGTGTAATAATTAAAAAAACAAGTTTACAGTTGAAAAAAACAAATCAAAACCTGTGATGAAAATCTATAAAAATCACACATCCACCAACCACATGGTCAGTCCTGTTTGAGAAGAGATATATAAATCTAAATTCTTACTTTCAGCAGGTGGTTTTAAAATTGAAATCTACTTCCCTGCAAAAAAAAAAAACAATTAAAAAAATATAAGTTGTTTGTTTTTATCTTGATAAAAAAATCCACAGTCGGTTAAAGAGAGTTTCCCTCGCGCTGCCTCTCCGCCTGGTTGGAGTGTCAGTGAGTGGTGCTGAAAAGACAGCGACGCTGCTCAGCCAGATTATTGTGGGGAGGTGCGCACTGGCGCTTCCGCTCATCATCATCATCATCATCATCATCATCATCCGTGCGCTCCGGTTATTCGGCTCCAGCCCACGTCATCAAGCCCCAGCAGATTCAACTCATGCTACATGTTTGCGTCTCAATGACCGCTTAAACGGCTCAAATATGTCAAACGAGAGCGCACCAGCAGTGAGCACATCCTGTGCAGGAAGAAGAGAACGAGACAAGCAAACATTTAAACACATGGTTGAGTCATGATCGAAGACCTGACACGTGTCTGGATTAAGCAGTGCATGGGGAGAAACGTTAACACTGTGGTCTAAGGTCAAAGTTGAAGGATCAGTAATTTCAGTTTAAATCCACACTTCAAATGGGAAGTCTGATGGTGTGACTTGAATTAAAACCAGTTCCCATGGCCTTTTCTCACCAGACTGATCTGTGCACAGGACACAGAGTTCAATTTGCACATGCCTCATGAAAATTGTCAATGATGAGATTGTACTGCTGAAGAAAAGACATGACGTTGAGCCATGTTGAGAATAAATGTGTTGAAAGTGAAATACACAATGGAGGCTGGTGATATTTCAAACACACAGTGAATACACACCTGGAACCAGGGTCATGCTGAATAAGGTCATGCTGGTTGGCTTTTAAAACGTAATCCAAAATATATGAAGCATAAAGGAATATCTTTCTCTGAGGTGTTGATTCTACACTCAATACATCCTGCCGTTTGGAGGTCTCTGTCCAAGGCTGCTATGATTTTTAACGTTTCTTCTTTAGAAACTGTTCACGCAGTCTACATCAGACCTTTATTCAGGCTAAAAGGTCGACCATGGTGCTGATGTGAGGACACAACTTTACTGTAACTATTTGAAATGACCACTTGTGGTATCAAAAAGACAGAGAAGGTTGCTTGGTAATTTTGTCCATGTTTAACTGTAGTTTAGTTTGTATGTTTGCTTTAATCTGGCAGCTTCGGAGGTTTTTCTATAACTGTTGGATAATATTTTTACACGAACAACAGAAAAAAAATGCCATGTCAAGTTTGTGTTTATGTCTTTTTCCATTTCTCAGTTGAAGAGTTGCAGTCCAAGTGGGACAAACACATCCATCCAAAGAGAGAAACACAATAAATAAAAACATCAGCCTGCGTGAAAAACATTTTCTAATATTCAAATCCAGTCCCTCCTGACACGAATCTCACCCCAAGATCCTGTTTCATGTGGAAACTTGTCAAACCTTTCGAAGAAATCACTCACACAGTCTTCTCAAAATAACCCAAAGAGAGGGAACCATATTAAAGTTTCTCACAGCAGTACTGTGCT